>NC_143484.1:35453464-35800015 GCF_027475165.1 Benincasa hispida | reverse complement strand
AAATTGAAAAATTCAAAATGATTTTTCATGTTCATCTTCTACTAGCTTACAATGAACTTACCTCTTCCTTGATTTACTCCAAGCATGAGCTATATCCCATTTAACACATCTCTTTGTATGATAGTCTGCAATATATTGAAGAGATTGGAGTGAAGAAAAGATTGATGAACCGATTGAATTTTTGCTAAAAAATTCGGATGAAGAAGGTGTTCTTCATTGGGTTGGTTCAGTGAGCTTTTTCCATATTCCCTTTGATTCTAGTTTATTTTGAGTCCCACAACTCAATCTAGAGCACCAAGAGAATAGTAGGAAAGATTTTGTAGTGGTCTACACAAGGATTCGGAGGACTTAATAGCTGAAAATAGAGATTTTGATGGTTCGGCCAAGGTATGTTCTTAAACCCATTATACTCTGTTTTAGCATGTTTCTTTTATTCCAAAATTAATCAATTAGAGTGCTTATGGATCCTGAACTCTTCCGTTGCATGCTGGTGTCGATCCAACAATTGGTATCAGAGCATCATATAAGTATTCAATTCGGATTAATTCTGGTTTGGTGGGTGTTTTGTATGAAAATATGAAACTGATGTACTGATATGGTTTTCTGAGTTTTGGCCTTTAATTTCACTTTGATTTCTCGTTTAAATTTGTAATTGGCTCTTTTTTTATGAGCTTTAATGTCTTCCCAAGAGTCTGTAATTTATTTGAAATCATTAGAGTTGAAATTGAGCTATAATTCGAAGAAACAAGCCAAGAGGTCGAGTTGCAGATTCTAGACGATCAGCCTCTATTCATATCGTCGTTGAGCTTCAGTAGCTAAGCGATCGTTTAGCTTCATGCATTAGACAATGTGAAGAAAAAGCTAAACAATCATGTAGCTTCGGGCATTAATCGTTTAGTTTTTGTGCGCTAGACGATTGTCTACCTCGGGAGCTAAGCGATGCGTTGTATTGCTATGTTGTGGCATTGCACGATGCGGCAAAGAGCTATGCGATGGCCTAAGCGATCACTTACCATGATCGTTTACCTTTGATTGGGAGCTAAGCGATGCGTTAAGTTGCTATGCGATGGCACTAAGTGATCGTTTACCTCCATGCGGTATCTAAGCGATGCATTGAAATGCTAAGCGATAGCATTAAGCGATCGTTTACTTATGCACGGCAACTAAGCGATGCGTTCAAATGCTAAGCGATAGCATTAAGCGATCGTTTACCTTTGAGCAACAGCTAGGTGATGCGTCGAGAGCTATGCAATAGCACTAGGCGATCGCTTACCTCGAGCGCGCGCTAAACGATGGGAGCTTAACGATCGTGTAGTAAATCATTGGTGCTAAACGATGGAGCTATGTAATAGTGTTGAACACTAAGCGATCATGTAGTGTCCTCTGGCACTAAACGATGACACTATATGATAGAAGGAAAATACTACACGATCGTGTAGCTTTGTTAAACGATAGCCGTTGGTTTCTAAACGATTAAGCAAACACCAAACGATCAGGCAAACGTCTGCCAATGGTCATTATTGCTAAACGATCAGCCTTAGCAAGATGTTGAGCGAGAGTAAGAGAAGCCGGTTTGATCGGTTCTTTTGAGGTCTGGTCCGGTTCAACTTCAAATAGTTTGTGGTTGGTTCGGTTCAGTCTCTGCTGGTCCGGTTCAGACGGTTCGGGTTCGGTTCAAGCGGTTTTGGAATGGTTCGAGCGGTGTTGAAGTTGTTTTTATAATAGTTAGGCTTTTGTTTACTTGTTTTTGCCAAAATTAAAACCATATCAATATGTGTTTAATTATTTATGCATTGGATGTATGTTATAATTAAATAAATGTTATATGTGCATATAGTATGCCATTTAGATTTAAAATCCCACCATAGGAAGCATGCAACATGCATTGAAAGTATGTTATAATTTGTTATAATATATAGTATGCATGTTAGGGTTTCTTATACTTAATATAACTATTATATTAGATATTGAATGTTTGTATGTTATGGATGTTTAGCATGTCTAAAGTTTTATAAGTTGTTATAAAATTGGGTTAGACATTTAAAATCCATAATGAAGAACTGCTGCATACTCACGTAGGTTAACCACTTGTTTTAATTAGTTAAAATAGGTCGTTAAACTTGTAAAACTAGGGTTACAAACTCAACCGGTATATAATCCTCTTGAAGGTTGGGGGAGACGGTCTACGAAACACCTCTTACCTAGGGATTATGGCTGAATAATTGAGCGTTGGTAACCAGTTTTATGAGTATTCGTGAGCGATGTGAGGTAATAAAAGGGTTTATCACCCAGACATCGTAGGTTTAAGTCCATTTATAAGAGTTATACTTGGATAAACCACAATAGATTTAGGGTTATTTTTATTAGCCGGAAAATAACCTAAGTATTTAGTTACCCAAATCATTAGAACACTTTAGTGGTAGTGAATAACTTCTATATGATAGAGTTATTAGAAAACTTCAGCAGGAGATTAATAACCTACGCGATATATTATTCTTGTGTTGAAATGCCTTGAATCTGTTTGCTGGCGCTTCGAACAACCTTTTCAGATTTTATATTCAGCATATTTATTTATTTGCAGTTATTTATGATTTTGACCCTAAGGTTTAAAGCAGTGCAATATATAAACTCTCTAACCTAGAGGTGCGTTCTTGATGTAATTCTGAAAACATTCTCCCGAAATAATATTATTCTCCCTCTGCCCGTGGACGTAGCTAACACACTATTAGTGAACCACGTATATCTATGTTCGATCTCCCCTACTCTACGTTCCTTTTTGTGTTCTTTAATTGTCGTTTTCGCAACACATAGCCTCACATCCCTAAGAGTTCACGACCTGGATTTAAGTGGTACTTCGTGTCAGTAACCTTCCTTCGGAAAGTATTTTTAGCTTAAATTTAGACTCTGATGAATAAAGGGAAGTTGCTCGAACAGAAATCCAATGTACAATTTCAACTGTCACGTCTCCACATAGTTCACACTGTGAGATTCATATGAAGCTTCATGTCACGCTGGGAGTGACCTCCCTACGGAGAGCGGAAGTATGAGTCAATATCAAGGTGAACGGAGGAAGTAGTTCATATTAAGTGGGTGAAGGAAATGTGTCAACATATCATGCGGTCTCCTCCATTAGTCTGAACCGTGAGATTCCTATGTTGCACCTGCTGGTTAACTTTAACCGACCCTTTGTTAGTCTTTTAACGACGGCTCCCTAAGGAGGTTGTAACATAGGATTCGGAACAACCTAGGCTTCAATAAAATGAATAGGATCTTATAGTTCCGTCTTGGGTATTGTTTTCTATTTCGGAGCGATACTCATACCGTTCTTTAAGATCCGAAAATGGCAGGTCTACAGTTACAGAATTATTATGTGGTAATAATGTCTGACCAAAAGCGGTACTTAAATGACTATCGGAATATGAGTTATTCTGGAGGTAGTATTTAGTCAAGAATGTCTTAATGTAGTATCATTGCAAAAGAATAATCTTGAGTAAATTATTAAAATTGCTAAAACTTGATTGGATTTAAATTTCAGAATGACAAGTTCAAATACAAGTGTTAGCGTCAGATAAACTTCATTGGGGATAATTACAAGAATTCGAAATAAAATATGAACACGATAATTGTGATAAACGATTTGCGGTTTATCTTAACGGAGGATTGTCCTCCTATTCCTAACTCTAACACAAACAAAAATATTCAGGATGTATACAATAGATGGGTGATAACGGGAAGAAATGCACGTTATTACAATGCTAAGTTATTAAACAATGAAGGTTTTCATTGATAAAATATGTTGGATTGCGTCCAAAAAGCATTAAGTTCATAACATTGCGGTCGCATGCGTTTATTGCATAGAAACAGTTAACTTTTGTATTTTTGTGCAGAATATGCGTTGATGCAAAGCGAAAAGTGCGATCACAAGAAAGCAACGGTCAAGCACAGCGTTACTGCAAGGCTTTGAGGTGATTTGTGCTCGCAAACATCTGCTCAAGAAGGATTTCCATATAAAGCCGGCGTAACTTGATAGGCGCATCTGGGTGAAAAGCATAATTAATCACGATGGGATAGAAAGCTGATGACGGACGAGTCCGAATTAAGTTGACAAGTCGCTAACGATAACAAGTACACTCAGCTTTTCGGTGACAAATATTTGACGCATCAGTCAGAGAATTAAAGCCATCCTATATGTGCAATCATAAGAGAGAAGACGCCTTTCACCCCGAAGCTCTATAAATACCAACGGCAACCTTCAGCAAAGGAGTTCAGATAGTTTAGATAATGGGAGTTAGATAGTTTTTCCATAGTTAGAATAGCCTTGTTCTTATATTATCTTTTATTTTAAGGTGGAAGCGAGAGAAGCGAGATTGTGTCGAGAGATCGTTCCAGTGAACTTGGGAGAGTGCCGCAAGCATCGAGATCAGAGAGAGGGCCAGCTCCTAGGAAGCAGGATTATCTTTTGATTAGAATAGAGTTGACAGTGTAAAAGCCTTGGGAAGCAAGGGATTACTACCAGGCTCTCTATCCTTATCTTCCATTGTTATTTTGTACTTAAACTCATCTATAGAAATGGAACTTACTTCTTTATATCTATTCACTCTCTGTTTATTTCGCATGAGTAGCTAAATCTATCGAATGGGTTGAGAAGCACTTAGCTAGTATAACTGAGAATCTTCATTCTATGCGATTATCTTGTATTATGTATGCATCATTCATCCATTAAGGATACTTGGGAGAGTAGTCTAAGAACAGGATCTAGGCTTGGAAAAGTCAGGTTAGAATCTAGGCTCGGGAGAGTCAGATTAGAATGCATAATCAAGAGATAAGAGCTTAAGAATAAGCACTGTTTGCTATTAACGCATCACATGCATCCTAGAGATAGGATATGAATATGTGCAGTCACCTTGCCTTTGTATGCATCTTGCATCATCGCATAGGAAACAAACGGATATGATTGTATGCAGTCACCTTGCCAGTGGCGCAAAAAGAAGGGCCACCTGAATTTTTCCCTCAAACAAACGGTCCAACTCATAGTCAAGCCAGTAGTTCGCAACCACCGCAATCCTCGTCCTTAGAGAGCTTGTTAAAGTAGTACATTGAGAAGAACGAATCAGTGCTTTAGAATCAAGCAACGTCCATTCGAAATCTCAAAATTCAGCTAGCACAAATTGCGGGTGAGCTCAAAAATAGACCGCAAGAAGTGTTTCCAAGCTCGACTAAGCTTCCTCGCAACGCTGGGGGTACCGGGAAAGAACAATGCTTAACAGTCTCCTTGTTAAGCAACAAAATGACTGCGGAAGTAAGGAAGGAACCCATCGCGACCAACTTGAATGCGGTGACAATCGAGGACCCGTTGACCTATAATTCGAAAAAGCCCGAGAAAATAAACCCCGAAGTTGCGTCCATCCTCAAGCCTCTAGATCATGAGAATGAAGAAGTCCAGCTACCACCAGCTCCGCAAAGATTGAAAGAGAAACAAAATGATGAAGACAAGATCACAACAGTGGCAGTAATGCAAAATGCTATGATCCCACAAAAAATGTGCGACCCAGGAATCTTCACAATACCATGCTCCATTGGAGGGGTCTACAGTGGAAAAGCACTATGAGATCTTGGGGTGAGTATAAACGTAATTCCACTATCAATCTTCAAACAATTGAATATTGGCACACTCACACCCACGACAGAGATTCTTCTACTTGCGGACGGATCCCGAATACATCCCGAGGGAAAGTTGAAAGATGCCGTAATCTCAATTGATAAATTCATCCTGCCGGAAGACTTCATCATTTTGAATTGTAAAGCGAATGAAGATGCGCCCATCATATTGGGACGACCATTCCTCTCGATCGGTCGCGCTCAAATTGATGTGCACAAGGGGGAAATCATAATGAACATCAATAGGGAAAGGCTCCGAATTAATGCAGTCAAGATTCCGGAAGATCGAGAAAAGAAGAAAAAGCCACCATGGACGTGAAAAGTCCAGCTGGGAATAAACAGTCCTTGAGTTACTATATGACTCAACCTCATCAGGGACGCAATCCTTTTGAATATCCTTTCTCTACATCAATACTTCATGAACTTTCATTACAATGTTGTTATCTATTATCGCATATTTATTTCTTTACTTTTTTAAAAAAAAATGCGATCGTGCTGAATGATTGTGGTAAAAGATTTTGTTTTGTTTAAAATTATTTGACCCTCTCAATGTTTTCTTTGCAAACGATCAAGGCACACAATTGCGGAGGCGCTACACGAAGACGTAACTACCTTATTTCGTCACCGCATTGCAAAGAAAGAAGATTGCCACAAAGCAGGATGCGTCAACAAACAATGCGGGCGACAGTGCAAATTTGGGAGTTGTATTTTTCCTTCACTTTATCCCAAATTCTGCACTGTCACATCACATTTTACTTTTGAAATTTTATCACCGCATCCTCTTTGATTACCGCAATCATTTAACATTGATAAGTTTAGTAAGTCACCGCATGCTTTCTCTTTGCCAATTATGATTTCAATGATGAAACACATGCTTCTATTTTTTTCGTATATACTATAGTCTACTTAATTTTAGGACAGTCACCTCATGAAATATTTCTATAAGTTAGTGGTATGCTAGCTTTCTTTCAAACTAACTCTTTACGTAGCTTCCTAAGAACATCGCATGACTTCTTTCAATATTTTAGCAATGAGGACATTGCCGCATTTTAAATTTGAGGGTGAGGTATTTATTTTCGACCTTGCTATTTTTATCTAATATTTTTATTTTAAAAAAAAAAGGAGAAAATTTTTGAGAATAACAACTCCACTGTCAATGCAATAGGGAAACCCTTGTTGATAAGAGTTAAGTTGTGAAGGGCACTTACCCGTAGTTGGATGTTCGCATGACACACGTGGGAGAAAGCCAAAACGAAAGTAAGTCGCCAGGATCAACGCATAAATAAATGATCGCAACTCTGTTGCCAAGTAGGTATAAGTTTAATCTGAGAAAGAGCGCCTTGCTCATAGTTGGATGTTCGCATGATACACGTGGAGGCAAGCCAAAACAAAGGCGAGACACTTGGATCAGCGCAAGGTCAGAAAAAATAATAATGTCAAAAATATGCAAGGATAAAAATCATTTGACACCCCAGTGAAAAAGTTTTTTTGAAATAAATCATGTGATGTCATGGAATCTAGTAAAGTCTTTTTGAAGGTTAAACTTGCGGTCCCTAGGTCTTAGAAATATTTTAAGAAGAGACTTGAATAAGAATTAAGGAAATTCCGGTGTATAGGACTTGAAGGAAGTATCCTTGAGAAATCTAAGAAAAGAAATTGTGGTCAACTTTCTAAAAGAAATCAAGCTTATGCTTGAGGACAAGCATTGTTTAAATTTGGGGGTGTGATAACGAGCAGAAATGCACATTATTACAGTGCTAAGTTATTAAACAATGAAGGTTTGCATTGATAAAATATGTTAGATTGCATCCAAAAAACATTAAGTTCATAACATTGCGGTCGCATTCGTTCATCGTATAGAAACAGTTAACTTTTGTATTTTTGTCCAAAATATGCGTTGACGCAAAGCGAAAAGTGCGATCACAAGAAAGCAACGGTTGAGCGCAGCGTTATCGCAAGGCTTTGCGATGATTTATGCTCACAAACATCTGCTCAAAAAGGATTGCCACATAGAGCCGGCGCAACTTGGTGGGCGCATCTGGGTGAAAAGCATAATTAATCACGATTGGATAGAAAGCTGATGACGGTCGAGTACGAATTAAATTGACAAGTCGCTAACGATAAAAATTATACTCAGCTTTTCGGTGACAAATATTCGGTGCATCAATCAGAGAAGTAAAGCCATCCCATCTGTGCAATCATAAGAAAGAAGCCGCCTTTCACCCCGAAGATCTATAAATACCAACGACAACCTTCAGCAAAGGAGTTCAAACAGTTTAGATAGTCGGAGTTAGATAATTTTTCCATAGTTAGAATAGCCTTGTTCTTAGATTTTCTTTTATTTTAAGGCGGAAGCGAGAGAAGCGAGATTGTGCCGAGAGATCATTTCGGTGAACTTGGGAGAGTGCCAAAAGCATCGAGATCAGAGAGAGGGCCAGCACCTACGGAAGCAGGATTATCTTTTGAACAGAATAGAGTTGACAGTGTAAAAGCCTTGGGTAGCAAGGGATTGCTACCAGGCTCTCTATCCTTATCTTCCATTGTTATTTTATACTTAAACTCATCTATAGAAATGGAACTTACTTCTTTATATCTGTTCACTCTCTGTTTATTACACATGAGTAGCTAAATCTGTCAAATGGGTTGAGAAGCACTTAGGTAGTATAACTGAGAATTTTCATTCTATGATTTATCTTGTATTATGTATGCATCATTCGTCCATTAGGGATACTTAGGAGAGTAGTCTAAGGACAGAATCTAGGCTTGGAAAAGTCAGGTTAGAATCTAGGCTCGGGAGAGTTAGATTAGAACGCATAATCAAGAGATAGGGGCTTAGGAATAAGCACTGTTGGCTATTAACGCATCACATGCATCCTAAAGATAGGATATGATTATGTGCAGTCACCTTGCCTTTGTCTTCATCTTGCATCATCGCATAGGAAAAGAGCAGAGACTTGGGAATAAGCTCTATGGACAATTGTTGCATTCAACACATGCATCCTAGAACTAGGAGTACCGCATTTGCATTGGAAAATGATCTACTATCGCATGAATGTAGCATGATCGCATAGTTTGACGCATTCCCAGGAAACGCTTGCAGAAGACCTTCTCAACCCGTTCCTTCGCATACTTAGTGTATCTCCGCATAATTGATCTTTTCTCAAATCTGCTGCATACATTTATTTTATTATCGCAAACAACAAACCAAAACACTTATTTGATTTACCAGTTACCGCAAAGTCTTTTGGAAAATTATCACCGCATACCGTTTTCCGTAGTCCCTAAGTTCGACCCTGGACTTACCAGGAAACACAGTGGGGTTTATACTTTGATTCCACTGAGAAAACTTGTTGCTCAACGCATTTCCATCACCGCATCTCATTCCATAATTTCGTCACATAAAATAACACATCAATGGGTCAGGGCTAATGATATAGCTCATGTTTATATCCTCGCCAGCTTATTTGATGTGTTGACAAAAAAAGCATGAGGATATGAGTACTGCTAAAGAGATTATGGAATCCCTGCAAGGTATGCCATTAAGCACATTTACAACAGTCACATCAAAGTGGGGACCAATGTTTATGAACATGTCCTAGACATGATGGTCCACTTTAATATGGTAGAAGTAAATGGTGTTGTCATGGATAAGAGAAATCAAGTTGGTTTTATTCTAGAATCTCTTCTGGAGAGTTTTCTGCAATTCTGAATGCATTAATGAATACAACTTGACTACTCTACTGAATGAGCTACAGGCTTACCAGACATTGTTGGGAATAAAGAGTCTGGTGCCAGTACTACTGCCGAAAAGGGAGGAATGTCCTCCAAGCCTGAAGTTGCTTCTTCTTCGAAGAGTAAGAGTATTCTTGTGAAGAAAGGAAAAGGGAAAGGGAAGAAGATACCTACTGGAAAGAAAGGCAAAGATAACGCTGTAAAGGAAAATGTTTCCACTACAATGAATAAGGGCATTGGAGGAGACACTGCCCTTAGTATCTTGTCAAGAAGAGATCAAAGAAAGGTAACCAGGCTAACTTGACCCTGGGACCGTTTCCTCAGCTCATTCAGTGGGAGAAGTTGCTACTTGTTTTTAACCGTTAAATCTTGTAAAGAACAAATTGTATTTTTGGGATAAATGAAATGTTCATTTTCAAAAATTATGTTTGTTATAGCAACCTCTGTTAAGAATCAAATTGTTAAAATTCATTTGCAAATATTCAGATATTTAAATGGCTAGATCAAAGTATAGAAAGTTTATAGATTTCTAGATATGACTGTTAACAAAGAGTTGTTGAGACAGGCCACGTACATTTTAATCAAACAATTAAGATGTGAACCCCGAATCCTAATTTCTTTATTTGAGTATGTTCCCTACTGAGACCAGTGTAGTGAGTAGGTTGATGTGGACACTAGTGTGTAATGGTAGAGAAAATGGGGGAAATTAGAAGAAAAGAGGAAATTTGGAAGCTTGACATTTGGGGAAAAAACTTAGAAAACTTGGCTAAGTATAAACCTATATGCGTTGGATGCGTTGGATGTGCGTTGGATGCGATGGATGCGTTGGAAGGATGTTATGCGTCCATCCAGCTAAAGGAAGGAAAGTTGAAGTGATGCGTTGGAAGGTTGGATGGCACAAGGGTAGGCAAGGACGTGGGCAAGGCATGCGTTGAAGGGTGGCATGCTCAATACACATCGCCCTGCCGAGTGCCCATGCCAAACGACTCTGCCAAGTGCCCAGCCTATGCGTCGAGCGCCCTGCTGAGCGGCTATGCGTTGAGTGCCCTGTCGAGCAGCCATGCGGCCGAGCAAGCCCTGCGAGCGGTGCCCAGCACCCATGCATCACGCTCATGCGTCAGTGACCAGCGTCTATGCCAAGCACCATACGTCGATGCCAAACGATCCTTGCGGTGATGCTGAGTGAGCAATACATCGAGGACGAGTCGCCATCCTATCCGTTGATGATGGCTGGCTCTTGCGATGGTTAGGACTTGCGGTGACTAAGTGGGTTGGCTTGCTATGCGTTGAACATCCAAGGGTTGTGGACGCATATGAAAGATGAGCTCACATAGAGGACGTCATCAAACATGTGTCTTCTTAGGAAGAAACCTTAAGCCTTAGAATTTGAGGGGTTGCATAAGAGGACATGCAAAATTTAGTCCCAAGCGTTGGCTATGTAGGAGAAGGACACTTAGATTGCATTGATCAAAAGTTGTGTTGTTAGTGTGAGGAGGAAACACTTGGACATGCAGCCAAGTGGGAGGTGTCGAATTTGGAGAGTGTTTGGATGCATATAAATAGAGCCAAGGACTTCTTTTTCAGATCAAAATTCAAAAAGGAATTAAAAAGAGTGGGAAAACTGAGTAAACATTGTGTTAAGAGCAAAATCCATGCGTTGATCATAGAGCTTCAAAGAGAACGCAGTGGACAGTGAAGTCTAGAAAACAGCATCAAAATGGGATGAGCAGTTCTCCCAATATACTCATGCGTTTGGAGTAATTCCAAAGCCACCTGAAATCTCTGAATGTCTAGTTTTTAGGGTAGGTCTGACCAAGAAAACTCCCTAAAGTATTAGACTAGAAATTGAGAAGAAGACAGAAGGGTCAGGCTGTCAGATAAGCTTCAGCAAGTCTTGAAGATTTTGTGATTCCGGGAAAAACCACAAAAATTTCTGAGCACATATTTTAGGATAAGCTTCTTGAGACATTTTAGAATATGTTTGTAGAAGGAAGTATCTCCAAATAAGGCATAGAACTATGAGTAATCGGAGTTGTAATTCGAATATGGATTCTAGGGGTGTAAAAGGGAGCCCGAGGTAAACAAGGAACTTCTAGAGAGAAAGGTTCCTAAGCGACCGAGGTGAGTGACTAAAACATTTGACAAAATATTTACAATGTTTTAAAGAAAGCATGTTTTAAAGAATATTATTCTCATGCCAGCTAGTTTTACAAAGTGATTTCCAAGCAAACCATGAGTTATGTTTTAAACGCATGCATGTGTGGGAAGTTTGTTGAAAAGTTATTTCTATGTGTTAAATATACTCAGCATGCGTTAGTATCTTTAAAGCCATGATTTTATATGTATTATACTTTACATGCTTTAAAGAGAAAGTCATTTATGACTAGTTTTACTTAAAATACGATACCGAAGGACATTTGAGAAGGTATCCCCCCAACTAGATACCGAAGGACATTTGAGAAGGTATCTAACCAACTTGGTACTGAAGGACGTTTGAGAAGGTACCAAACCCACTTGATACCCAAGGACATTTGAGAAAGTATCCTTGCAGCACGATACTGAAGGATATTTGAGAAGGTATCTGAGCAGAAGTACCTAAGGTATGACAGTACTTAGTATGGCCACGTGCTCGTAGGTAGATAGAGTCAGAGATTGAGCAAAAGGGTTCTCTCTTGACTAGCAGTTGGTGTTGGGATTATTTTTAACCACAGCAGGGTTATTCTCAACTGAGAAATGGTTTTACTGTTTCATGATTTAAACAGCTTATTATGTTTTATGCTTGGAAAATGTTTATACTGTAGTACAAAGTACTGTAGAAGCTTATATTTCAATTTAAACTCTTTATTGAGATTTTTGCATGAGAATCAGTTATCTTTCTTAAGTCACTCACTGGACTAGTAAGCTCACCCCGTTTTCAAATGTTTTCCTTTCCCCCAGGTAACGGTCAAATCCTCAGGGGATAGCTCTGCGTCTACTCTGCCACTAAAGGATAAAGATATTGTAACTTGTCGGTTTAGGTGGTTACTGTAAATATTGTACACATGTTTCTGTTGTTCATATAGGGACTAGGGTTTTGGGGCTTTGGGACTTATGAATCTAGTGTTGTAATGACTTTAAACATATTATGTTTCTAAATTAATAAATTTTTGGCCTAAAGACATTCCGCTGTATATGAGTTATATCTTGGTATCAGAGTTATTCCGCAAGAGTTAGTAGGCAGTAAATGTCAACCAAAGGGTTGATAACTGCTATAGTCATGCCCTTTCCTAGTCTCAGAGGGTGGTCTGGGGCAGGGTGTGATAGCTTGGTATTAGAGCATAAGTTTCTGGGACAGTTGAGGAATTAGTCTATACCAGCTTAGTATTAAAGCATAAGACTTTAGGTGAAAGAGAGAGTTCATGCATTAGATTAAGTTCTATAAGTAAGTTCCTAACATGTGTACTTAATAATTACGCAAAGATGCTGAGAAGAAGTGGCAGGCTGAGCAAGCATACTGAGGAGAGGAATGTTGACCCTACCAGCAGAGGTCCTGAAGCTAGACGGGACCCAGATCCAAAGGGGAAAAGAGTTAGAGACTCAGTAGAGCAGGAAGCGACTTCTGCAAATGAGTCGAGTACCCCATGGGTAGATGTAGATCCCCAGATGGAGGATCAAGTGTTTGATAGAATTGCTCAGAGATTGGTGGCAAGTGTAGGATCGATTCAGACCGATCCAGAAAAGAAATTCAGCGTCAAAAGGCTGAAAGCTTTAGGAGTCATGACGTTCGATACAACCACAAATCCAGTAGATGCTGACATCTAGTTGGACTTGATTGAGAAATGTTTTAATGTTATGAGATGCCCTGAGGACTGTAAGGTTGGGTTAGCGGCATTCTTGCTACAGAAAGGGGCTGAGAAGTGGTGGAAAGTGATAGAGGCCAGAAGGAGTAGTTCGAAAACTATGACTTGGCCTGAGTTTAGACAAGTATTTGAGGATAAATACTACCCTAGAATATGATATATTAACAATCACAAATGTTTGTATATACTGTTTACAAACTACAGGACACGAGACTTTAGGGCATCAACCCCAACAGTTGCAGCAGTCTTAGGAGGTAGGGCTAGTTGATTTGGCAAATCACGAAGCAGACGCCTGATTAATTTAATTTCCATGAGACCATTGATCTCTTTATATTCATCCCCTAGAGGGATGCCCCCCCATTCACACAGCGCGCAACTCAGCCAAGGGAAGTAAAGTTGGTCGTGTGGTTTTGCTTTGATGGCCTTGATCTGATCCACGATTATCCTCCCAATGTTCAGGGGGATGCGTTGCATGATGCAGTAGATGGCCAGGATGCGTTCTCTTGAAATCGTTTCATCATGCGTTGTTGGCATGATACGGTTCTTAATCAAATACAACCATAAGTTTGCGTACGGTGTGAGGTTCCTGGAAGCTAAAATCATCACTCCACTTTTTGAAATTTGCCAAGTGCTTCCAGGTTTGGCCACCACTCGTAATGCATCTTCTAAATGGTTGAGAGTTGGTTGCTTCAAGATGCTATTCCCTTCTGTATCTGGATTACTCTCAATATTGAACACTTCGTTGATTCTGTTTGCAGAGAAGTGCACCAAGATATCATCTACAAGTGTGGTGCTCTTCTCTTCATCAAACTCACTACTATAGAAGCGGTGGACAAGGTTGGGCCAAATCCTTGTGGGCCCAACGCATAGTTGATACCAGCCCATTGCATCCACAATATTTGTTATATAAGCAGGCAATGGGTTGTGTTCAGGGAAGAAGCCTTTCTCAGTAAGGATTTCATTGAACTGAAACAACCTATCGTATAGGTCGATGCCCAATCGTTAGTAAAAGCTATATGATCGTCTAGCAAAAACTATGTGATCGTTTAGCTCATCGTCTAGTTGAGTGCTTATCGTGTAAGAACACTCCACGATCGTTTAGCTAACTCCAAGCTGTCGTTTAGTAAATCTGATTTACTTGACAACTCTCCGTGAGTAATTTCCAAGAGTGGAAATCTCACACAATTTTGCAAATCTTCAATCTTACTAAAATTAAGAAAACATTTTTCCTTTTAACTCACGGTTACTATGAAACCACCAATAACCTCCCACTCAATTGGTTATTAGAGAAAAAGAGATAATTATCCAATAATTAATATTATTATAAATATAAATGATAACCAACTTATCATACTATATTTATAACCTATATTTTTAATATTTCATCTCATGAAACATACAAACCATAGCTCTTTTTCTATTCCATGGCACTTAATGAAAATCTCATTTACATTAACCATCCACTTGATGTATCTCATACACTATACGATCATATCATATATAATCAAATTACCTTTTGTCAATTTGAACATTTCAAATTAACACCAAGAACTGATCCTCAACTTGAATCCATTGAGATACTAAGGGGACCTTATGAACCTGTAGCTTGAAGCTCCAACGGTAAGTGAATAACTGACTAAACTCTTTAGCCACCGGATCCACCATCCGTTAACTGCCAGACACTCTATTAAAGACCGACAGCTGAAATCTCTTTACTACAGATATATTATGTGTCTATCTTAACCATCAACAATGCAACAACCCTTCACAGATCGTTCGTATTTTATGGCCGACTGCCAATAATCGTTATGCCCTTGTAGTTACATCTAAGTCCTTAAGTACCACCGATCCCTTTAGTGAACATAAGTCATAGTCCTACTATGATTGAGTCCTCTCTTCCAAAAAGAAGTTGTGACCACTATGTTCAAGCACCGAAATCAGCCTTTAAGGGAGTAATCTATCTACTTACCTCTGCTTTGGGGAAGGAGTGAATTCCATCTTGTGTAATTGAGTTCCCAGCTCCCAAGTCAGACAAGTCCCCAAAAAGGTAGGCATGTTGAGTTGGCAATCTGGCCACTCTCCCCATACTAATCAAAGGACTACCCTCAAAGGCAGGAGTTCCTAAAACACTAAGGATTGAGGTCATGTCACCTATGGTCGTTTAGGTGAGATGTAATTCTCCAGTATCAACGACATTATATATAAAGTCTAGTCATCTTGTGGTCCGGTCTTATACAAACTCTTTGTCTAGGACACCCCCACTCGCATGTCTCCATATGAATGGTCAGGATCTACTATATGTAGTAGTTTACAACACTTGCAAACATTTACAAAGTGGGCCGCATCCGTAGTGTCACTAGGATCAAGTATCCCACTTTAATCCTTATACTACAAACCTATTTAGATTATCACTTAAGGCATGATCCACTTGTATATCACATATACACGCTTAAGTTTACATAAAATAACCATGGAGCTTTGTTTATTGGATATAAGTAAATGCCAGAATGGAATAAATATTATTTTATTCATAAACAATGTGTATAATTACAATGAGACTCCGGGAGAATTAGGACACCAATCCTAACACCTTTGCCCTTGACTTGTAGCCCTATACCTCTCCAATTCCCTTTCCATGGTTCTTGAGTCAGAGTTGCCCTCATGCGTTGCACCTTCAGGTCTAGGTGCAGGACGCTCTTCTTCGTCATCCTCCAAAATCAACTTTCTTTTTCTCAATTTTTTCTTTTTGACAGACCTTCATCCGCATCAGCTTGTTGAGGTTGTGATGCGTCTGGGCCAACCTCCTTTTCTCTTTCTTCATTATCTTCCTCTTCTAACTCAACTTCAAGCATCATCGCGTATCACTCCACCTCATCAACTTCGAGTGATGTGTTGGTTGGGTCAGAACGAGTCACTTGATCCATATTGTGTTGTCCTTGGTTTAAGCTTGCTAAAATCACCCCAAAGACTTTTTGCTCGTCTCTTTGACCCAGCTTCGCAAGATCAGCAACTATCACGCTCAGACGCAAGACTGTCAGAGCTTGGTTTAGAAGGTGTGGTTGGTGGGGTGCCAGATAAGGTATGTGACGACCCAGGGAATGATATGATGATGGAGAGGTAGATTGAATGGGTCGGCTAGACGGTTCCGATTCAATAAGGAAGATTTTGGCTAAGGGTTAGATGGAGAGAGGGGTAAGGGGACGCACGACAGGTGATGGAGTGGTGCGAAGGTGGTCTGGGATAGGTTTATGCGTCACAACCACCGAACTGATGCTTGGAATAACTGGTGGTGGTACGGGTTATCTGTAGGGTTTGACGGCAGACGAAGAGGTTGAAGGGTGCTTAGCTGCAGCCTATCGCTTCGGCTTGGTAGGGGTTTTAGGTTTAAGTTTTGTAGAGGTTTTTGGATGGTTTTAGAGGGTTTCTACCGAGTTGATCTCTGAGAGATGGAAGATGACCCGCTGCGAGAGGGTTTGGCCGGAAAAAGGCTTTTTGAGGCTAGGCGAGGGGATGGGGAAGGCGACATCGAAATGGAAGAAGAGGAGAATGAGCTTACCAGTGAATCTCCTCTGAAGCTTAGCGATTGGTTCTGGCTATCAAAAGTGTTTAACATCGTGGCTGAAGGAGATGATCGGAATGCTTATTGAAATGCCTAGTTCGAACAAACGGCGAGGGCTTCGAGAGCTCGAGTAGTACAAAGGAACTTCGAGTGGAAAGAATGAAAGTAAAGAAAGAAGAGAAAAGGCCGGGGGAGGTTACCTTTTATAGGCTATCAAAGGGGAATGTGAAGTGACGTCAGGTGGCGCCTAACATCGTCATTAATGGGACAGATGAAAGGACATGCCTAGGGTTTCTAAGCAATCGAGTGCTTTATGTCTTCGAGGGATGTCCTTTATGTTTGGTCTATGTGTTGGCTTAAGTCCAATGCATTAGAATCCTACCCCGTTTCTAAACTTCTTCAAGTTGATTTAACATTTTGTTTTATTAGTAAAATAATAAAAATCAGCAAATAACCATAATTCAAAGAAAAGGCTAACAAATAACACAAAGTAAATTGCAAACAATCACAAACATAAAATACATAATGCAAAGAGTTGGTGTAGAAGAAGCGTCCCTGAAATATGTGTCTATTTGAACACAGGGAAGCTTCGACGCGAGCCTCAATTGGCTTCGTGCAACTTGAGAGATGACTTTTGTCGTTCTATACTTTCCTCAAAGTAGGGCTTCACCCTTTGCCAATTTACTTTGAATGCATTTATGCCATCTTCTCGTGTTAACTCAACCGCTCCATGTGGAAAGATTGTTTTAATGATAAACGGTCCTAACCACTTAGATTTTAATTTTTCTGGAAACAAATGCAATCATGAGTTGAATAATAAGACTTTGTTCCTAACAACAAATTCTTTCTTACGGATGCATTGGTCATGCTAACATTTAGTCTTTTCCTTGTAGATTTTGCTGTTTTCATATGCGTTCAGCTGCCATTCAAGAAGCTCATTGAGCTGAAGCTTGCATTGTTTGCCCACGGCTTCCAGGTTTAAGTTCAGCCCTTTCACTGCCCAAAAAGCTTTGTACTCCAACTGCAAGGGTAAGTGACAGGCTTTTTCAAATACAAAAGAGTATGGAGACATACCTATTGGAGTTTTGTAGGCAATTTGTAGACCCAAAGTGCGTCTAGCCTTTGTGCTCAATCTTTCCTTGATGCATTGACTACCTTTTCCAATATCATCTTTTTTTCCCGATTGGATACTTCTGCTTGACCGTTGGTCCGAGGATGATATGCAATAGCAATTTTTTGCCTGACATTGTATTTAGCAAGTCGAAATGATGCGGCTAATAAAGTGCATACCTTTGTCAATCACCAGTGCCCTCGGTGTTCCAAAGCGTGTGAAAATATTCTTGGTGAGAAACTTTAAAACAGTCACTGCATCATTCTTGGCACAAGCCACAACTTCAACCCATTTTGATACGTAGTATACTGCTAGCAAGATGTATTGTTGACCACAGGACATAGGGAAAGGTCCCATGAAATCGATGCCCCATACATCAAATAATTCGACTTCAAGTATATTATTAAGAGGCATTGCATCCCTTGAGGATATATTACCTGCGTTGACAAGGGTCACACTTGAGAACATACTCCCTTACATCCTTGAAAAGGGTGGGCTAGAAATACCCACTTTGGAGAACCTTTGCAGCGGTTCTTTGTCCTCTAAAATGACCTCTGTAAGGAGAATCATGGCACTCAGCTAGGATGCATTGTGTCTCTTCTTCTAGAACACACCAACACATGATGAAGTCGGGACCTTGTTTGTAAAGAAACGGTTCATCCCAAAAATAGAATTTTCTGTCGTGTACAAGCCTTTTCTTCTGTTGAGAGTTGAAGTGCTCATGGAATTGTTTGGTGGTCAAGTAATTAACAATGTCTGCATACTACGGTTCCCTTTCTTCAACTTTGAATAAAAATTCATTGGGGGAATGCATCTCTGATTTCATCTTGTTGGTCTTGTATCTTTTGATGTTCTAATCTCAACAGGTGATCAGCCACCTGATTTTCAGTCCCTTTTCTGTCATTGATGTCAATGTCAAATTCTTGCAAGAGTAGTACCCATCCGATTAACTTCGGTTTTGCGTCCTTCTTGCTCATCAGGAATTTAATGGCCAAGTGATCTGTGTAAATGGTTGCTGACGCACAAACTAGATAAGATCTAAATTTTTCAATTCCGAACACTACAACCAACATTTCCTTTTCAGTAGTTGTGTAATGCTCCTGAGAGTCGTTTAAAGTCTTTAACGCATAGGAGATAGGGCGTATCAAGTTTCCTTTCTTCTGCCCCAACATGGTTCCAACTGCAACGTCGCTTGAATCACACATCAGAATGAAAGGTTGCATGCAGTCCGGTGCTATGAGTATCGGAGCTATAGTTAATGCATACTTCAATGTTTCAAATGCGTCGATGCAGTCACAATCAAATACATAGGGTCAGTTTACTTCTAATAGTGCGCTTAGAGGACGCGCAATATGAGAAAACCCTTTTATGAACCTTCTGTAAAAGCCTGCATGTCCTGGAAAACTTCATAATGCTTTCATATTTGCAGGCAGAGGAAGTTTAGCCATGACATCAGTTTTGGCTTCATCGACTTCCAGTCCGGCCTTAGACACCTTGTGGCCCAAAATAACACCTTCAGTCACCATAAAGTGACATTTTTCCCAATTTAGCACAAGATCCGTTTCCTTACATCATGCAAGGATGACCTCTAGGTTGTCTAAGCAAGATTGAAAGGAGTATCCAAAAACTGAGAAGTCGTCCATGAAAACTTCAATGGTCTGTTCAAGAAAGTCTGAAAAAATTGTCATCATGCATCTTTGGAACGTTCCTAGTGCGTTGTACAATCCGAAAGGCATGCGTCTAAACGCAAATGTTCTAAATGGGCGTGTGAATGTCATCTTCTCTTGATCTTCTGGGTCGATAAGAATTTGATTGTAACCAGAGTATCCATCTAGAAAACAATAGAATTCCTTTCCAGCTAATCGGTTAAGCATCTGGTCAATGAAGGGGAAAGGGAAGTGGTCCTTCTTGGTCACCACATTGAGTTTCCTATAATCCATGCAAATGCGCCAGCCTGTGACAGTCTTTGAAGGGAGTAGTTCGTTGTTGCTGTTAACTATCACTATAGTGCCTCCCCTTTTAGGGACGCATTGAACTGGGCTCACCCAGCTGCTATCGGAGATAGAATATATTACTCACGCGTCAAGCCACTTAATGATCTATTTATTCACTACTTCCTTCATTATGGGATTTAGCCTGCGTTGAGGCTCAATTGATCCAGTCTTCCCCTCTTCTAGCCTAATCTTGTGCATGTAGTACGATGGGTTGATGCCACAGATGTCAGCCAGCGTCCATTCTATTGTCTGCATGTGTTTTTGTAACATCTGCAAAAGAGAACATTCATTAGGCTCAGAAAGATTAGCTGAAATAATTATAGGTAAGGTGTTATTTAATCTAAGAAAAACATATTTAAGATGGTCAGGTAAAGGTTCTAGTTCTAGTGGTTCCTTCAACGATGGACGCGCTGGCTTAGTTTGCCGCTCACTCAGACTTAGTAGCTCGAGTTTCTTCATGGTTTCTCCCAATGCAAGGACCTCACAAACTTGGTCTGCTTCTTCTTCAGGCAATTCTATTGAGTTGCTAAGTTGACATTCTTCATCATCCGAAAATTTTAATGCATTTAACACATTAAATTTCATTTCTTGGTTATCTACGAGCATGGTCAGTTCTCCCTTATGCACGTCTATTAGTACTTTCCTAGTGGCAAGAAAGGGGTGTTCAAGAACGATTGGTACATCCCTGTCTGCTTCATAATCAAGGATAATGAAATCTGCTGGGAATATGAACTTGTCAAACTTTCACAAAACATCCTCAATCTTTCCTTCAGGATATGTGATCATTCTATCAGTGAATTGAAGTGTTATAGAAGTGGGTTGTGCTTCACATTCCTAATTTCTTGAAAACTGAGAGGGGCATGCGGTTTAACGCTTGCTCCCAGATCACACAACGCATGTCCCACGTCTAGCCCTCTAATTGATCACGAGACTGTGAAGCTTCTCGGATCCTTCTGTTTCTTGGATAAGTTGTTGCTGACTAACGCATTGCACTCCTGCATTAGAGCAATTACTTCTGTCTCACTGACTCTTCTCTTCTTCTTCAGAATATCCTTCAGAAATTTTACATACTTCGATATTTGTTCTAAGGATTCTATAAGTGGGATGTTAATGTGCAGTTGCCTCAGAAGTTCAAGAAAATGCTTAAACTGCTGCTCATCATTCTTCTTCAGCAAGTATCTGGGAAATGGCGCTTTCAGCTGCATCGCAGGTTCTCCTGCGTTAGACATGCTCGGGTTGGAATGACTTGTGGATTCTGGCATCTGCTCTTCTTGATCTTCAAATGCCTTTGGGTGTGTTGTGTGCTCAGTTGAAGGATTGTTGTTTCTTGGGTTCACTGTTCTTTCTACAAGAGGTCTGCCACTTCGCAATGTCACCGCATGACATTACTCTTTTTCGTTGCTATTTTCCGGGGTTTCTATATTGCTGGGCAAGACTCCTGACAGCTGATTTTTCAGCTCACTAATGATTTCCCCCCCTTGTATCTCCATATTTCTAATGGATGACGCTTGGCTTTTTAGCAATGCGTGATTCTGGGCGATATATTCCTTTAAGAGGTTTTCAAGCGGAGAAGATGAACTCGATGCATGACTTTCTCTATAAAAGATTGTTGGTGCGACTGCTGAGAGAGCTGGAATCCAGGAGGCGGTTCTTGCCTATGCTGTTGATTTACCCCTGGTTGGTGTTGCTCCTATTGGTGACCTCCCCAAGAGAAATTTGGATGGTTCCTCCATCCAAGATTATAGGTGTTCGAGAATGGGTTGTTTTAATAAAGCATACCGACTGCGGATTATGTAGGCAATTAGTGTAGGAATGAGGATTTCCACAACCCACACAGCTAACCATGGGTTGTACGAATGTTTCCACCTGATTTGTCTTTTGCATGTTTGATGTGTTCCCCAGTGATATATTTTGCAAAAGGTTTGTCATGGTAGCCACTTGTGTAGAAAGCGTGGCTATTGCGTTAGAATCAACAGAGTTCACATTCTGAGAGCGTCTCCTCCTATCTGCTCTTGTGTCATAAGTGTCATCTACCCATTCCATATTTTTCTTGGCGATGCGATCTAGTATTTCTTTAGTTTCATTGTAAGATTTATCCAGAATACCGCTAGCTGCAGCTGCGTCGACTGCATTTGAGATGCTCTATTCAATCCTCCATAAAAGGTTTCCATCTGGACAGTTAAATTTAATCCGTGATTAGGGAAATTCTTGACCAGTCCTTTGAAGTGCTTCCATGTGGCACTCAAGGTTTCTTCATGTTCAAAGTTCATTATTTCTCTCCGCCTCCTTGCGTTCATGGTGGATGGAAAATATTTCTGTATGAATTTCTCCACTAATTTTTCTTAAGTCGTTATCTCCTCAGGCTCCAAAGAACTCGTCCATTGCTTTGCGTCATCACACAGAGAATATGGGAATAAGGATAACCTGATAGCTTCTGGTGTGATACTAGGAATCACAAACGAATTGCACGTCTCCAAGAAACGTTTCATGTGGATGTGAGGGTCTTCTCCACGATCACCTTCAAACTGGCTAGGTGTTTGAAGCATTTGTAACATTACAGATTTCATCTCAAACCTTGTCCCATTTGGCGTTGGATATATGATCCCTGGTGAAGAATCATACAACACAGGAGACGCATACTCCCGTATGGGATGTGTACTACTATTTTCCATTATGATAAGATTTTAAGCAGCATGGGCTAGCTGTTGAGCTAAGTTATGATTTGCTTGCTCGTCCGTCATTTGTTATTGCCTGAATTACTGTCTGAGTTGTTGCCTTAACCTACAGCGACGATTAGATCGGTTTCTTCGTCGGAAGGTCCTTTCAACTTCCGGGTGTATACAAATTCAGGAGTGTTTTGCCGTCTCAAAAATGTTTACGTCACTTTCGCATTTGGGATTGCCCTGCACATGTGCTTGAGTCTAATCCCAAAAAGTTGGAACCACGGTCGAGGTTATGCCTCTTTTAGGCTACTCCAAAGGTACACGAGGGGTTATTTTAATGATCCGACGGAAAATAGGGTGTTTGTTTCGACAAACGCTACTTTCTTGGAGGAGGATCATATAAGGGAGTACAGTCCCCGAAGCAAAGTCGTGTCGCGTGAGTTTTCCAATGAAACTACTGAAACTTCAACAAGAGTTGTTGAAGAGCCTACTACATCAGTAAGAATTGTTGATGGGAGTTCATCCAGTAGGTCAGTTCCACCTCAAGAGTTTAGGGAACCTCGACGTAGTGGGAGGGTTGCGAACCCACCCGTTCGTTATATAGGTTTCACGGAAATCCTTGCTATGGTAGCAGATGGCAACGTTGAGGATCTATTGTCTTATAAGCAGGCAATGGAGGATGTTGACCAAAATGAATGGGTCAAGGCCATGAATCTTGAAGAGATCATTTATATGGTGCAACCCGAGGGATTCATAGCCCAAGGTCAAGAGAAAAATGTTTGCAAACTGAATCAGTCCATTAATGTACTAAAACAGGCGTCTCGATCTTGGAACATACGGTTTAATACTGCGATCAAGTCGTATGGCTTTGACCAAAACATTGATGAACCTTGTGTCTACAAGAAGATCATCAACGCTTCAGTACTCTTCTTAGTGTTGTACGTAGACGATATCCAACTCATTGGGAATGCTGTAGGTCTACTGACTGCAGTTAAGAACTGACAAGCGACCCAATTCCAGATGAAATATTTTGGAGAGGCTCAGTTTGTTCTAGGTATACAGATCTTTCGGGATCATAAGAACACAATACTAGCACTGTCTCAGGCATCGTACATTCACAAGATGTTGCTCAAGTACTAGATGTAGGACTCCAAGAGGGGACTACTGCTGTTCAGGCATGAAGTCACTTTGTCTAAGAACATATGTCTTAAGACTCTTCAAGAGGTTGAGAAGATGAGACGGATTAGTCTAACCCAGGCCATTTTAATGTTGTTGACCCGTTTACGATGGTTCTCACAGCTACAGTGTTTGAGGGTCACCTATGGAGCATGGGTCTACAGGATCGCCCGCGACTGGACTAGGGCAAGTGGGAGATTTTCTTGTACTAGGCTTTTATGTCCTAGTTTATTATTTTGTACTAGTTATTTGTCCACCCCATTTTGTTTTAGACAAGTGGGAGATTTTTAGGGTTGATGCCTAAAGTCTTGTGTCCTGTAGTTTGTAAACAGTTTGTACGAACGCTTGTGTTGTTAATATACGATATTTACTTCACATCTTGTATTTTTTCTCAGTTGCTTGTTTTATCTGCTTTACCATAAACGAATAAACATAAAATCCTTGGTTATCTGTATGTGACTTAAGCATGTATGTGGTGACATACTAGTGGATCATGTTTTGAGTGATAACCAAAATGGTCTATAATATATGGATATAGAAGGGAAACCTTATCCTGGTAACGCTACAGATGCGGCCCGCTTTGTGGATGAAGGAAATCGGATCTGAGATTTCCATGAGCAGCGGAACAAAACTATTCCAAATTACAATCATGAATGAACATATATTTACAGTCGACTTTAATACAAATGGTTATACAATTCATACAGAGAAATTATAGCATGAATAAACTCAAATGAACAGAGATTAAACTCTACGCACATATGAGGATGCGTCTCCACGCTTCGTTGAACAACTCTGATCAAACAAAAACAACCACGAGCACTCGATCTACATGACTGCAACACCGCACGAACACTTCGCGCTCGTTCATGAACTCCTCCACGATCGCCTCGGTCACGAACTCCTCCACAACAGTGAATGGCCTTCACAGCACCACGAACGGTCTCCAAAAAACCTCGATGGTGTCGAGTTGAGTCTGACACCTCCAATAAGGTGACCTTAGTATTCTTGGTGTGAGAATCTAGAGGGTGGGCTCTGTTCGGACTTGGTATGAAGCAGACGAACGGAGGAAATAACGATCGCGTACACGACTGGGCAAGTGGGAGATGGTAGAGACCTATCGTATAGGTCGATGCCCAATCGTTTAGATAAAGCTATGTGATCGTCTAGCAAAAGCTATGCGATCATTTAGTCTATCGTTTAGCTCGGTCTGTCGCCTATAGATACTACACGATCGTTTACCTTGGGCCAGCGATCATTTAGTAAATATTGCACGATCGTTTAGCTCGCCCAGCTGTCATTTAGTAAATCCGAATTTACTTGACGACTTCGTGAGTTTCTTTTGCACGAGAGAAAACTCAAAAACCTTTTCGAACTTTTTTAAAAACCTCTTTTGAAAATAGAAAAACTATTTTCCTTTTAAACTCACGGTTACCACGATCCAATAACCACCCACTACTTTGGTTATTTAAAAGAAAAAGAAGTAATTATCCAATAATTAATATTATTATAAACATAAATGATAACCAACTTATCATACTATATTTATAACCTATAATTTTAATATTTCATCTCATGAAACATATAAACCACAGTTCTTTTTCTATTCCATGGTATTTAATGTAAATCTCATTTATATCAATCCTCCACTAGATGTATCTCATACATCAAACCGATTATATCATATATAATCAAAATACCTCTTGTCAATTTGAACATTTCAAATCAACACCAAGAACTGATCCTCAACTGAATCCATTGAGCTACCAAGGGGACCTCATGGACCTGTAGCTCAAAGCTCCAACGGTACGTGAATAACTGACTAAACTCTTTAGTTATGGGATCCACCATTCGTTAACTGCCAGGAACTCCACTAAAGACCGACAGCTGAACTCTCCTTACCACAGATATATTATGTGTCCATCTTAACCAATCAGCAGTGCGACAAACCTTCATAGATCGCTTGTAAGTATAGTTGGGCTAATAACCGTTATGCCCCTTTAGTTACATCTGTTTTCTTAAGTACCACCGATCCCTCTAATGAACATAAGTCATAGTCCTACTATGACTGAGTCTTCTCTTCCAAAGAGAAGCTGTGGCCACTATGTTCAAGCCCCGAAATCAGACCTTAAGAGAGAAATCTCTCTACTTATCCCTGCTTCGGGAAAGGATTGAATTCCATATTGTAGATTGAGTTCCCAGCTCCCAGATCAGATAAGTCCCTAAACTAATCAAAGGAGTGAATTCTTGCTTCGGGAAAGGAGTGAATTCCATGTTGAGTTGGAAATTTGCCCACTCTCACCCATATTAATCAAAGGACCGCCCTCAAAGGCAGGAGTTCCTAAAACACTCAGGATTGAGGTTGTGTCACCTATGGTCGTTTAGGTGAGATGCAAGTCTCTAGTATCAACGGCGTTATATACAGAGTTTAGTCATCTCGTGGTCCAGGTTTTATACAAACTCTTTGTATAGGACACCCCCGCTCCACGTCTCCATATGAATGGTTAAGATCAACCATATGTAGTAGTTTACAACACTTGCAAACCTCTACAAAACGAGCCGTATCCGTAGCGTCACTAGGATCAGGTATCCCACCTTAATCTTTATACTACAGACCTATTTAGGTTATCACTTAAGGCATGATCCACTTGTATATCACATATACATGCTTAAGTTCACATAAGATAACCAAGAAGCTTTGTTTATTGGATATGAGTAAATGTCAGAACTAAATAACATTTATTTTATTCACTGAGCAATGTGTATCTTTACAAAACAACGAGATTCCGGGAGAATTAGGACACCAATCCCAACAGTGGAATGGTCACGAGTGTTGTGACTTGTCACAAATGGTCTGATCCTAATCATTCGTGTTGGGGATATACGAGCGGGGGCATCCTATACAAAGAGTTTGTATACGACTTGACCACAAAGTGTTGACGTCTCATTATATAACTCCGTTCATGACAGAGACTTCACTTCACTAGGATGACCATTGGTAACATGACCTCAATCTTGAGTGAGTTAGAAACTCCTACCATTGAGGGCGGTCCTTTGATTTGTATGGAAGCGAGTGGCCAGGTCGCCGATTCAAACCTACCATTTTGGGGATTTGTCTGATTTGAGAGTTGGGAACTCAGCTACACAAGATGGAATTCACTCCTTCCCCGAGGCAGGGGTAAGTAGATAGATGGCTCCCTTAAGGGCTGATTCCAGGGCTTCAACGATGTGGCGCCACACACCTTCTCTTGACCCGAGAGGTGTTCACACATAGTTGGACTATGTTGTATTGTTCATTAGAGGAATCAGTGGTACTTAAGGAGTGAGATGTAACTACAGGGGCAAAACGGTAATTTGACTCAGTTGTACTTACGAGCATTGTGAGATCGGAGCGATAATTAGTGTTTGTTTATCTTATTCTTAGCATGCCGATAATTAGTGTTTGTTTGTATAATTGTTCGTATGAATGTATAATGTTGTATTTCGGTCATTGTGAGATCGGAGCAATCCGAATGCGCTCATGGAACTCTTCGGTAATCGATCCTGCAATTGGTATCAGAGCCAGGTTCTAATACTTCGATTTCATCTGTTGCAACGACATGAGATTTACATTCATGGTGGGTGCATTTCTACACTGGTTTAATGGTTAAATTTGCTGTGGATGTGCAAATTAATGGTTTTCGGGATGGTTAGCCTTGGTTTGATTTAGATCCTTTTACATTTGCGATTGTTTGTAAAGGCCCCTGCGTTTTTGGGCATTAATAATCATTATCGAGTCTCAATTGAAGCAGTGAGAGATCTGAAGTTGTTTTTTGAAGATAGATATCTAGTAATTAAAAATGTTTTGTATGCACCTCTTATGAAGAGGAATTTGATATCTATCGCTTGTATTATAGAACAATTATATACACTATCTTTTAATATAAATGAAGCGTTCATTTTTTGTAAAGGTATTCAAATTTGTTCTGCTACACTTGAAGACAACTTATATAAGTTAAGACCAACTAAAGAAAATTTTGATTTAAATACTGAAATGTTTAGAACATTAGAAACTCATAATAAAAAACAAAAGGTTTCTTCCAACGCCTATCTATGGCACCTAAGACTTGGTCACATAAATCTCAATAGGATTGGGAGATTGGTCAAGAGTGGACTTTTAATTCAGTTAGAAGATAACTCTTTAACTCCATGTGAATCATGTCTTGAAGGAAAGATGACCAAGAGATCTTTTACTGGAAAAGGTCTCAGAGC
This sequence comes from Benincasa hispida, assembly GCF_027475165.1. Taxonomy (NCBI): domain Eukaryota; kingdom Viridiplantae; phylum Streptophyta; class Magnoliopsida; order Cucurbitales; family Cucurbitaceae; genus Benincasa; species Benincasa hispida. The sequence goes on along the minus strand of NC_143484.1, from coordinate 35,772,032 downwards.
CGAAGTACCCTTAGAACTCGTATATTCGGACCTTTGTGGACCAATGAACGTCAAAGCTCGAGGTGGGTATGAATATTTCATCAGTTTTATTGATTATTATTCAAGGTATGGTCATGTTTACCTACTTCATCACAAGTCTAATTCTCTTGAAAAGTTCAAAGAATATAAGGCTGAAGTTGAGAATGAATTAGGTAAAACAATAAAGACACTTCGATCAGATCGAGGTGGAGAGTATATGGACATACGATTCCAAGACTATTTGATAGAAAATGGGATCTAGTCACAACTCTCTGCACCTAGTATGCCTCAGTAGAACGGTGTATCAGAAAGAAGAAACCAAACCTTATTAGATATGGTTCGCTCTATGATGAGCTATACTCAATTGCCTGATTCCTTTTGGGGATATGCACTTGAATCTGCTGTCCATATTTTAAACAACGTTTCCTCCAAAAGTGTTTCAGAAACACCTTATGAGCTATAAAAAGGGAGTAAAAGTAGTTTACGTCACTTTAGAATTTGGGGTTGCCCAGCACATGTGTTGGTACAAAATCCCAAGAAATTAGAACATCGTTCAAAATTATGCCTATTTGTAGGTTATCCAAAGGAAACAAGGGGCGGTCTGTGTTATCATCCTCAAGAGAATAAGGTATTTGTATCGACAAATGCCACATTCTTAGAGGAAGACCACATAAGAAGTCATCAACCTCGCAGTAAATTAGTATTGAATGAAATTTCCAAAGACGCTACAGATAAAGCTAGTTCATCTACTAAACTAGTAGATAAAACTAGTACATCAGGTTAGTCACATCCTTCTCAAGAGTTGAGAATGCCTCGACGTAGTGGGAGGGTTGTTCATCAGCCTGACCGTTACTTGGGTTTAATAGAAATACAAGTCGTCATACCTGATGACGGCATAAAGGATCCATCGACCTATAAATAGGCGATGAAAGATGTAGATCGTGATCAATGGATCAAAGCCATGGACCTCGAAATAGAGTCTATGTACTTCAATTCTGTCTGGAAACTTGTAGATCAACCAAATGATGTAAAACCAATTGGTTGTAAGTGGATCTATAAGAGAAAACGAGACCAAGCTGATAAAGTACAGACTTTTAAGGCTCGACTTGTGGCAATCAGAGAGAGGGAGTGGACTATGAAGAAACTTTTGGACTATGAAGAAACTCTCTCCCATTTCCATGTTAAAGTCGATAAGAATACTCTTATCCATTGCCACCTTTTATGACTATGAAATTTGGCAGATGGATGTCAAGACAGCCTTTCTAAATGACGATCTTGAAGAGGGTATCTATATGGCTCAACCAGAGGGGTTTATTGTACAGGGTCAAGAACAAAAGGTTTGTAAGCTTCAAAAATCCATTTATAGATTGAAAAAAGCTTCTAGATCCTAGAACATAAGGTTTGATACTGCAATCAAATCTTATGGCTTTGAACAGAATGTTGACGAGCCTTATGTTTACAAGAAGATCGTCAATTCTACTATAGCATTCTTAGTTTTATATGTCGATGATATTCTACTCATTGGGAATGATGTAGGATATCTTACTGACGTCAAGCAATGGCTAGATACTCAATTCCAAATGAAAGATTTAGGAAATGCACAGTATATTCTTAGGATCCAAATTGTTCGGAATCGCAAGAACAGGACACTAACCATGTCTCAAGCAAATTATATAGACAAAATGTTGTCTAGATATAAAATGCAGAATTCCAAAAAGGATCTGTTGCCTTTCAGACATGGAATTCATCTGTCAAAAGAACAGTGTCCTAAGATACCTCAAGAAGTTGAGGATATGAGAAATATTCCCTATGCCTCCGTAGTTGGAAGCCTGATGTATGCAATGTTATGTACTAGACCTGACATATGCTACTCAGTAGGGATCATCAGTAAATACCAGTCTAATCCTGGATGTGATCATTGGACTGCCGTTAAGAACATCTTAAAGTATCTAAGGAGAACTAGGGACTACATGCTCGTGTATAGTGCTAAGGATTTGATCCTTACTGGATACACTGACTCTAATTTCCAAACGATAAAGATGTTAGAAAGTCTACATCTGGATCAGTGTTCACTCTTAACGGAGGAGCAGTAGTATGGAGAAGCGTAAAACAGACCTGTATAGCTAACTCCACATGAATACGTAGTTGCTTGCGAAGTAGCAAAAGAAGCAGTATGGCTAAGGAAATTCTTGACAGATTTGGAAGTTGTTCCAAATATGCATCTGCCCATCACCTTGTATTGTGACAACAGCGGTGCAGTTGCAAATTCAAAAGAACCTCGAAGCCATAAACGGGGAAAGCACATCAAACACAAGTACCACCTTATCCAGGAAATCGTACACCGTGGTGACGTTGTAGTGACCCAATACTTTCTGAGCAAAACATTGCTGATCCTTATACAAAAACCCTTACGGTTAAAGTTTTTAAGGGTCACCTATAGAGTTTAGGTGTATGGTGTTTCTAAACTAGAACAAGTAGGAGATTATTTTGGGCGTGAATGCCCTAGTTTATTAAATTCGTATGTTTATTGTACTCATATGTAATATTAATTTCTCACAGTTAAATTTAGAATCGTTTGATCCTACTAGGAGTTTTAGTCCAAGTGGGAGTTTGTTGGATTTTATGTCCTAAAACTCATAGTTTGTAATATCATATTCTTGTTCAATAAAGCTGTTATTCAAAATCTTTAGTAAATTTAAATTCTATATTCATGAATCCAATAAACTAAGATTCTGAGGCTATTAAGTTTAAGTTTGAACTTTATGTAGTGACATAAATGTGGATCAAGTTCAAATATATATAGCCAAAATGGTCTATAGTATATGAATAAGGTTGGGCGCCTTATTCTAGGGACACTATGGATGCGGCCCATTTTGTATTTAGTACAAATGATGTGATCCTAAATCGTTCATGTGGAGGCATCCTATGTAAAAAGTTTACATAAGATTGAACCATGAAATAGTCACTTATGTTCTAAATATCGTTTTATGTATAAAACTGACTATTTCGTTAATTAATGACCTAAGTAACTTAATCTTAATCCTAAGCTAACTATAACTCCTATTCACTCGGAATTATCCTTAGATCTGCATAAGTGAGGGTAGCTCATTATCGCTGGCCCAATAAGCCTCCCTTTTCAGGGGTAAGATCAGGTGGATAGCTGGGAACATAAGATGCAAGACGAAATTCACTCCTACATGTTATAGGGATAGTAGATAGGTTGTTCCCTTTAGTACTAAATCCAAGTCTTGAACAAGGGACCCCACCCTCTCCTTGGCCCGAGAGGGGTTCGGTTTATAGGTTGGACCTTAAACTAATTGTTCATTAAAAGATCGGTAGAACTTAAGGAACAAGATGTAGTCTTGGGGGTAAAACAGTTTTTATGACCCAGCCGAGATTACGAACTTGTGAAGGATTAGCTTACTAATCATGGTTATATCAAATGGACACAAATATATCTATAGTGAGGGGAGTGCAACTACGGGACTATAGTGGAATGACCCGTTTGTTAACGAATGTTGATTAGCTTCATCTAAAAGAGTTTTAGCCAGCTATTCTCGAATCGTTGGAGCCCATGATCTATAGGTTCATTAGGTTCCCTTACTAGCTCATATGGAATAAAATTAGAACAGTATGATAGAATAATTCGAATTGTTTGAATTAGGTGAAGAGAGAGAAACCGACAAGTATATGTGATATAGTGGTCGGGTTTTTAGTTTAGTGATACAGTTTTAATATTTAAATATGATTTAAATATCAAGAATATGAATACATTCATATTCGGAAGCTCAGAAATAAGGGAAGTAGTCAAAGATGTAAAAAGTCAAAGAGTTGACTTTTGACTTTGAAAAGTCAAACTTTGACCGACCTTATATTCAAATATGATTTGAATTTCGAGAAAATGAATGCGGATTTATGCTCGGGAGGTCAAAATTAGTCAACATGGAAAAAAATCATAAAAAGTCAAAATGTTGACTTTTCGATCAAAGTTTGACTTTGACCAAATGATTATTTTGCCCTTTGACTAAAGTTAGTGGGAAAATCCAAACTTTTGTTGGATAATTCTACTAACAAAATAGTGGGCTAGGTGTTGGCTTATAGTGGAGACATTAAGCCCACTTAGATAGTGGATTTTAGGTGTTGGGTTTTTATGAAGTTATTTCATGCAATTTTGCATGGCCCTTTTCTATAAATATGGGTTGTCATTTTGGATTAAAATTTTTTTGGACATTTTGCAAAATTAGTTTTTAAAAATTGGGCCGAAAAAATCCAAACCCAACCCAAATTTCACTATACTATTTCCATCTCTTTCTCTCTCTCAGGTTCTTCATCCATTGGGTCCCACAACCCGGTTCTGAATCCAGAGGATAGTAGGTCAGCTCTAGTGGTTGTCCGGTTCGTGTTCGAGCGGAGATAGACGAGTTTCGGGAGCTTCAAAGGTAATGTTTCTAAAAAACCGTAATTAACTAATTTAGGGTTGTATGTTTCATTTATACAATTAGAGTAAAATTGATCCTCAATTCCACTGCGCATGCCTACTATTCCATCAATATGGTATGCACATATAGTAAATCCCACCTTAGGTTATGCATCAGATAATATAAGAGTTATATTTATGCATGCATAAAAAGCATTGACATGCATCATCTTTATATTATAATTTTTATAGTATAAGGGTGAATGATAGCATGTTTTCTTGGTTGTTACGCGTTATATAAAATTATATATAGTAATGACCGAAAATTGAATAAAGCATGACACATAGGTTACTTTATAAATGTTATAAACACCTCGTTGTGCACAATGGTTTTAGATGTTTCTTTTTAGAAGTTAAAGAGAAGTTAGAACTAAAAGAAATAAGAAAGACATGCATGCTCACTTAGGTTTAATTCAAGGTTTTAAAGTATTTAAAACTTAGATCACATAGACCTAAGATCACGGTTCTAATACGATTAGTAACCCTAAGGCTTTAATCTTTTAATCAGTTTAATATGATTAAATTGGCTAATAAAAGGTTAAAGTGTAGCAAATCTATCTATAAGGGACCTTTTGTCTAAGGCGGGTTCTGTCTAGGCTGGGGTATTTAAGTTGACGGAAACGTAACATCCCTACCTGCGAACTTACCTAGAAAGGTGAATTAGATAGATTTGATGCATGCATGCAAGTTAAGGACAGTCCATTAAAGTGTTTAAATGTGACTACTTGAACTTGTTCATATTTCATAAACAAACGCTGTTTATAAGCAGAGTTTAAAAAGATGACTTAGGCTAAAATTAGTAGCCGGATTGACTAAGTTAATGAATCCCTAGGGAGAACATTCAGTGGGAGGTACTTGAGGCATAAGATGTTTCACTTAAACCTTTCACGTTTCTTCTAAATAGTCCACACCGTGAGATCTACCCTCGACCTCGCAGCACCTTTGGCGTGTCCCCCCAACGGATGGTGTTTAGGTAGGTCAATATCAAGGTGGATGGAGAGAGTGTTCATAGTAAGTGGGAGCGGGAAGTGCGACAGTATATCCCTCGGTCTCCCTCGTTAGGTTGAATAAATTTACTGCACATCGCCTCGAGGCACCCTGGGAGTGTCCCCCTAAAGGATGGAAGTTTTGCCCGTTTCTTTATTTGATCTCCTGTAAGAGGATAAGGTAACATAGTCTCTTGTCCTAATCTGCTTCTTCCCTACGGTGGGCTCATTAGGGGGGACTCTGGCACCGAAAGCGAGGGGTTACACTTACGCGGAATAGTTAAAAGTTAACGATTCTGGACCGAAAAATGGTGGCTATCAGGTTCAGTTCAAGAGTTGGTTCTACCTAATGGTTGAGAATGACTCATCCCAACGAAGGGGTGATGCTTGGTTTTATGAAGTGAATTATGGATGATATGTGATGGTGAAATTATGTTGTGCACTCAAGTTTCCTCAGCGGAATCCAAGTAAATTCCACTGAGTTTCCTGGTAAGTTCAGGGTCGAACTCAGGGACTTGTGAAAATAGATTGCGATGGTAATTTTTATAAAAACTTTGCGGTAACCAAATAAATAAAGGGTTGTTGTTTTGTTGTTGCTTGCGTTAATGAAAATAAACAAATGTGGCGTACTTGAGAAAAAGTCAGTTGTGTGATAGATGCACTGAGTATGCGGATGAACGGGTTGAGAAGATTTTTAGCTAGCGTTACTTAGGGATGTGTCGAACTATAGATCATGCTACAACCATGCACAGCAAGTCATTTTCCAATGCAAATGCGATGCTCCGAAATCTAGGACGCATGTGTTGAATGCAAAAGTGTCCATAGAGCTTATTCCTAAGTCTCTACTCTTGTCCTATGCGATGATGCAAGATGCATAAAGACAAGGTTACCGCACACAATCATTTCTATCTCTAGGATGCATGCGATGCGTTAATAGCAAACAATGCTTATTTCTAAGCTCCAATCTCCCCGAGCCTAGATTCTAACCTGACCTTCCCAAGCCTAGATTCTGTCCTTAGACTACCCTCCCGAGTATCTTTAATGGACGAATGAAGCATACATAATACAAGATAATCGTATAGAATAAAGATTCCCTAGTTGTGCTAGCTAAATACTTCTCAACCCATTCAACCGATTTAGCTACTCATGCATAAATAATAGAGAGTGAACAGATATAGAGAAGTATATTCCATTTCGATAAATGAGTGGAGTACAAAATAACAATGGATGTTAAAGGTAGAGAGCCTGGTAGCAGTTCCTTGCTGATCTAGGCTTTTACACTGTAAATCTCTATTCGGTTCATAAGATGTTCCCGCTTCCGCAGGCGTCGGCTTTCTCTCTATCCTTGAAGCTTCCGGCGCTCTCCCAAGCTTATCGAACGATCTTTCGGCACAACCTCCTCTCTCGCATCCGCCTTAAAACGAAAGAAAACTATGAACAAGGACGTGCGAACTAATTAACTGATCAACCTCTTTTCTGAAGGTCGCCCTTGGTATTTATAGAACATCCAAGGTGAACGGCGGCTTCTCTCTCATGATTGTATAGATGGGACGACTTTAATTCCTAATTGATGCGCCGAATAGTTGTCACCGAAAAGCTGAATGTACTTGTGATCATTATCGGCTATCAATTTAATTCGGATTCGACTGTCATCAGCTTTCTGTCCCATCACGATTAATTAGTCTTTCACCCAGATGCGCCCACCATGTTGCGCTGACCAAGTTGCGGCGATCCTTCTCGGACGAATATTTACGAACGCGATCACCGTAAAGCCTTGCGGTAATGCTGTGCTCAACCAATGATTTCTTATGATCTCAATTTCCGCCTTGTGTCATCGCATATTTTGCACAAAAATTCAAAAATCAACTATTCTAATGCGATGAACGCATGCGATCGCAATATTATGAAATTGATATTTAATGGACGCAATTTAACATGTTTTATCAACGCAAGCCAGCATTGTTTAAGAACTTAGCATTATGATAATGTGCATTTCTGCCCGTTATCAAGGAGCAACTGATCACCCCACCGGTGGCGTTTGTCCTGCCTCACTGAGGCATCGTTGCAAAATAGAAGTCTATAGCTTAAGGTACTTGAAACTGTTGTGCAAAACTGATTGGTTTAAAAGTGGTTTAGCAAAATCTAATAAAGTTTTATTCGTATTTTCAGCAACATTTTCAAAATGGCAATAGCCACGTTAGCATTGTTAAGCGTCGAAAAACTTACTGGCGATAATTTCGCAACATGGAAACACATGATCACGATAATCCTGATCATCGAGGATCTCATGTTTGCTCTCACGGAGGCTTGTCTTCCTATTCTAACTCTGAATGCCGCTCGAAATGTTCGGGAGGCATACGAGCAATGGACAAGGGCAAATGAGAAGGCTCGAGCCTATATCTTGGTAAGCCTTTCTGAAGTCTTGGCCAAGAAACATGAGCCTATGGTCTCAGCGCGTGAGATCATGAAGTCCCTGCGAGGGATATTTGGACAACCATCTAAACAGCTTATGCATGAGGCTCTTAAATACATATTCAACTAAAAAATGGAAGAAGGCACCTCTGTTCGTGAACATGTGCTAAACATGATGGTCCACTTTAATGTAGTGGAGTTGAATGGGTCTGCCATTGATGAGGGTAGCCAGGTTAGCATAATCTTGCATTCTTTGCTAAAGAGCTTCCTGTACTTTGTTAGTAATGTGATTCTTAACAAAGTGAAATATAACCTTACAACTTTCCTCAATGAGTTGCAGACATACCAATCTTTACTGAAAAGTAAAGAGAGGCAAAAGGGTGAAGTAAATGTTGCTTCATTCTTCAGAACATTCCATAGAGGTTCGACCTCAGGAACGAAGTCTGCACCTTCTGCTTCTAACTCTGCAAAGGGGAAGAAGAAGAAGGGTGGTAAGGAAAAAGAGAAGACACCTGCTAACCCACTGCCTGTCGCCCCAAGTAGGCGTCCACAGGTTGCTAAGGGAAAGTGTTTCCACTGCAACCAAGATGGACACTGGAAGAGGAACTGTCCTCGAGATCTGAAAGAGAAAAAAGCAGCCAAGGCTAAGGCCAAAGCTGATAAAGGCAAATGTGATTTACTTGTTCTTGAAACTTGTTTAGTGGAGAATGATGATTCTGCCTGGATAATTGATTCAAGCGCTACTAACCATGTTTGTTCTTTTTTTCAGGGGATTAGATCTTGGTGATAGTTGGAAGCTGGTGAGATGACGATGCGAGTAGGCACTGGGCACGTCGTTTTAGCTGTGGCAGTGGGAGGACTGCAGTTAGCTTTACAGAATAGGTTTCTTATCTTAAATGATGTATATATTGTTCCTGAATGAAAGAGGAACCTCATTTCTGTAAAGTGTTTATTGCAATGCAAATATACTATCTCGTTTAATGTAGATTCATAAAGATAGTGTTTTTATTTGCACAGCAAATCTGGAATCGAATTTATATGTGCTAAGGTCGTTAACCATTAATTCCCTCCATAATATTGAATTGTTCAGAACTGTCGTAACTCAACCAAAACGTCGACGAATTTCTCCAAAAGAAAATGCCCAACTTTGGCATCTTCGTTTAGGGTATCAATCTCAATAGGATTGAGAGATTGGTGAAGAATGGATTTCTAAATGAGTTAGAAGAAAATTCTTTACCAGTGTGCGAATCTTGCCTTGAGGGTAAGATGACTAAACGACCTTTTATTGGAAAAGGTTATAGAGCCAAGGAGCCTCTTGAGTTAGTACATTCTGACCTTTGTGGTCCTATGAATGTGTGAGCCCGAGGTGGCTATGAGTATTTTATCAATTTAACTGATGATTACTCAAGGTACGGGTATGTGTATCTTAAGCAACGGAAGTCTAAATCCTTTGAAAAGTTCAAAGAGTTCAAGGCTGACGTTGAAAACGCATTAGATAGACAGATTAAAACACTTCGATCGGATCGAGGTGGAGAGTTTGTGGATTCAGCATTCCAAGACTATTTGTTAGAACATGGAATGGTTTCCCAACTCTCATCACAGGGTACACCTCAGCAGAATGGTGTAACGGAGAGGAGAAATAGAACCTTGTTAGACATGGTTCGCTCGATGATGAGTTACGCTTCCTTACCATACAAGTTTTGGGGTTTCACAGAGGAGACTACGGTATACATACTCAACTGTGTTCCCTACAAGAGTGTTGCCAAAACACCTCTGGAGTTGTGGAACGGGCGTAAAGCTAGTTTACGTCACTTTCACATTTGGGGTTACCCTGCACATGTGCTTGAGTCTAATCCCAAAAAGTTGTGCCTCTTTGTAGGCTACCCCAAAGGTACACGAGGAAATTATTTTTATGACCCAATGGAAAATAGGGTGTTTGTTTTGACAAATGCTACTTTCTTGAAAGATGATCGTATAAGGGAGCATAGTTCTCGAAGCAAAGTCGTGTGGCATGAGCTTTCTAATGAAACTACTGTAACTTCAACAAGAGTGGTTGAAGAGCCTGCTACATCAGTAAGAGTTGTTGATGGGAGTTCATCCAGTAGGTCAGTTCCACCTTAAGAGTTTAGGGAACCTCGACGTAGTGGGAGGGTTGCGAACACACCCGTTCGCTATTTGGGTTTCACAGAAATCTTTGCTATAGTAGCAGATGGCGACGTTGAGGATCTGTTGTCTTATAAGCAGGCAATGGAGGATGTTGACCAGAATGAATGAGTTAAGGCCATGAATCTGGAGGAGACCATTTATATGGTGCAACCCGAGGGATTCATAGCCCAAGGTCAAGAGAAAAAGGTTTGCAAACTAAATCGGTCCATTAATGTACTGAAATAGGCGTCTCGATCTTGGAACATACAGTTTAATACTGCGATCAAGTCGTATGGCTTTGACCAAAAACATTGATGAACCTGTCTATAAGAAGATCATCAACGCTTCAGTAGTCTTCTTAGTGGTGTACGTAGACGATATCCAACTCATTGGGAATGCTGCAGGTGTACTGACTGCAGTTAAGAACTAGCTAGCGACCCAATTCCAAATCAAAGATTTGAGAGAGGCTCAGTTTGTTCTAGGAATACAGATCTTTCAGGATCGTAAGAACACAATGTTAGCACTGTCTCAGGCATCGTACATTGACAAGATGTTGCTCAAGTACTCAATGTAGGACTCTAGAAGGGGCCTACTGTTGTTCAGGCATAGAGTCACTTTGTCTAAGGACATATGTTCTAAGACGCCTCAAGAGGTTGAGGAGATGAGAGGGATCAGTCTAACCCAGGCCATTTTAATGTTGTTGACCCATTTACGACGGCTCTCATGACTACAGTGTTTGAGGGTCACCTACGGAGCATGGGTCTACAGAATCGCCCGCGGCTGGACTAGGGCAAGTGGGAGATTTTCTTGTACTGGGCTTTTATGCTCTAGTTTATTGTTTTGTACTAGTTATTTGTACACCACACTTCGTTTTAGGACAAGTGGGAGATTGTAGGGGTTGATGCCTTAAAGTCTTGTATCCTGTAGTATGTAAACAGTTTGTACGAACCCTTGTGTTGTTAATATATGATATTTACTTCACATCTTGTATTTTTGCTCAGTTGCTTGTTTTATCTGCTTTACCACAAACGAATAAACATAAAATCCTTGGTTATCTATATGTGACTTAAGCATATATATGGTGACATACTAGTGGATCATGTCTTGAGTGATAACCAAAATGGTCTGTAGTATATGGATATAGGAGGGAAACCTTATCCTGTAACACTACGGATGTGGCCCGCTTTGTGGAATGGTCACAAGTGTTGTGACTTGTCATAGATGGTCTGATCTTGATAATTCGTGTTGGGGACATGCGAGCTGGGGCGTCCTATACAAAGAATTTGTATAAGACCTAACCACGAAGTGTTAACGTCTCGTTATATAACACCGTTCATGACAGAGACTTCACTTTACTAGGATGACCATGGTAACATGACCTCAATCCTGAGTGAGTTGGGAACTCCTGCCATTAAGGGCAGTCCTTTGATTTTTATGGGTGCGAGTGGTCAGGTTGCCGATTTAAACCTACCATTTTGGGGATTCGTCTGATTTAGGAGCTGGGAACTCAGCTACACAAGATGGATTTCACTTCTTCCCCGAGGCAGGGGTAAGTAGATAGATAGCTCCCTTAAGGGTTGATTCTGGGACTTGAACGATGTGGCGCCACACACCTTCTCTTGGCCCGAGAGGTGTTCACACATAGTTGTACTATGTTGTATTGTTCATTAGAGGAATCAGTGGTACATAAGAAGTGAGATGTAACTACAGGGGCAAAATGGTAATTTGGTCCAGGGGTACTTACGAGCATCTGTGAAGGGTCATCGTACTCATGATTGCTTATATCCGATAGACACAAAAATATATCTGTGGTAAGAAGAGTTCAGCTATTGGTCTTTAGTGGAATGCCTGACAGTTAACGGATGGTGGATCTCGTGGCTAAAGAGTTTAGTCAGCTATTCACTAATCGTTGGAGCTTCGAGCCACAAGTCCATTAGGTACCCCGGGTAGCTTGGATAAAGTCGAGAACTATTATTTGGGTTAATTTGAAATGTTCAAATTGACAAGAGGAAGTTCGATTATATATGATATAATTTGACTGGTTAATTATATATGATATAATTGGCTAAATATATGAGATATATTATTTTGGAGGAAATTAGATATAAATATGATTTATATCAAGTAAAGGAGAAAATACTATAGTAGATATGTGATATCAAACTATAGGATAAAAATATAATATGATTATATTTATTAATTAATTAATTGGTTAATTGTATGATAATTAATCAAAAAATTCATGTTTGGATGTGGGTTAGTGGGAATGAGTCGGTTATTGTAACCGATGAAATAAAGATGAAATTGTTTCATTTTTGAAGAGCCCATTGTCATCGTCCAAAAGAAATCGAGCGCGCGTTGGTGAAAATCTAAACAATCGCTTACGTAAAATGAGAGCCTATACGATAGTCCTCTCCGCCTAAACGATCGTCCTCCTCGCGCCTAAACTATCGCACAATGTCGCCTACACGATCGCATAGCTTCTCTAAACGATCGTACAGTGTGTCGATTTTGTTAACCGATCGTATACCATTTCCTAAACGATCGTTCAGTAAAATCTACACGATTGTGTAGGATCTACTAAATGATAAGCAGTCTGCTATGTGATAGCATCTTTTTCCCTCCCACTTGCTTATCATCTACACGATCTGGTATTCCTCTTTCCTCTACCAAATTCAACAAAGACCACCCTTTAGGTTTTCACTCCGAGAATACCCATGGCTCTTTACTAGTGGTGTTATCCCCGTTGCGGTCGTAAGTTTGTGGTTGTTCGTGCTGCTATTGTTGACACTGCTGCTGGGCATTGGTAGATCGCTTTGAGGGTTCCGCTGCATTGAGTTCCGAAGATTGAAGATTGTTTTCAACCGGTATGGAACTCTCTCCCATGTTATTTATCTTGTTCTTAGCATACCGATAATTAGTGTTTGTTTGCATAATTGTTTGTATGAATGTATAATGTTGTATTTCGGTCACTGTGAGAACAGAGCGATCCGAACGCGCTCATAGAACTCTTCGGTAAGCGATCCTTCAAAAAACAGGTCAAGTGGAAAACAGGGAGTTGTGTGAAAATGGTGTTCAGTGCAAGTGATATGCGTCAATCTAAGTGAAATGTACACGTATAAGGATATGAGCAGATGGAAATGACTTTTCTTGTTTATAACTCTGTAAATGCATTAGGTTTCTGCTTACTTTCTATTCAGCACTTCTCAATGCGAATTCTACATAAATTCCTATCTCTAGGATGCATGCGTTGATCACAGAATGCAATAAAACACTAGTGCCTCTATCTCTAGATGTATCAAGCGTTTTTAACTTAATGCTTGCTTGCTTATTCTCTCAAATAATTTAAGCTATAGTAGCTTTTACCAAGTGATTATGTTGGCTTAAGCATTTAGAAATGGACTTTGCATGAAGTTATAGATGCATCTAATGTAAGGCAAGAAATAAACAGTAGCAAAGTGTAGTTGATCAAATATGTGAATTCATAAAGAACCAGATTGTCTTTACAAGATCAATACTTAATTGAATGAGATGAAGAGAATAGAATTGAGATGAAAAGAAAAGAGTCAAGCCGTAGAGTACAATCTCGTGTCCTCGTTGGCTCAATTTAAATTAGTGTACAACCAACTTGTAGAAGAAATGGAAGAAAATTCTCTCTCGAGCTAAGTTTTCTCCACTCCTTGATCAACGGTGGGGGTGGATCTCTTCCTTCTTGTGTTCTTCTTGTCACAACAGCACGACTCTAAGTCTCTAAATTTCAGAATTATACAAAATTGAGTTGAACTTCTTTCTTCTAGTGGGATTTCTTTTATTTATAGGTGTTGTTCTTCATCAGCTTGATGATGGGGCAACATTAAATTCCATACCCTGGTCAGCCGCCTGACACTCAGACAATTTTCAGACGCTGCAAGCTGCAGATGTCCATGCTTGCAAGTCGTGATTTGACATAAACAACCTGAGTCAATGAACCTTGGTTGTGTTGAAATCCCTCCGACACATGTCCATGCATTGAAGTTGCTTGCGACACTTAGAATCTTTGTTGAAATTCTGCAATATTATGCGTTAGTGATGCAACTTTCAACAATAAACATTCTTTTGTACGAGTTTGGTAGTGTTTTGAGTAATTCCATGCGTTTTCTCTAAGAATGATGAGATTTTATCATTAAAAACCTTAATTATTCCAACTTTTGAGAGACAATAACTTGTATTTCTACAAGTTATCAATGTCTTAGGTAACTAGACCTTAATCTTGAGCTAACTATGAACACTTGTTTATGCGGGATTATCCTTAGATTTTCATAGGTGAATGTTGGCTCAACAGCGTCGGCTTAATAATCCACCATTTCAGGGGTAAGAACGGGTAGATAGTTAGGGACATAGGGTGTAAGATAGAATTTACTCCTACCCGCTTTCAGGGATAGTAGAAAGGTTGTTACCTTAAGTGCTGACTCTGGATCTTGAACAAGGGTCCCACCCTCTCATTGGCCCGAGAAGGATTCAGTTTATTGATTGGATCACAAACCAATTGTTCATTAAAGGATCAGTGAGACTTAAGAAATAAGAGGTAATCTTGGAGGTAAAACAGACATTTGACCCAGCCGTTATTACGAACAATCTGTGAAGGGTTAACTTACTAATCAGGATTATATCGAGTGGATAATATATCTACAGTGAGAGAAATGCAACTATGAGCTTCAGTGGAGTGACCCATTAGTTAATGAATAGGGGTTACTTCGGTGTAAAGAGTTTAACTAATTAATGTCGGATCGTTGAAGCCCATGATCTGTAGGTCCACGAGGTCCTCCTACTAGCTCGCAAATGGATTAGTCTTAGAATAGCGTGATAAGTTTATTTGAAACGTTCAAATTAGAATCAAGGGAATTAGTAATCAGATGTGATATAATTACGCGTTTAATTTTGGAATTAAACGGAATTGGAGAACTAATTAGTATTTAAATATTAAATTCATGATTGTGGATTTTGTGTAAAATTAATTTAATATTTGATATTAAATTAATTAGAATTAATTAAATTATTTATTATTAATTTTATTAGAAAATTAATTTTGTAAAATTAATAAAGCTTTTTCAAATTTTGAAAATAAAATTAGCTTTGGAAATCAATTTATAAAAACAAAATTGAAAAACACAAAAATGGAAAAGTAGGAGAACTCCATTAACACCAACCAAGTAGTTCACTTAATATCCACCTTTTTTTAATTCAATCTTCCAAGCATGAGGTGCTCTTCATGCAGCTACCTTCTTTGCATGATGGTCTTACAATAAATAGGGAAGATTGGACTAAGAATCGAGCATGCAAAATCTGATATACTTGTTGAGTTTTGCTGAAAACTTGAGAGGTTGAAGAAGATGTTCTTCAAGTTGTATCAGTGAGTCTATTCTCCAAATTCCCTTCATTCAATCTTACTTTGAGTCTCACAACTCAATTTAAGGCTCCAAGAGAATAGTAGGGAAGACCTTGAGGTGGTTCACAAGAAGATTTGGAGAAAATTTGCAGTTGAATTCGAGTTTCAAGAGGTTCTACAAAGGTATGTCTTGAAACCCTCTTATTATTGTATTAACATGCTTTATTTATAGCCAAAATTAATGAATTAGAATGCTTATTGATCCTTGTTGCTTCCGCTACATGCTGATATATTCTAACATACTGTGGCTTGTGAATCATCATGTAGTACATGAGGGAGGATTCTTGATTCTTTTAGAAGTTCATTATCACATAAAACAGTGGAAGTTTTGATTTGTACACAAAATTGGATCAGTGGCAAAACATCCTTATTAGATCTTCCTCCACAGCTTGAAGAAATTGAGATTTGTAAAAAAAATTGAGAGTGGTAAATGGTGCCTCTAACTTAATTGTTATTCATTTGTTGCAATTTACTATGCAGTTTTATAAGACATTATATATTTTTATATTATTTTTCTAAATAATGTCCAGCCCTCCATCACAATACAAAAATGAAACTCCATGGGTTGACAATTTTCAATTTTTCATGGTAAGTTGAATACTTATGTGATATATCTTTTTATTTTTTTTATTGTTGCTTTATTTTATTTAAACTAACTTAGAATGTTTTTAAATTTTTAGGATTAAGTTGAATTCTCGGGATGCTAATAATTGTGGATTTAGAAGTTTAGTTCATAGTTTAGTCGTTGGCTGTCATTATGCAATTCTATAAGATTAAGAACTTATGTGGTTATGTATTGTATTCTATTAATGTTGTACTTTATGTTTGTGGCTAACTAGTAACTATGGATTCATGGATATGTAGTTTCACAGATATGGATATGTAGTTTCACAGATATGGATATATTGTATTTTATGGGATTATGAAGATGCCAATTAATGTTTAAAGACTATTTTACGATTATATTTATCTTGGATCAATGTTTTTATAATGATTGGGCAACCCAACAACCCAACCTGAATTTTAAGAGTTGGGTTAGGTTGGGTTGGGCACCCTATTCGGGTTATTCAGATAGACAAACCTACCAACCCGAATTTTTGGGTTGGTCCAAAAAATACCCCCAACCCAACCCAACCCATATTCACCCCTAGTATATATTAAACCATTTTTATCAAAAGCATTTAACTAAAGATGAGTTTTTTTAACAACATTTTTTTCTCAAGTCAATCTAAACAGACACAAATTAGGGATTTTTTGTTTTGGCTTTGTGCAAATTTGGCAAATTACGTTTTAAAATTTTGGTCAATTGTCCAAACTTATTACTTTTGCAAAAATGGTAAAAAAAACAAACCCAGTCCACTAAATGTCAAAAAAGTATGAATACACATGATACACTTGATACCCCTTGATACACTACTGATGTACCCTTGATATACTCACACTCATACCCTTGATACACTACTGATGTACCCTTGATACATTCACACTTATACCCTTGATATACTTTATACACTACTAATATATATCTGATAACACTTGATACACTACTATTGTACATTTGATACACTTGATACGAGATGTTGAGATCAACACTTGGACGGTACCAATGGCCTAACCCTAATTCAAAGTGGCATTGTTGAATAGAGGAATTGGAATGACGCTACCAATGAGAAACGGCTCCACGATAGAACTCAAACTGCTTGATGTAGGCCTATTAGCCTAAACACACTTAATCTTACCACCAAAATCATTCTATTGTGCAAATCCAGTGGCGATAGAACTCAAACTACTCGATGTAGGGTCCAAGCAACATTATCGTAAGCCTGAGCAGCCTCTTCAGCAGAATCAAAGGTACTAAGCCAAAACCCTAGTTTTTTTCAAATGATCTCTGATCTTAGTGACATATCTATGCCAAGGATGCTTATGAACGTCTTACCTTTTATTTTTTGTCAATTAGTTAGTTATTTCAAATAGCCTTCTAATTCTTTCTATTTTTTATTCCAATGTAGTTAGTAGTTTTTATATTGATACACTTGATAAACTATTGATAGACACTTATATACTATTGATACACGGTTAAAAATTACTAGTTATGTTGTTTCTCAAAACTTGGATCAAATACGTCCTCATTTGTATATGAATATCCTCAAACTTCCTCCTTTATTTTTTCACTATTTATTTTAATGTCAATTTTGGCTCTTGTCTAAACTTTTTAAACTACAACCATTCATCATCAACTCTAAAATCACTCATCATCAACTTTAACATACTTCAATTAATATACTATTTTTTGTTTTTGTTTTTATTTATGAACTCAATTTGAGATCTAATCTCTTATGTCCAATTAATTTTTTATTTTTAAAATAAATTTACAGAAAAAAAAAAAAAAAAAGTAAAACCAATCTCATCATGATGTGGTAGTGGATGACCTAACCCAATCTCAATCTTAATAATGCACTAAAATGATGTTTTTTTTCTTCCTCTCTTTCCTTATTTAGAATGTGTTGTTCTTTTGAAGACTTAGAGTTAGGAAGGTTTGAGAAGGGAAGCAATGGGAATGGTTTTCAAATTTGGAAGCAGGAGAAAAAAATGAATAACGGTGAATTTAAGGACAATTTTGTCAAATTTGTGAAATCACAAACATCGAAGACACGTGTAGCTATTCACTACAATTTCCCTTTTTTTTCCTCCATTTCTCATCATATACATTTTTCTTAAGTAGTTTTAAGCCCATTTTTTCAAATATATATATATTTTAATGATTATTTTTTTAATTTTTAAAACTTGACTTACTTTTTGAAAACAACGGTAAAAAATGGATGATAAAGAAAAAAATTTAGAATTGGAAGAGATATTTTGAAAATTACTTGAAAATTAAAAAAAAAAAAAAAAAAAAAAAAAAAAAAAAAAAAAAGCCTTTTTGGTAACCATTTGGCTTTTGTTTTTATTTTTGAAAATTAAGTATATTTCATCCACATTTCTTACAAGGATTTACATATTTCATAAGTACAATATTTGAATTCTTAGCCAAATTTCAAAATAAAAATAACTTTTTGAAACTACTTTTTTTAAGTTCTCATAATTTGGCTTAGTATTTTAAATCATTGGTAAAAAGTAGACAATAAATGAAGAAATCTGAAGATAGAATTAGTGTTCATAAACTTAATTTTCAAAAATAAAATAAAAAATGAAATAGTAACCAAACGGTGCCTAAATAATCACTAGACATGTAAAATTCTAGATTTATGTATAAGATATCTACCTGAAAATATAGGGAATAAATTTACATAATTTTAGAAGGAGAAAATAAAAGAGGAGAAAATAAGGGAGATGAGAGGGGAGTGACTGAAAAAAAGTTATGTAAAAACCTAATATGAATTAATAAAATTCACGTGTCAACATCATTTTCTATTAAGCAATTTGGTCAAGTAAACATAGGATCATTTGTGAAACGTTTTTCATACCTCAAGAATTAAAATTTAATTTTTGGAACTTCAGAGATTAATATAAATACTAAAGGCATTTACCTTAATTGAGGATGTTTATGATTTTAGATTTAGGATGTGTTTGAGGTAAGGATTATCCTACGACTATAATAACCATATCTTGCTATCGTAAATATTATTTTGTATTCCCAAATTAGCTATAGTTAATACTATTTTCAAAACTCTCATTTGTTACAGTATTTACTCATTTTACATTCATAATTTTTTTATTTTTTGTTTACAGTATTTACAATTTCCTTCTCAAACTAAAATAGTTTACATCTCAAAACACATACTATTATAACTCAAACTAAAATAATCTACACCTCAAACATAAACCATTGTAATCCAATTATAATAACCTAGGACTTATAAAAACCAACTCCTTGTCCTAAAAGATCCACTTAATAGTAATAATTTTAGAACTTGGTGTCTAGCCCTTTAATTCTTATACTTTTAATTCTTCAAATTTATTTCTATGCTTTCAATATATCTTAAATTTAGTCACATCATTTTTTTATTAGTTAATTTGTAAAATTAACATATGGAAGTTTGAAACTATTTCTAATTTCATTGATTAAATGTAACTTTTGAACTTCAAAGATCAAATCGACACTATTCCAAATCTTGAAGACCAAAAATATATTTTACCCTTCTCATTGTTTAAAATTTAACGGTAAGAATTATAGAATTTATAAGTTTATGGTTGCAATGTAGGTTTATATAAAAGTTTTTTTTTTTAGAAATAATATATAACGTTATTTACATCTATCATAGCTCAAACATACATTATTATAATTATCCTTAAAAAAAAACATTATATTATAAGTAATATACCACTGAATCCATTGGCGGATCCAAAAATTTCGTTAATAGATGGCTTTATATAATTTAGTAAAAAATATAAATGAAGATTGAACCAATTAACTAGTAATTTTGATATTGTAACAGAATTTTATATACATATCATTACTAATCTACCACTGATTGAATAATGGTACAACTAATTTGAAGGTGGTTAAGATATTTTGTAGTCAAGACATTTATTTCCCCTTCTGTAGATGACATGCCCAATTATCTGTCTCTTTATAAAAAATTAAAATAGAATTGAATCAACGTGGCGTTCGGTTAGTCAAAAATAATGTTGCTACCTAGCACTTTCATTAGTTAATTAAGTATATAATTAAAAATATCAATTTGATTTTCATGCTATTGAGTTATTTTTAATTGTTTAAATTTAGTTCACATTGATTATATATCTTAAATCTAGTTGGTGTACTTTTCATAAACCTTAAACTTATTTTTTAATAGTTAACTTTTTATCAGAATTGGTTAAACATTTAGAGTAATTGCAATAGATATCACTTTTAGGATTAATTATTAAAGTACCTAACATTATTTTTAAATTATTACAAATATAGTAAAATCTATTTGTGATAAGCTCTATAGTTGATAGACTCCTATTAACAATATGGTCTATCAATTATAGACTTGAAGAACTAGATCTAAATATTGCTATATTTACAAATTATTTCGCATTGTGCTATTTATGTAATACTTTGGACATGATTGCTATATTTGCAACTGTCTCTGATTTTAATACAGAAAAAATATCATATTTCTAAAATTTATAAAGGGAGTGCTAACACTTGTCACGTCCCCTCTCATATGGCAAAAGAGTTCCCGAAGCCTAACCTACATGAGACTCATCTACCACACTCTAAGACATCAGCAAGCTCACTTATTTAGAGTCTTGTATGTATATAGGTTTTGGTCCGACACGTACATATGTAGTAGGGGTTGAGGGTTGAATATCTTGGTTGCACTTTTGAGCTTGTCTTGTAAGAGCCTTGAGAGATGGTTTGTTTATCAATTTTGTAAATGTCATGTTTGGGTTGCTTATAGTTCTTGAATGCCATTGAGGCAGTGTGAATTTGACATGAATGTGAGCATATATTATTGTTTATTAGGTTAAGCTGGAAGCAGGTAAATAGGTTATGTAGGACACAGGTGGATGGTGAGTATCATAAGAGGTTGATATTCACCATCTTCACATCTTTCTAGGTCAAGAAAGTATCTGGAAGGACGTGTGACTGAAATTATTTTTAAACAAAACAATAAATAAACTATTTTTTCCTCCTTTTTGTGGTGTGTTGACCGAATGCATGTTAATTAATTTTATTGCAAAGGATTCAAAATTAGAGTTGTTTGAGTTCTTACCAAACCAAACAAATAATTATTTGACATGTTCTTCTAGTTTTATTATTATTATTTAGAAAAAAAAAAAAAAAAAACATGTTCTTCTAGTAAAGTAGAATAGAAATTGAAATCAAATATAGCTTTGATTTTGTCAAAGCGAAAATACATTCCTTTTTTTAATAGATAAAAGCCAAGATACATTCAAAGTTGTATAACAATAATGACAAAGTTACATCATTATTTTATTTTCTATTGTTATGAAACAAACAAATTTTCTTTTTAATTAAAATTTACGTTTGAATAGTTAGATAAAAACAAATAGAAGACAATTAGTTTTATTGAGTGGTAATTCAACGGCTATAAAGTAGAGTTATATCATTAATTTCGACACATTTAGGTTGCATTAAAAAAATCAAATCAAATTTAATTAAAGTATTTTGAATGTTATGCTTAGTTTTGGCTATTTAAACACTTTCTATCATGTTATTTTTAAACTTTGATTTTGACGGTTGAAAAGTTTAGAATATATTGTGTTAAACTTTTAAATTCACATCATCTTAGTTCATTTAAATTTAATCATTGGAGTGCTATTTTATCATTCATTGATTCAAATAATAACGAAGTGAAGTTAGTCCATACAAATATAATTCATTAATTAAGACATCTACTATCATTTCAAATGTCAATAGTTTAAGTTTCCGTTCCTTTAATTGTTGAACTTAAAAAAACAAAAACAAATATTATTCTTTCTTCTTTTTTTTTTTTTTTTTTTTTGAAAGTACTACAACAATGAATGTGGTATATAAAAAATTCAAATGTTCGACCATAGCTTAAAGAAAAAATCAATATATTTAATTACTTTTTAGATATATATGGTCATGTTATCAATCATCATTATTACATCTTTAAGATATAAGTAATTGAACTTTTATTTTTATAAGTAATTGAACTTTTATTCTTACTATTAGGAGTGTTTGTGGGTTAGTTTAAACGACTTTTTAGACTCAACCCAATTGTTTAGGTTGTAAATTTCTTCCATTCAAACTCTTATTAAAAATGAACCCAGTCCAACCCAAGCATAAAGCATTTGGGTTTGGGCTGAGTTGGTTCGAATTACTCGTGTTATTTATTTAAATTTTTATTCTACAAAGTTAATATGTAAATATTTGATTTAATTATTCTCATATATTAAATTAAGATTAGCAACTCAATTTCAATTTATATAATTAAAATTTTCTTCCTAAAGTACTAAGAAATTACTTTTAGGAGTTGTTGGAGAATAAATTATAAAAAAAATAATGAAACTAAATAAAACTAAAATAAATATATGTATATATAATTGTATCATAAGTGAAAAATATATATTTTAAAGTTATTAATAAGTTCTGGTTGGTTTGAGTTGGTTTTGGGTTATTTTAGGTGAACCAATGAACCAACATAATCCATAAAATTTTAATGGGAATAATACATTTTTGGTCTCTAGGTTTTGGGTCTAGTTTCTATTTAGTTCCTGAGTTTTAAAATGTTATACATTTAGTTCTTAAGTTTTAAGATTGGTTTTAATTTAGTCCATAGGTTTCAAAATGTTACAATTTTACTATTGACATTTGAATTTTGCTTCAATTTAGTCTCTACGTCTCGAGGTTTACACTTTTAACCTTAATTTTTTACTAATTACCCACTTTTTATCTTTTGGAATTAATTTATGTTAATAAATGAAAAAATATTAAATTATTATAATTTTTTAAGTTTTAAAATTTTTATCATTTTTAAAATTAAATTTAAAATTCCACTTCTTATTATTTTTAATTAATTAATAGAAATTGACGTCATGGATTGAAAGTGAATATTCAATAAAAAATTGAGGTTAAAAATGTAAAATCTTGAAATCTATGGACCAAATTGAAACAAAATTCAATTGATTTGCAGATTTTAAGTATATATTTTAAATAAATTTTTTTTAAGAAAAAAAAATCGTAAGGGTAAAACGCAATCTGTTGTCTATTAAGTATCTAAAAAAACTATTTTTGGTCAATCCAATTGATTTGCAGAGTTTTTTTAGTGCATTTTAATAATAGTACACATTTTTTGTAAGAAATATATATATATATATATATTACCCAAAAAAAAAAAATCTCATTTTTCACGTTGGCGCATAAATTGGAAGTCCAAGCTCCTCGTGATTCATGAGGATTCTTCCCCACTTTATTGCCTACGATTTATAAGTTTGCACGTCCAAGAGTGGTTGGTCAAAACTATTTGGATCAAGACCCTTTGAATTAGACCATCTTCATATGTCAATAAACTTCAATCTTCAATCTTTTGTAGACTCCATATATAGGATATGGTGTAATCTACATAGTGGCAGGGCTAAGATTTTACATAGGAGACATTATATGTATAAATTTAACCCCAAAAAAAAAATCGAATGTAAAAAAGTATTAATAACTTCATATAACTAATTTAATACGTTACAATTCTACTCTACGAGTTTTCATGTTTTGAAATCGATCCATGATAACTTCAGTATCTAACTTATCAAATGAATCATTTTCAATATAGGCTATAAGACGATCATTCATCCATCGATCTCCTATTTGATTATGCAATCAAGTCTTCATAATATGCATAGTAGAAAATGTTCTCTCTACAGTAGATGTGACAATAGGTAAAATCAATGCTAAGGTGAGTAATATGTAAATTAATAGATAGACAAGAGATGTCCACGGAGCAGGGCCAAGGATGCCATTCCTTGTCTCCATCCCCGCTCCCCATTTCATTTCTCGTGAAATTCCCCATGAGGATCGGGTTCCTAGCAGAAAATTTTTTTCGTTATTTTTTTAAAAAAAGAAATCAATTAATTTAAATCACTAATTGTGATCAAATTTTAATTAAATAATTAACCCTATCACTAAATTGTTTATTATGGTTGAAAGAGTATGTGATACTCGCGGTGGAAAGGATCATATTTGCATTTTACAGAACATAAATTCATAAATAAGCATTCTAAATAAGCATGCTTTATACAGAATTTGAAGAGGAAGAAAAGATCAGAAGATCACCAACCTTTGCAGACCAAAGCTCTTCACGCTCCCACCAATTCAAGAACAAATCAAACTCTTCGAATTCCCTCTAAACTGATGAACACAACAACACAACCCAAATTTTGGACACTACCACTCGGAGTCCTTAGTCTTCTCAAAGGGTAGAGAATCACTAAGAGGTAGTGAGCTTTCAGATATTAATTTTGGAAGGAAAGTGATTTATTTTCTTTATAAGAGAATTCTGCAAAGAACTAGTGTTAAGAGGGCTTGAACGTTCTATCTATATTTTTCTTCAGGAAGAACGTAAAAGCCAAAATCTCTCTCTTTTTCTGACTCTAAGCATGTTAAACGAGAAAAATGAGGGAGAAGTTATCCCATAACTCCCATCCAATTAACTGAATTGATTAAGTTTAAATTTAACTTTATATATATATATATATATATATTATATCTAATATAACACAACCTATAGTTTATTATTCTCTCATTAAACTTATAGTATTTAATACGAATCATATTCAAATATTTATTCTCTTTCAAATAAAACTTTATATTATAATGTATCATATATATTATATCAATTGTATCTCATATAATCAATTTTATAATAATTATATATTATATAATTAGTTCTCTTTATTAATTTGAACCATTCAAATTAATCTAAAATTAATTCTATTCTCATTAATCCCAATTGAGCTAACGAAAGGACCTTATGGACCTATAGATTGAAGTTTCATTGGTACTTGATTAATTAATTAAACTCTTTAATTAAATTAATCAACTTCCATTAATTGTCAGTCATTCCATTAAAGACCGACAGTTGCACTCTTCGCACTATAGATATATTTTTGTGTTTATTGGATATAACCAATTAACATTGCATTGACCCTTAACAAATTGGTCGTAAGTACAGTTGGGCCAAAATTATCATTTTGTCCCTATAGTCACATCTTACTTCTTAAGTACCACTATGAACAATAAGTTATAGTCCGATTATAACTGAACCCCTCTCGGACTAAGAGAGGGTGTAGCTTCACATTGTTCAAACCTCGAAATCAGCCCTTAGGGAGCAATTTCTCTACTTACGTAAGGAATGAGTGAATTTCTTCTTGTGAAGCTGCGTTCCCAGCTCCCCAATTAGACATATCCCCAAATGGTAGACATATTAAGCCGGTGAAATAGGTCACTTTCACCCATGCAGATCAAATGACCGCCTTCATAGGCAAGAGTATACAACTCACTCAAGATTCAGGTCAAGTCACTTATGGTCATCCTGATGAAATATAAGTCTCTTCTGGCAACGATGTTATATGGAAAGACTTTTCATTTCGTGATCCGATCTTATAGAAATACTTTATAGAATACCACACTCAAATGTCTCCACATGAATAATCAGGATCAGATCATTTGTAACACTTTACAACAATTGTAATAACTACAAAGCGAGTTGTATCCGTAGTATCACCGGATAAGTTACCCAACCTTATTCATCTACTACAAACAGTTCAGGTTAACACTTAAACATGATCCATTTGTATGTCTTCACATACATTTTTAAGTTACAAAAGATAACATTGGATCTTAGTTTATTGATTTTTATGAGTTAATGCAACTAAATGTCAAATAAAATACTTCTTATTTTATTACATAAATAAAATGTTTGTACAATACAATTATAAATTACAAGACCACAATATTTAGGATATTAACTCCAACAATCTCCATCTTATGAAGTTAGTGAGCCATACATAATAAAAGTGTATATATATATATATATATATATATATATATATATATATATATATATATATATATTTTAGCGTTAAACTAGTCTTACATGTGCTTACATGTGTTTTCCTGGTTTTTTAGCCTAAGTAGTTTATTTTTAAAGAAAAAAAATACACACCATAATTACAAAGATTCGACAGGTAAATAATTCCAAACTAAAATATAGTCATTTTTTAAAAACATCATCTTATTTTGGTCATTTATCCAATTGACCCAAAAAAAAATACACGCCCTAAAATATGAGGCCCAATTAACCCAAAAAAAATCGTCACAAATATCTACATCTTTAATATCAAAATATATTTACATACAACTAAACATGGAAAAATTATTAAAATTGGTCGTATTGAGTTATTTAACACGACTAATAAAATCGGGCCAGTGCGCCGTATTTTTTAACCAATTACACTTCTCACTTTAACTAATTTCAATTATCTTGTAGTATTAATTTCAATCCAAATGACATCCTTCACATCATTTATACTTTTTCTAAAACACACAATTTATGACATTAAAAATAGAATTAATTTTTACAAATTAGTTCTCGCGTCAAATAAAATAATATATATTACAAATCCCTTCAATCTCAATACATAAACTCTCGAAAGGTATTTCTTGAAAAATTAGATCATCAAATCTTAAGAGCACAATTGAAACCTATCTATAATCTATGACTATTCTTCTATTATTTAACCCCTAGATATTTATCAACACAGTTTATTTCGGTAGTCATGTCCTCTAGGAATGAACAAATTAACAATGACTCAGAAAATTCATCGAAACTAAGCAAATGAAATTTCATTCTATGACCAAAAAATGAGTGTCAGAACCAAAGCTTTTTCAATTTGTCAACTTCCACCTGTTTATATACATAGCTAATCTCGATAATAAGCTCAAACCATCTATGGTGACGTGAAATAGAACACAACAATAATAATTAATCTTGAATTCTTTAACACCCTTAAAGCTACAAAATTGAGTCCAGATTGACAGTACCTTTTTCACTCTTCATAGTCCGTATCAGGATCTGCATCAATAATATCAGGGAAGTCATCTTCTGGCAATAAATTTGAGCCCGGATCACGTTTGAAATCTTCGATCTTATCAGATTTTGATGACATGGGGGAACTATTCATACTCGCATTAGTAAAAACATCATCTTGCTCTACAACCCCTACTTCTGAGATGGCTGCTGCAGTGGCCTGCTCGGTCCTCTTGGGTGTTTCTATATTCGCCAGGCCATTTGCAGAGGGCTCCTTTTCGATATCATTTGAGGTGTTATATGTCATTTCATCGTTATGTAGCACATTACCTGCATCTCTAATTGGAGCCTCTTCAATGTCATCTGCAACTCCTCTATCATAAAAGAAATCATCGACCAACTTGGGGGCACTCTGCTCCATGCTTTGCATGTCGACCTTCAACAATTTGCTAGAGTTCATACTACCGAAGTACATATCTTCCTGGAATTTATAGGCAGCTTGTGGTTCAGGAGAGCTCAAGCGCACCGGCAAGAAATCCGAGAGGGGAAGGACCCTCGGATGTATCAGGACCTCCATGGCTAAGAGAGCATGGGCACAGAATTCAGCAAGTTTAGTTCCATTTTCTTGTTTACCTGAAGAAGAAAATGCCTATCAGAAAACAGTGATTTAAAAAATCATGTAAATCAGATGTTATCTTACCAAAGCAAAATTTTAATTAACTGGAAACAAGCTAATTATACTTCAATTATAAACAAGAATAAGGCTGCAGAATTTCTTAGGTAGATCTTTTTTCTTTTCTTTTTTTTTTTTTTGGGTGGGCGACGCGGTGATATTATGCGAGTACTCATACAGGAAAAATGTTATGAAGGTATTTTATTTGATTAGCATTCCAAGGCAAGTTCACAGATCATGAACATAATTTCAGTTTAATAAGTAGTTTCCCAATTTCATGATCCTAGCAAACCGCCTTGAAGTAGTCTTCATTATTTCGCAGTTCATGTTTTCAAATAAACATCTGCAGTTTGACTCATAAATAACGGGAGTTAGCATCTTCGCTCTCAAACCAACCTTTCACATGATCAAATGAAATATCAAAAGAGATTTACCTTTACGGAAGAGTTCAAGACCTTGAGCCAAAGCCAGTGGGCGTACATGGACAGCAGACAAAAATGAAGCCAGTAGTGCACGAAATGCCGCCAACTGATAATCCACCCAAACCTCAATAGATACATTAGCTTGGAAAAAGACGTCGTCTGAGGCTCGCGGCCATTCAAGAGAAGATGTTGCAGCTGTTATTAAAAGATGTTCAACTTTTGCACGCCACCCTTCTTCAGATCTCAAAGCACCAGCCTATACAAATAATAAACGAAAAATAAATAAAGTAGTTAGCAGTTAACAACCGTCTCAGACACAACCGAACCAAAAATATTCCCATTCATAACTTTTTTAATAAATTCATATGCAAAATAATTAACCAAAGAGACAAATAACATATATAATGCCCACCAATGTAAGAAGAGTCTCCAAAGCCTCAAGTGCAGCTATCCTCAAGTGGACTGCGGTAGACATACAGCTGCTACTGGTAATGTCGTCCCCTGGTTCATGCCTCTCGTGCTGCCCTTTCATGGAAGTGGGAACTGAAGGACGTTTTCTCTTCTTATGGTGTTGCAGCAATTCTCTTTGCGTATCCTTTGGATTCACACTAGATGGATCAGAACTCTCATTATCAACAGGGTTCAAATCAACTAGTGCATTGTCAATCACATCTCGTGCAAGAGATGCAGCCATTCCTGACTCAAATGCGGCGTTGAATAAGTATACATCCCAAAACAATATTTCCATATAGACATTAAAACAATAATTATAATAATATCCGTGCCAAATGAAACACAGAATAAATCTTACCAACGCCCAAAGACATCATCAATGACTTAGCAACTGCGTAGACTTTTACTCTCAGTTCTGCAGAGACACACTTCTTGAAGTACTTCACAATGAGTCGTACAATTGATGCAGCATGTGGTAACAATTGACTGCAAAGGAATTTAATAATAAATATAGAAACAAAAATTTAGCATCCATATTTGTAGTGATAATTGACTGGCTCGGGTTCACACATTTTCCTCCTAGTAAGTAAACTAAGTAGAGACTTTGTATTGCTATTGGATCATTTTCGTATTCATACAAACATGAAAGATCGTCCTGGATTGCATCTTGTAGAGGTGGAAGAAAGCATATATTTATGGATTGGCATTAATTACTGAAAGAGTCTGGTTCTGCATTAAGGTTTTATGGTATATAGTTCCTGTAGTTGAATAATAGATGCCTTACCTGCGAAGGCTCTTAACGATGGCAATGAGGAGATCCAAACTGTCTGAATGCAGTGCCGGAAGTTCTGAACACATTGACTCTTGCTGCAGAGATGTCATAAATGGTACTGAAGTGGGTGGCAAAGAACCATCCACCGTCAGCACTCTCTCAACAAGAGCTAATAAAGGGCGAATGGGAACTGCCACCTGATAAAGTACATATAAAATATTGAAATAACATCACTTTTCTTCTTTATTTCATTATATTAATTAATAAAGTGAGATCTCATGGTAGATATACATAGATTCATATTGAGTCAAACTACTCTTTTAAGACGAGCATAACAATAAAAAAAAAAAAAAAAAGAGAATGAATGACATGATGCTACCTGATGGTTGTATGACCTTGTTATCATTGTGGAACAGCAAAGCATCAAGGTTGAAATACTTGATGTTAATGTTCGCTCTGAGCTCTTCGTTAGTTTGTCTAAGGAACCTTCAGACAATGAATTACAACCTAAAAGTGGTGGAGGATCTTTTCCTGGTGGAACCAGTAACCTTGCAACTTCATTGCGTTTTGAATCTACAGAAACATTCAAATGCATCATTCTCACTATTTTCATAAATTGAGATAGCTTTATTTGTTTTACAGTTCAGTATACCTTCACCAATGCCTTGGAAGGCCTCATTCAAGTGACCGTCGATGGATAACAATATCTTCTGCATTAGTAAAGACCAGCTATCTTCGTCTCCTTTTGATTTTGGAAGCAATGCCAGGCAATGGGCAAGCTTCTAAATTTGGTATGTGAAACAGAGAAAATTAAGGGGGAAATTTGATGTTTGTAGTGATATTTTGTATTAAAAAAATACAGAAGAGGCACGGTACCTTCAGCATGTTAGAACTACACTTTCCTGAAAATATTTTTGAAACAATTGCAGCTTCAGCCTACAAAAGATCTTAATATTCAATTCATCAGGAATAAACATAATCAATAATTTCAACATTAAATTTTTTTTGCATGGGATTTACCCTTTGTCGTTTTTTCAATTACAAAGATAGTGATCTATAGATAAATAACATGCTGACAACATGAAGACATATGTGCCGAGATGTTGGGTGCAGTTGTGGGAGAATATTCAATTTTTTTAGCTCCTATTGGTAATACTCTCTCTCTCCAGTTTCTTATGCAGTTTTTTTGTGAGGAAAAAATAAAAAATAAATTAAATTAGAAATAATAATAATAAATAAATAAATAAAACTTCTGCAACTTAGATTACACCACCAGTGAACAGAAAAGGCAGAAAGCTATCAATACTCCCACAAACGTAATTTATAACAGAATCAACATCGCATTATTCAATAAAGCACTTACAGAGTCATAATGACGCTGGATTGTAAAGGGGAAGAAAGCTATCAGATTGCATAATAGATTAACTGAAGTGTCCTGCATCAACCAACATGCAGATAATTATATATTTGAAAACGAAAGTTGCAACTACCATTACCAAGCAAAGTGTACAAAAGGAGAGATGAGGAGTTCCACAAAAGCCCAAGGAATTTACAAAAGCGGATCTCGGTTGGCATAGATAATTAAAATATCATTGTTACAAAATTATTTAGCTCATGAACGCATGAAAATAGTCCATGAACAATGTGCGTTCACCTGTGCTACTTACCAAAACAGCTTCTGTATCATCATCATGCAACAGCTTCATAACTGGTTGAATGACCTTCCCAGCACAAGAAGTCCCATCTTTCTTTTCACTTTGAAATCTACCCAATCTAATTTGTAAAAGATATATCTTTAAAAGTCAGGAAACCAGCCATATTATGGTCAAGCATATTACTTAAAAGTTATAGAAAATTTTTTTCATTTTTTCTCAATGAAAGTGGTTATTTTATATTTTAAAAAATAGACAATTTTTATTTTTAAGTTCAACAACATATGGAGGTGGGATATATGTCTTAACCAATAGTTCTATGCTCGGGTTGGCAACAAAATGAATTAATAGTAATAACTTGCAGAATGTGATTCAACCAGTTGTCTATTATTCTTAAGTCACCATTTTATAGTGGAATCCACAGACCACAAAGTAAATGTAGAAATGACTATAAACAAACCCTACGAGGCTGTTTAGTAATACTCTCCAAAAGCAACTTTCAAAAAAGGCATAACATGGATATTTCGCTTTTGGAAAGGGTATATTTAACTAAAAAGTAATAACTTCCAGGATTTGATTATGTTGTCTATTATTCTCAAGCCAGTTTTGAAAAGTTGAATCTGCAGATCTCAAAACTGTTGAAATAAGGAGTGTGTGCCCTAAGGGTGTTTTAGTCTTTTACGTGCTTCTACTATTTTTAGGTTTTTGCTAGATCTTTTTATATTTGGGTCTGTAAGTGTAACAAAATTAATAAAAACTCTCGTGGTTTTTTCTCCCTAATCTAAGATTTTCTATGTAGATCTTGTCTTCTTTTTTAGACCTTTTATTTTTCAATATAGTATCAGAGCAAGGTGATGAAACCTTAGCTGGGATAGAAGAAATTCAATCATCAACTCAGCAGATGATGGGACTTCGGCGGAAAATTCACAGAATGCAGAAATTAGGGTTGTGGTTGATCGTTACCTCCGGTCCTTTCTTGGCCCAATGCAACTACATCCGCAGCCGTCTAGAGCAGAAGTTGCCACCCATCCCTAGTTCGGCCTCAGCTGCGCAGCAGATCCAGCCAGTCGGCCCTTCAATCGCGTAGCACCAGCAAGTCAGTGGCCCTTTGTTCGCACAGCACCAATCGCTCAGCCACACAATCGCGCAACCCCATCCTTCAATCGACCCCATCGCGCAGCACCAGCTCAACCTTCGATCGACCCCATCCCATCATTCGCGCAACAACCGAGTTGGGTTTGGTCTCCTTCTCAGCCGATCGACCAAGCGACGCCGACGCTGGGACCAACCACCAACGCTACAACAATCCCCGACGGCCTCCAGGGTTTGGTGCCTCTGCCTGGTTCATCAAGCCAACCGTCAGTCCACCCTTATGTCCAGTTGGTTCATGCTTCCTCATTCATGTTTGTCAAGACATTTTGTTCAGGGGCCTATGGGCAGAAGCATCCCATGCCTACTTTTAATTCCCCTCAAGTTGAGTCAGTGGGTTATGGCAGCGCCGTTGGATTCCAACAACAGTTGACGAGGTCACAGCAACAGATTTCCGCACTCGCGGCTTCCCATCCAGATTCGTATTCTGGCAATCCATTATGTTCAGAAAACCCAATAACTGCTTATCCTACTTTACCTATTACGAATCTCATGTCTGGTTCTGTGAGACACAGACACTCTGCAGGGGTAACCATCGGAGAAAAACTTAACGGCCAGAATTATTTCTCCTGGTCGCAATTTGTTAAAATGGTCCTCGAGGGACGGCATAAGTTTGGGTATCTGACTGGGGCGATACCAAGACCAAACCCTGGGGACCCTCAGGAGCATATATGGAAGGGGGAGGATTCTCTCCTTCGCTCAATTTTGATAAACAGCATGGAGCCTCAAATTGAAAAGCCTCTTCTCTATTCGGCGTCTGCTCGGGATATTTGGGAAGCTATCCAAAAATTGTATTCGAAAATGCAGAATGTTTCACGACTTTATACGTTGCGGAAACAAGTGCACGAGTGCAAGCAAGAGAACATGGACATGACGTCGTACTTCAACAAATTGTCTCTGTTATGGCAAGAGATGGATCTATGTCATGAAGTTGTCTGGAATTGTCCTGTTGATGGAGTCCAGTATTCGAAGATTGAGGAAGTTGACCATATCTATGATTTTCTGGCTGGCTTAAATTCGAAATTTCGAATTCTAGGACAGACCGATGTCATCCCTTATGGAGGTGGGTTGCGCTATGAATGATCCCGGTACTTCTCCTATAGATTTTGCTGCCTTTGGGGTCAAATCCTCTGAATCTGAGAATGACAAGCAAAATGGAAAATCTCCTATATGTGAACATTACAAAAAACCATGGCACACAAAGGACCAATGCTGGAAATTACGCGGTTGACCTCCAAACGACAAGTCTAAGACCAGTAGAGCCCTCGTTAGTGAGACTATTGATGCTGACTCTCAGGTGAAGAATTCTACTGATTCAAGTACTGTTGGGACCGGCAATATTATCCAATCAGGTACTCCTCAGTCCTATAATTTCTTTATTGAGGGAAATGAATCCTGGATACTTGACACAAGAGCGACCGATCACTTAACTGGACCATCTGATCAATTCATCTCCTATGATTTAAGTGCTGGAAATGAGAGATTTAGAATTGCAGATGGGTCCTTTGCTCCCATTGCCTAGAAAGGTCATTTGTCTCCGATTCAGGGGTTGGTTTTACAGAATGTTCTACATGTGCCAAAGATTTCTTACAACTTGTTGTCTATAAGTAAAATCACTAGAGATTTAAACTGCAGAGTTGATTTCTCACCCGATGATGTTTTGTTTCAAGACCTGAGCTCGGGGACGATGATTGGCACTGCCCGGCATGACAGGGGGTTATATTTCCTTTCCGATGATACTCCCTCTAGGAGTTTGACTAGGACTAGCTTGTTATCTTCTTTTACTGTTTCTGAAACTGATTATTTGTTCTGGCACTTTCGTCTTGGACATCCAAGCTTTCAATATATGAAATACTTGTTTCCCCATTTATTTCAAAATGTGAATGTTTCCTCTCTGTCTTGTGATGTCTGTATTCGTGCTAAACAGCCTAGAGTCTCTTTTACTTCTCAACCTTATAAACCTTCCCAACCCTTCCACTTAATACATAGTGATATTTGGGGTCCATCCAACATCACGACGGTGTCCCGTAAACGGTGGTTTCTCACTTTTATTGACGATCACACCCGTCTTACCTGAGTGTTTCTCCTTACTGACAAATCTGAAGTAACGTCTGTGTTCCAACAGTTTTACACCACTGTCGAAACTCAGTTTAATGCTAAAATCGCCATTCTTCGAAGTCACAATGGATGGGAGTTTGTTGATCAGACCCTTCGCGAGTTTTTGACTTCGAAGGGTATCGTCCATCAGAATTCCTGTGCTTATACACCTCAGAAGAATGGGGTAGCTGAGCGAAAAAATCACCACCTTATTGAAGTGGCTCGATCTCTCATGATTCCTGCGTCCTTATCGTCATACCTATTGGGGGATGTTGTACTTACTACAGCTCACCTCATCAATCGAATGTCCTCCCGTGTGCTTAAATTCCAAACACCTCTTGAGTGTTTTAAAGAGTTGTTCTCGTCCACTCGTCTTTTCCCTGATGTCCCCCTAGGGTGTTTGGATGTACCATTTTTGTTCATAATCATGGTCTTCACCAGAGTAAGTTCACTCCTCGTGGCCAAAAGTGTGTGTTCTTTGGGTATCCACTTCACCAACGGGGCTCCAAGCGCTTTCAGCCTTCCTCCCGAAAGTACTTTATCACCATGGACACCACTTTTCTTGAGGATAAACCCTTTTTCCCGTTAGTCCTCTTCAGGGGGAGACCGCTAGTGAAGAGACTAACATAACCACCTATTTTGTTCCTTTAGACCTTCTTCCTGAGCCTATCTCTGAAACAAGTGACCCTGTCCTTCCTACAAAACAGGTGCCCTAGAAAACCTACTACAGGAAGAATCTTAGAAAGGAAATAGTTCCCCTGTTGATCCTCCGAACGTTGTCCAAGAGTCAGAACCGGAACCAGCTCAAGGTACCTCTGTTCCTGAGGATAATGAGTGTGTTGGGGGTGATGTGGTTGAGGGTGATGCGATCAATGTGATGAACTCTGACAATGTTGAGATTGGCGATGATGACAAGTTATCAAGCGATACACAGGGAACTAAAAGCTTGCAACAGAAGGGTGAGTGTGATTATTACTCTCAGCCGAGCACTGATAAACAGGTAGACAAACCTGGTGAGTATGATACTACTCTTGATTTGCCAATTGCTCTATGAATAGGAACTAGATCAAGTACCAGACACTCTATGTAGAGTTTCTTGTCCTACAGTAATTTATCTTTGAGATTTAAGGCCTTTACTACTAACCTGGATATTATAATGATACCAAGCAATGTGCATAAGGCCATGGAAGTTCCCGAATGGAGAGCTGCAGTTATGGAAGAAATGCGAGCGCTTGAAACGAATAAAACATGGGATCTGGCTGTGCTCCCTAAAGGCCATAAAACCGTCGGATGCAAGTGGGTGTTCACTATGAAATACAAATTTGATGGGACTCTTGATAGATACAAGGCCAGGCTGATTGCTAAAGGATTCACACAGACATATGAGATTGATTAATTAAAAACCTTCTCTCCGGTAGTGAAGCTGAACACAATTCGAGTCCTCTCAGTTGCAGTTAACAGAGATTGGTCCCTCCATCAACTTGATGTAAAGAATGCTTTCCTGAATGGTGAGTTAGAAGAAGAGGTCTATATGAGCCCCCGGTTTGAAGCAAAATTTGACAATCAGGTCTGCAAACTCAGGAAGTCTTTATATGGCTTGAAACAATCTCCAAGAGCGTGGTTCGACAGATTCACTACCTTCGTTAAGTCCCAAGGTTTTGGTCAGGGACATTTTGATCATACTCTATTCACAAAGAGATCTGAATCTGGGAAGATTGTTGTTCTGATTGTATATGTTGATGATATAGTTTTGTCAAGAGACGATATAGCAGAGATTGACAGATTAAAGCAGAGTATGGCAGGTGAATTCGAGATCGAAGACCTTGGTAGTCTAAGATACTTTCTTAGTACGGAGGTAGCAAGATCGAAGGACGGAATATCCATGTCTCAACGGAAATACACTCTGGACCTGTTGAGGGAAATCAAGATGACAGGGTGTAAACTTGTTAATACTCCCATTGAAGTCAATACTAAACTGGGAAGTTCTATTGAAGGGGTTCCAATGAATAAAGAAAGGTACCAGCGTCTCGTGGGGAAATTGATTTACCTGTCTCATACGAGACCAGATATATCCTAATGTTATCATGGTCAGTCAGTTCATGCAGGCTCCATGCCAGAAACACATGCAGGCTGTTACTCGAATTCTGAGGTATTTAAAGTGTACTCCTGGAAAGGGCTTAATGTTCCGAAAACACGACAATAGATGCATTGAAGCTTATACTGATTTAGATTGGGCAGGATCCATTATAGATAGAAAATCAATGTCAGGATATTGTACCTTTGTGTGGAGTAACCTTGTTACCTGGCAGAGTAAGAAACAAGGTGTGGTTGCTTGAAGTAGAGCTGAGGCAGAATACAGGGTTATGAGTCTAGGGATATGCGAAGAGATATGGTTGAAGAAAGTCTTATCTGATCTCCACCAGAACAGCCATGATCCCATGAAACTCTACTGTGATAATAAGGTAGTTACCAGTATCGCCAACAATCCAGTGCAACATGATAGAACAAAACATGTTGAGATTAACAGACACTTTATTAAAGAGAAACTAGACAGTGGCAACATTTGTATTCCCTACCTCTCGTCAAGTCAATAGGTTGCTAACATTCTCACCAAAGGGTTACTAAGATAGAGCTTCGTTATTTGTGTTAGAAAGTTGGGTCTGATTAATATTTATGTCCCAACTTGAGGGGGAGTGTTGAAATAAGGAGTGTGTGCCCTGAGGACATTTTAGTCTTTTACGTGCTTCTACTATTTTTAGGTTTCTGCCATATCTTTTTATATCTGGGTCTGGGTGCTTTGTAGTATAACAAAATTAATAAAAACTCTCTATCGTGGTTTTTTCTCCCTGATCTAGGGTTTTCCACGTAGATCTTGTCTTCTTTCTTCTACCCTTTATTTTTCAATAAAAACCAATATAGAAATGACCATATACAAATCCTAAGTGGATATTCAGTTAAATATGCAAAAAGCTTAACACAGATATTTCGCTTTTGGAAAGGGTATATTTAACTAATCAATTTTTGTATGAGTGACATATATGACCCTCACTAGGGGCAAATTGGTTCCCCTTTTTAAAATTACGATTTAGTATCTTTTATCGCTCAATGGGAGAGTTCTTTGTAATCCTACTGATAGGTCATCCTTTTATAATTTCATCTTATCAATGAAATTATTACCATTTTATATATATATATATATATAAATAAATAAATAAAATTGTGTTCGAGTGACCGACTACGTATGATAGATTTCTGTCAAGGTCAAATGAAGTTATGAAGATATACCTCAAGAATAAATCTGAGATTGAAGCACAAGAGGCCACCTTCAGAAACTGAGAATCTGTCTATTGAACAATAGAAAGCACAAAAAACAATGAGGTAGTGCAAAACTTTTAGTAGCATTCAAGTATAAAAAAGCATTGATGACTATGAGTTGTAAAGCTAAAGGAGAAACAGTATAAATAAAAGGAACAGCAAAAGAAGGAAGTTGACATTGTTCTGCAACTGCATTGCACTTTGTATGATCAATATATTCTTTTGTTTCTAGAGAGAGAGAGAATTGCACTTTGTATAGCACTTGATAAAATGAACTGCATTAATTTTATTAGATTATCCCTTGGTTCACACTCTTACATCAACCACCATGACCAACTCTCAGATAACAATGCTCAAAAATAACTTTGCCACAGTTCCTTCCCTAGCTCTATAATCATTAGTGTATGGCCAAAGGCTATCTTATGCTAATTAATCGCATGCCTCCAATATGTTATTTTGCATTCTTTCCAAGGAGCAGTGATCACTTAGGTTGTAACAAATCATATCCAGATTTCTTTTCTATGAATATTTTACAACCAATCATGTCCAGATGTCAGAACCATATTAACTGTATTCAAATAGGTCGACTATTAAAAACGATCCAGGTACATCACATGCTAAAACACAGTTAAATTATCGCAATAATCTGCCCCACGAACAGTCACCGGTATATTAGTTCTGATAGAACCACTAATTTTGTCTGATGTAACACTTATTCTTCTTCATACATACATTATCATTTAACATTTTCACCACTTAATACATGTAGCTAAATATTAGAGAATCAAACCAATAATAGATTAACCGTTACCTGTATGTGTGGTAAAAGCTTGTGAAGCCATTCTGTATATGATGCCAAGAAACGACTTGAGCTACATTGTTGACAAGTCACTCCAAGTAAAATGATTCCCGCCCAACATTTATCAGGCTTTAGAAAGATTGGATGCTAAAGTTAGTCAACCACAAAAAGTTTAGTAATATCTAAAAAAGAATAAAGGCATAATATCATTTCCTATCTTCCTGGATGTCAATGAAAACCCAAATATGCAAGCAAGGTTCAAATGTTCAGTTTCTAAGATAACTTTTTGTAACGTCAGGTCATCACCAATTTCTTACTGACAAAGTACCACTGAATTTTGGAACAATCACAATGGATTTCATTTTTTGTCTAGGAGACCACAATATAGGTTGGTATGAACTTGTCCCCCCAACCTCCTCCTTTTTGTTTTAGCCATCCTAAAAGTAAAGTAGTGTGCATATTTTGTACACTGTACTCCATAATCAATACTTATGTAGTCAATGTTTAGATTTAGCGCTAAAAGTAACCATAATTTGTCTCTCAATAAGCAGCACTGGGATTATTAGTTATGAAACTCAACAAGTTCCAAAGACCTTCGTTCCCGCTGTACATAAGCCCGCCAGACAACAAATAGTCAAACCCACAAAAAAAAGTATTATGCAAAAGCTATATATTAATAAAATTTGTGATTTAAATGGATATTGATGCATACTTATACCATATCATTTGAGAGAAGAAGAAACAAGCGGTTGACCCAGGAATCAACGGCGGATTTCCAGCTATCGATCAGCTTTTGGTCCATGGAAGACGAGGATTCAGAGAGGAGATTGTGTGTTTTGATCACAGAAACCACCCTTGAGAGTTCCGAATGATCATTAAACGCCCGCTTAACGTCAGGAACGTGCTCCCTAAGAAGTTTGTGTAGCAAGCGAGGCTTCAAAGCCGGGTCATACATATTTGCAATGAGATTGAAGGCCGCCATTTTGGTTAACCACTGAGATTTCTATGTCTAATAACTATCAAAACGATTAGGCAACTGTAAGATGCTAATGAAATCTGTAAGATGCTAATGAAATCTCTGAGACCCACTATACCGAGACGCACCGGCTAAACCCTCTGAGACCGAGACCCAAACCGCCGGAAACAGCCCCTGGAATCGGAGCTCTATACGCTGAAAATTACCTCTGCAATCGAACGCCCAGCCGTTGGACAAACTGCCTCCCAGCGAGACCCACACTGGCGACGAATACCCACTGCCGAATGGAACCACTGAACCGAGACCGGACAGCAACACTCACAGCAGCAGCTTCGTTTTCTCCTTGCACGGCTGCAGAATCTCTCTCTCTCCAAGTGTTATGATGTTCTGTGCGGCTGCAACCAAGTTTTCCCTCACATAAAGTCCTAACACAAAAGAATATTGAGTTAATTTCAAAAATACTACTGCAGATTATTTACTTAAATGCCATTGGCATAATTACACAAATGCCCTTAACTTAAACCTTAGTTTAAGGTTTTAGAGATGTTAGGCCCGGTTTGTTTCAAAAGTTTTCTAATGGGCTGTTTGGTTGGAGGGAAAAAAATGGTGGGAATAATCGGTAGACTTTGTTTATTTATCTTGAAAAAGATATTTCCTAGGATCTTTTAGCCACACAAGTGAAAGAATTACATATTCATTGAGAAGTATGGTTTTCACTTCTTCTTCCCCTTCCTACCATCATTTTCACTTCTTCTTCCCATTCCTACCACCATATAAATGTTTATTTTGTCTATGTATAGTATTTATACTTTGACATCGGTTATATTTGAATTTTGGAATAAAATATAGTGCAGTGGCTTAAGATTGTTTTTAATAATTACATAATAAAAATAAAACTACACAAATTATTTATTTAAAATCAATTAAAGCAAGTTTTTTTTATTAGTTATATGCTTTATAATTGTACAAAATTTTGAAAGTGATCACACAATTTAAACAAAAATAACATTTACTTGGGTGATCTAATAATATCCTCATGCAACACAAAACACATGTATTACTTATTCCACGAAAAGTTGATAACATTTCCTACCCAACCAAACATAGTTATCTTTAATTCCCACACATACTATTCCCAGACATTGTTTTTACATGCACAACCAAACATAGTCATCCTTGATTCCCAATAATTTTATTCACAGACACATAATTCTCAGGCAACCTTAATTCTTAGGCATTGAGAAAACCTTAATCCAAACGGTCACCAATGGTATTTCATACAGACATTTAACATCTTTTGTTTCAGTTAATTCTACTTTTTAAAATTCAAGGATATTAATATTAGAGAACTTTAAAATCCATCTGACATGATTTTTTAATATTTTGTAAAAGTGTGAGATTTTTACGTCTAAGAGATGAACAATAAAAATATAGCTTCATTAATTAATAAATTAATATCAAGTATCCATTACTATTAATTTTAATTAATTATTAAATATAAATATATTATTTAGACTTAATAAATTTCAACTAATATCTTTATCATTCATATTTTATGTTATCTTGACTATTTAATATAAATTATTATTATTATTAATTGTCAATATTCTAATTAAATTATTTATTAATTTAATTATTTTCAACAATTAATTTAATTAAGTTTAATTAAAAAGTATTCATTTGTTTTTTATTTTATCAATTAAATAATTAATTAACATAACAATAATTAATATTATATTTAGTTAAGTAATTATTTACTTTTAGTTTATACAAAATATTGAATTGAACACAAATAAATATTTAACTTTCAGACATTAATTATCTTGCACATCCGAACACAAACATTAACTATCTCAGACATTCAACCTAGATATTTTATATCTATACCAATGAAACAATAGTTGTGATCCAAACGGCCTTTAAGGATACCTAGGGTTAGGGATAAAAGGCAATAAGATTGCTAGGAATAAGGATGATTGTGTTTGGTTGTGCACGGGAATGTTATCCGAATTTAATGAGAACAAATTGTCTTTGATTTTAATTTATAAAATCAATCATGGACACATCCACAAAATTTTAATAGATTAATTGATAAACAATAAATTCAACTCAAATTTTTTAGCAAATTTAAATATTTAAGAATAAAATAATATTAATTAAATTATTAATTACAAGTATCTGTAAAATGAGTAATTTACAACTAAAGTTACTTGATTACATAATTTGATGTATCAATTTGATGAATTTATATAACTATGATGTATTAATTAATAAAACAATCAAAATTAGTTTGAAAAATAAATATAACATTATGTTATTAAACTTCATAACACCACAAACTTCATAAATATATAGGGTCTTTTAGGTCTGTTATCAGCAATTGTCTTTCAATTCGAGAGCTTGTTGATACTGATCTCTGGAATTTGAAAATGGAGGGTTACACTTACAAGAGTTACTAAGTATTAATAAGTTATTGGCTGAAAACGTTAACTAAATGACTATAGGAATAAAGAGTTATTCTGGTATTAGTATTTAGTTAATATTGTCTTGCTTTAGGGAATAAGTATTTGACTGCCCCTCGGTAGCATCTATTATGACTCACTAAAGTATCGTTGTAAACAAATAATGAAATTTAGGTACATTATTACTTTTGTTAAAATTTTGATTGGGTTTAAAAGCAATTTACTAATAGATTTTTTTTATATTTTCAGCATGTCAAACTCTTCTATACAAATACTCGCTTCTGATAAGTTTAACGGTCATAATTATTCAACATGGAAATTGAATATAAACACAATACTAGCAAATAATGGTTTAAAGTTTGTTTTAACAGAGGAATATCCTCTAACTCTCAGCTCACATGCAAACCAAAATGTTTAGAATGCTTATGACAAATGGGTTGAGGCAAATGATAAGGCTCGAATCCATATCTTAGCAAGCATATCCGATATACTAGCTAAGAAATTCTAAAACATGGTTTCCACTAAAAAGATCATAGATTCGTTACAAACGTTGTTTGGTCAATCTATCAAGAACTATATTCTCAATAATGTTTATAACTACAACATAAAGGATAGAACCTCTGTTAGAAAACATGTTATAGATATGTTGAAATTTAGGTACATTATTATAAAGTAAATATGATTTATTCGTTGTTGAAACATGTTTAGTGGAAAATGATAAATTAACCTGGATATTAAATTAAGAGGCCGCTAATCATATTTCAGCTTTCACTCAAGAAATCAGTTCCTGAAAACAGCTTACAGAAGATGAGACAACCTTTAAGGTTGGGACCAGAGAGGTTGTCTCAGCTAAATCGGTGGGAGATATGAAGTTGTTTTTTGAAGATAGATTCATTTTGCTTAAAAATGTATTTTATGTTCCTGCTATGAGGAGGAATTTAATACCTATCTCGTGTTTGATAGAACAAGAGTATAAAGTTTCTTTTGAAGTTAATGAAGTGTTCATTATTTCAAAAGGTATTAAAATATGTTCTGCAAAACTAGAAAATGACTTATATGTGTTAAAACCAACTGAGACAAAAATTGTCTTGAACATAGAGATGTTTAAAACAGTTGAAACTTAAAATAAGAGACGAAAAATTTCTCCTAATGCTTATCTTTGGCACTTAAGACCTGGTCACATAAATCTTAATAAGATTGGAAGATTGATTAAGAGTGGACTCCTAAATCAGTTAGAAGACAACTTTTTACCTCCATGTGAATTTTGTCTCAAGGGTAAGATGACCAAAATATATTTTATGGGAAAAGGTCTTAAAGCCAAAGAACACTTAGAGCTCATGCATTCAGACCATTGTGGTTCGATGAATGTCAAGGCACGAGGAGGGTATGAATATTTCATCAGTTTTATTGATGATTATTCTATATATGACTATATTTACCTAATGCATCATAAGTCTGAAACCCTTGAAAAGTTCAAGGAGTATAAGGTAGAGGTTGAGAACTAGTTAGGTAAAAAGATTAAAACGCTTCGATCAAATCGAGGTGGAGAGTATATGGACTTGAGTGTCCATCCAATACACCCCAAAAGAATGGTATAGCAGAAAGGAAAAATAGAACTTTGTTGGACATAGTTTGTGTTGGGATTGGCGTCCTAATACTCCCTGAGTATCGTAATTTGTAAACTGTACACATTGTTATGAATAAAATAAGAGTTATTTTATTTAGCATTTGCTCATATCCAATAAACAAAGCTCCATGGTTATTAGATATAAACTTAAGCATGTATATGAGATATATAAGTGGATCATGCATTAAGTGATAACCTAAAAAGGTCTGTGGTATGAGGATTAAGGAGGGATACCTAATATTGGTGACACTACGGATACAGTCCGCTTTGTAGAGGTTTACAAGTGTTGTGAACTACTACAGATGGTAGATTCTGACCGTTCATATGGAGACATGCGAGGGGGTGTCCTATAAAAAGAGTTTGTATAAGACCAGACCACGAGATGACTAGTCTCTTTATATAACGTCGTTGATATTTGAGACTTACATCTCACCTAAATGACCATAGGTGACATGACCTCAATCCTGAGTGTTTTGGGAACTCTTGCCTTTGAGGGCGGTCCTTTGATTAGTATGGGTGACAGTGGCCAGATTGCCAACTCAACATGACTACCTTTTTGGTGATTTGTTTGATTTGGGAGCTGGAAACTTAGTAACACAAGATAGAATTCACTCATTCCCCGAAGCAAGGGTAAGTAGATAGATTATTCCCTTAAGAGCTGATTCTGGGTTTTAAACATAGTGGCGACAACTTTTCTTTGGAAGAGAGGACTCAATCATAGTAGGACTATACTTATATTCACTAGAGGGATCAGTGGTACTTAAGGAGTTAGATGTAACTACAGGGGCATAACAATTATTGGCCCAGTTGTTCTTATGAGCGATCTGTGAAGGATTATCGCACTGTTGATTGGTTGATATGGACATAAAATATATCTATAGTAAGGAGATTGCAGCCTCGGTCTTTAGAGGAGTGCATGTCAGTTAACGGATGGTGGATCATGTGACTAAAGAGTTTAGTAAGTTATTCACGTACCATTGGAGCTTCAAGCTATAGGTCCATAAGGTCCCCTTGGTAGCTTAATGGATTCAAGTTGAGAATCAGTTCTTGGAGTTGATTTGAAATGTTCAAATTGATAAGAGGTAATTTGATTATATATGATATGATCGGTATGATGTATGAGATACATCAAGTGGAGGATTAATGTAAATGAGATTTACATTAAATACTATGAAATAGTAAAAGAACTATGGTTTATATGTTTCATACAAAGAAGTTTGTATAAGACTGGACCAAGAAATGGGGTAAAACCTATTGGTTGCCAATGGATCTACGAGAGGAAACTAGTCCAAGCTAAGAAGGTACAAACCTACGAAGCACAACTCGTGGCAAAAGGGTTTACCCAAAGGGAGGGGGTGGACTATTAAAAAAAACCTTTTCTCCGATTGCCATGATTAAGTCAATTAGAATACCCTTGTCATTTGCTGCCTTTTATGATTATGAAAGATGGAAAATTGGTTTTCAATATAACCTTTCTGAATGGCTATCTTCAAAAAAGTATCTATCTGTCTCAACCAGAGGGATTCATTGAACA
This sequence comes from Benincasa hispida, assembly GCF_027475165.1. Classification (NCBI taxonomy): domain Eukaryota; kingdom Viridiplantae; phylum Streptophyta; class Magnoliopsida; order Cucurbitales; family Cucurbitaceae; genus Benincasa; species Benincasa hispida. The sequence continues at coordinate 35,727,137 of NC_143484.1, read as the reverse complement.
GGGTCAAGAGCAAAAGGTTTACAAGCTCAAATGATCCACTTATGGATGGAAACAAGCATCTCGATCCTGGAATATAAGATTTAACACTATGATCAAATCTTATGGCTTTGAACAGAATGTTGACGAACTTTGTGTTTATAAGAAAATTGTCAACAAGACTATAGCATTTCTGGCATTGTATGTTGATGATATCATATTCATTGGGAATGAGGTGGGATTCCTTGCTGACATTAAAAGATGGCTAGCATCACAATTTCAAATGAAAGATTTGGGATATGTTCAATATGTTCTTAGAATCCAAATAGTTTGGAATCACAAGAAAAGAATGCTAGCCTTATTTCAGGCATCTTATATAGACAAGATGTTGTCTAGATTTAAGATACAAAATTCTGAGAGAGGTTTGTTACATTTTAGATACAGAATTCATTTGTCTAAGGAACAATGTCCTAAGACACCTCAAGAAGTTGAGGTTATGAAACAAACTCCTTATGCATCAGCAGTTGGGAGTTTAATATATGTCATGTTGTGTAAACGTCCAGACATATGCTATACAATTGGAATAGTCAACAGGTTTCAGTCCAATCTTGGATATGATTATTGGACTATCGTTAAGTGTTGGGGTTGATGCCCTAAATCTCGTAAGGTCCTATAGTTTGTAAATGTATTGAACAAACTCATTGTTTATTTAATAAAAATATATGATATTTTATTCAAACTCCATGTCTATTTAATAAAATATATGATATTTTTCTTTTTTTAGTTGCATTAATCACAAACCATTAAACTAACATCCAAGGTTATCTTGTAGCTTAAATATGTATGTAAAGACATACAGATGGATCATGTTTAAGTAATAACCTAAATGGTTTGTAGTAGATGGATAAGGTTGGGTACCTTATCTTGGTGACACTACGAGTATGACTTGCTTTGTAGGTGTTACAATTATTGTAAAGTGTTACAAATGATCCGATCTTGATCATTCATATATAGACATGTGAGTGGGGATATTCTATACAAAGGAGTTTGTATAAGACCGGACCACGAAATGTTTAGTCTCTTTATATAATGTTGTTCATGATAGAGACTTACATTTCACCAGGATAACCATAGGTAACATGACCTGAATCCTGAGTGAGTTGTGAACTCTTACCTACCATTTTGATTTGTAGGGTGAGAGTGGCCAGATCGTCGACTCAACAAGCCTACCATTTTGGGGATTCATCTGATTAAGGAACTGAGAACACAACTACATAAGAAGGAATTCACTCTTTCCCCGAGGTCGAGGTAAATAGATAAATTGCTCCTTGAAGGGCTGATTTCGGAGCTTGAACAATGTGGCGCCACACTCTATCTTGACCCGAAAGGAGTTTAGTCATTCTTGGACTATGATCTATTGTTCATTAGAGGGATCAGTGGTACTTAAGGAATTAGATATAACTACAAGGGCAAAACGATAATTTTGGCATAGCTGTACTTACGAGCAATTTGTGAAGGGTTATCGTACTATTGATTGGTTATATCCAATGGACACAAAAATATATCTGTAGTGCGAAGAGTGCAGTTATCGGTCTTTAGTGGAGTGTCCGATAATTAACAGATGATGAATAATTTAATCAAAGAGTTTGATTAATTATTCATGTACCGTTGGAGCTTCAAGCTACAGGTACATGAGGTCCCCCTTGGTAGCTCAATAGGATTAAATGAGAATCGGTTTTTGGATTAATTTGAATCGTTCAAACTAATAGATAGATTTAATTATATATGATATAATTAAGTTATTTTAATTATATGTGATATAATTATTATAATGTATTTGATACATTATAGCTTAATTGAGAAGAAATAAATATTTGAATAAGATTCAAATATTAATTATATGAATTGGATTCATATTATATTAAATATCATATAAGAGAGAAAAGAAACTATAGATTATATTGTATATGATACAATATTAAAACTATAAGTTATATGATTTGATATATCATATAATTTAACATATTTATTATATGGTAAGTTAGTTATCATATCTATATATTTTAAATGTCATTTTTTTTATTTAAAAAAAAAATGAGGGAGGCTCCTCCTCTTTTCTCTCCACTCACTTAAGTGGGTGGTTGTTATATTTGACATTTTAAAAAGAAAGCATTTTCTTCTTCACTAAGCAAGGGAAAAGACATAAGAGTTCTATAAGTTTGATTTGTTAGTGAATTTCCTCCTCACTACTCAAGAATTCCCTCATTCCAAAATAGTGAGAGTCCACCACTCCTAGGTTCTCTACTTGAGAATACCGAGGAAGCCATCATGGTAGTGTCGGATACTATTTGAGGGATACTTGTGAAGAAAATCGAAAACGAGATTTTCATGAGCAACGGAAGCAAGACTATTCCAAATTACAATCATGAATCAACATATATTTACAGTCAATTTCAAAATAAACGGTTATGCAATTATACAGAGAAATTACAACATGTACAATACAAAAGAACAAAGATCAAACTCTATATGAACATAGACAGAAGCATCTCCATGCTCCGATGCACAACTCTGATCGAACAACAGCAACCACAAACGCTCGATCTACACGTGATGACTGAAAATTAGATGTCAATTACTCAACAACTAAAATTCTGTGGATGCATTATGCGATGCATGTTCTTGAAGTATGCGTTGATTATCATGCGTCGTGGTCATGCGTTGGAATGACTTTGCGTTAACAAATATATGCAATGACCATGTGTCCTGTCACAAATTTTCTTGTGCTCGTGCTAAGTATAACGCGAACGCAAGTTTCTTCGTTGATCCGAGGTCGAACTCAGGGACTTGTAGCTAGATGAATGCGGTAATGTGCATGCGGCGGTTGAATAAAAGAATGGATGGGAGGTTTCTATGCTAACATTACTCATAGTTTCTATGCTAACACTACTTCTACTCTTAAGTAACAGACAACGTAATGAGAATATGTATGAGAGGTGGAGACACGACAACTATTGACAGGGAGTAAATAGATGGAAAATAGATAAAATGTGGAGATTTCTTCATTGCAACCCTTAAGAATGACCGCAAGGGCAACCTTAGTCAACGCAAGCTATACGATCATGCTACACACACTTAAGCCTAATTCTAGGATATATGCGATAGTGCCGGGAAGCCTATGTCTGTCTAAACCTCCATAACCCGCTCACGTGCTCTTGCCGCATGAGTATGATGGCTGCATACCACCGTATCCTACGTCCTGGACGCATGCAATATCCTCTTCGTAGGGTGCATACGCTGTGTGACAGCAAATGGAGCTTATCTCTAAGTTCCTCATTCTTACTTATGCGTTCCAATCCACTCTCTCGAGTCTTAGATTTGGATTTTAGACTACTCTCTCAAGTATGCCTAAATGATGAATGATGCGCTCATAAGACAAGATAACCGCATAAACTTTGCTGACATAAGATTATTCCTATCTTTAGTGAACAATAGCTTACATTGTTTGATGCGTCCAACCACTTACCCTCCCGGACAGTTAGTTGTTGCTGACTTTACTCATAGACAAGTGATGCGTCTGCCTATAGACAAGCATTGCTATAGCTTCGCACTAAGCAAATAAGGTTTTCTCACACACTCACGCAACGCACACCTCTCGGTGGTTTGCTACATGCTTCATATCTCTACTCCGCATGACTAAGTATGCAATACTCTAACAATCTCACTAAGCGATGCAATGAAAGTTAATGATGCTAAGTAAAGAAGATGGAGATAGAATCGAAGGAAACACAGAAATGCATTGAACACATAATGTATTAATTCCTTAGTCACAAAATGTAATGCAATACAATATAGAAAAGAAGAGAAAATGAAATGACCAACTGGAAGCAAGCGGATTTGCGTCAAGGCTGCCGGTGGTGCCATGGATGGGTGGTGGAGCTGACTCTCTCGAGATCTAGCTCTGGTCGAAGGCTTCGGTCGTCACTTGGAATGGATGAAGGAGATGAAGAACTCTCGAGCTTTCTTCTCACACATTTGTTTGGATCACAAGGATCCGCCTAAAGGCGAACCTCAAGCGAAAACCTTGGATTCTAACCTTGGGCGAAAACCCTGGATAAGATGAAATTCTGCTCATCGACTTCTTTATATAGAGCTTGGATTGCAGACAACATTAATGGACTGCTCTGATTCTGACATTCGCGGCGCATTAGTCTTTCTGAATCTCTGCTGCTAAATGCGTGGTAGGTGAGATGTCAACATTATCTTTTGATTTTCCCAAGGTAGATGCGTCGATGCGTTCATTCCACCAACCTTACGTTGATCCCTCTATTATGCGTTATCGTGTAGCCGCAATCATGCAGTGATTGTATTCACTTAATACCGCAGCTCTACACGATTATCACAATCACTTGACGAATGCAACTCCCATGCGATGGACGCATGCGACTGATTACCGCAACATCCATGCATTGATCGAATGCGTTCACCTTTGCGATAGAGAGTTTCTCCGCATGCGGTCGTCTATGCGGTAGTCTGGCTTCCGCGTTTACGTTAACTTCTTGCGTTAGTTACAAAAATAGAACATTGAATGCATAATAATGGGTTAGCAGAGATTCATCATGTTGAATGACGAAAGCTCATTTTCTCATGAATTCCTAACATAATTACCGCCTACTCTGCTTAACAGCCCTCATAATTCTAAATAAAAGGCCTAAGATGACATGCATTTCTGCATGTCATCACACCCCCAAACTTAGAATCATGTTTGTCCTCAAGCATGCGTTATACTCAAGAAATTCTAACTCACCTTCTGGCTTTCCTTTGCGATGACCAGCTTCTCAGAATATAATTTCCTCATACCTCTAACCATCGCCGCAATGTTCTCTTTCACTTTGGCTGCTTCTTCAAAAATATCTTTTCTAAGTTTAAATCTGGCAAGCCTTTGCTAAAAAGCTTTTTATTCATTCATCGCAACTTTGCGTTTAGCTTTTGAGAATGCATTCATTCAAAATACTTCAAAAATTTGCGATGACTTATTCGAATGCGGCGTTGAACCTGGCTACGCTTTTTGTTTTGGCTTACCCCCACGTGTGTCATGCGGACATCCAACTTCGGTTGCATTCCATATTCAACTCAACTCTTGTCTTGATTTGGCTTGCGCCGGACAGAGGAGTTGCGCTTATGTGTTGATCCTGGCAACTTACCTTCGTTTTGGCTTGCCCCCACGTGTGTCATGCGGACATCCAACTATGGGTAAGTACCTTTCACAACTTAACTCTTATCAACATGGGTTTCCCCATTGCGTTGACAGTGGAGTTATTATTCTCAAAATATCATTTTTTTTAAATGACCGCAATGTAATGAACGAATTCTTCGAGACTGTTGCCACCCCCAAACTTAGAGGTTGGTAGCGTTCTCATCACAAAGCTAAAAACAAAAGCCACAGGAATGCAGTAATAAATGTTTGAGCAAAGGTTTATACAAAATGAAACTTAAGAGTTTCAAAAATTGAAGAAACTAATGAAAGTGAGGAGCGCCTTGCGATGATTAGTTAGAAGATGCAATGTATACGTACCATCATAGAAACATCGCAAAGGAGCACAATCGGGAAAAGAGAATTTCAAGAGGATAATTCATGAAAGATAATAAGAAAAGGACCTTAGGCAAAATATTGCATGCGATCATGCGTTGGAATTCACACGATCGAAGCCATGCGTTGAAGGATGGAGGGAATTCTTCCGTTGTACCGCATACCAGGAGACTTATTGATGCACCTACAAGGAACAATCGCACCACAACCAAGGAAGCAACCACATATCCAAAATAACACTAAAAATGAAAATAACCTAAACTAAGAAAGCAAGGTAAAGATAGAGTAGAAAACGTCCCTGGAAAAATAGTAGTGTTGTCACCGCAATAAGTCTTCCATGCAGGAGATGTCTCTCAACTGCTTGGGTCAAGAGCTTGTCCTGACCATTGGAATTTTCAGCAATTGTTGAGCGTATGTTGGCCACCATGTGATTAGAATTACCCTAGCTCATGCAACTGATTGCCCTTCTACCTTGGAGTCAATACTGGCTTTCAGCGCATCGCCTACACTTCAATATTGTTTGCAACTTGGTTGCACAAGCTACAATACTCCCAAAATAGAAAGGTTGCCTACAGAGATACAAAACTCAACAAACAATTAGCTGCCAAGTCCCTGGCAACGATGCCAAAAACTTGATGACTGAAAATTAGATGTCAATTACTCTACAACTAAAATTCCATGGACGCAATATGCGATGCATGTTCTTGAAGTATGCATTGATTATCATGCATTGTGCTTATGCGTTGGAATGACTTTGCATTAACAAATGTACGCAATGACCATGTGTCCTGTCATAAGTTTTCTTGCGCTCACGCCAAGTATAACGCGAACGCAAGTTTATCGGGTGATCTGAGGTCGAACTCAGGGACTTGTAGCTAGATGAATGTGGTAATGTGCATGTGGCGGTTGAATAAAAGAATGAATGGGAGGTTTCTATGCTAACACTACTCCTACTCCTAAGTAATAGACAACGAAATGAGAATATGCGTGAGAGGTGGAGACACGATAACTATTGACAGGGAGTAAATGGATGGAAAATAGATAAACTGTGGAGATGTCTTCATTGCAACCCTTAAGAATGACCGCAAGGGCAACCTTAGTCAATGCAAGCTATGCGATCATGCTATACACATTTGAGCCTAATTCTAGGACGTATGCGATGTATATGCGATAGTGCCGAGAAGCCTATGCCTGCCTAAACCTCCATAACCCACTCACGTGCTCTCGCCGCATGAGCGTGTTGGCCGCATACCACTGTATCCTACTTCCTAGATGCATGCAATATCCTCTTCGTAGGGTGCATACGTTGTATAACAGGAAATGAAGCTTATCTCTAAGTTCCCCATTCTTGTTTATGCATTCTAATCCGTTCTCTCGAGTCTTAGATTTGGATTTTAGACTACTCTCTAAAGTATGCCTAAATGATGAATGATGCGCTCATTAGACAAGGTAACTGCATAAACTTTGCTGACATAAGATTATTCCTATCTCTAGTGAACAATAGCTTACATTGCTTGATGCATCCAATCACTTACCTTCCTGGGCAGTTAGTTGTTGCTGACTTTACTCATAGACAAGCGATACGTCCACCTATAGACAGGCGTTGCTACAGCTTCACACTAAGCAAATAAGGTTTTCTCACACACTCACGCAACGCACACCTCTCGATGGTTTGCTATGTGCTTTATATCTCTACTCCGCATGACTAAGTATGCGATACTCTAGCAATCTCACTAAGTGATGCAATGAAGGAAATCGAAAACGAGATTTCCATGAGTAGCGGAAGCAAGACTATTCCAAATTACAATCATGAATCAACATATATTTACAGTCGACTTCAAAACAAACGGTTATGCAATTATACAGAGAAATTACAGCATGTACAATACAAAAGAACAGAGATCAAACTCTATACGAACATAGGCAGAAGCGTCTCCACGCTCCGATGCACAACTCTGATCGAACAACAGCAACCACGAGTGCTCGATCTACATGACAGCAACACCACACGAACACATCGCGCTCGTCCTCAACGATCTCCTAGGTCACGAACTCCTCCACAACACGAATGAACGGCCTCCACAGCACCACGAATGGCCTCCAGAAAATCTCGACGATGTCGAGTTGAGTCTAACACCACCAATAAGGCGACCTTGATATTCTCGGTGTGAGAATCCAAAGGGTGGGCTCTTTTCGAACTTGGTGTGAAGCAGACGAATGGAGGAAACAACGATTGCATACACGACGGGGCAAGTGGGAGAAGTCAGAGACCTATCGTATAGGTCAATGCCCAATCATTTAGATAAAACTATGCGATCATCGAGCAAAAACTATGCGATCGTTTAGCTTGGTTTGTCGCGTATAGACTCTACACGATCGTTTACCTTGGGCCAACGATCGTCTAGCAAAGTTATGCGATCGTTTAGTAAACACTGTACGATCGTTTAGCTCGCCCAGCCGTCGTTTAGTAAATCTGTATTTACTTGACGACTTACGTTTCTTTTCGCGAAGAGAAAACTCAAAATTCTTTTCAATCTTTTGTAAAACCTCTTTTTCAAATAGGAAACCAATTTCCTTTTAAACTCATGGTTACCATGATCTAATAACCACCCACTACTTTGGTTATTTAAAAGAAAAAATATTAATTATCCAATAATTAATATTACTATAAATATAAATGATAACCAACTTATCATACTATATTTATAACCTATAGTTTTAATATTTTATCTCATGAAACATATAAACCATAGTTCTTTTTCTATTCCATGGTACTTAATGTAAATCTCATTTATATCAATCCTCTACTAGATGTATCTTATACATCATACCGATTATATCATATATAATCAAAATACCTCTTGTTAATTTGAACATTTCAAATTAACACTAAGAACTGATCCTTAACAGAATCCAAGCTACCAAGGGGACCTCATGGATCTGTAGATCCGAAGCTCCAACGGTATGTGAATAACTGACTAAACTCTTTAGTCACGAGATCTATCATCCGTTAACTGCCAGGTACTCCACTAGAGAATGACAGCTAAACTCTTCTCACTACAGATATATTATGTGTCAATCTTAACCAATTAGCAGTGCGACAACCCTTCACAGATCGCTCGTAAGTACAGCTGGGTTAATAACCGTTATGCCCCTGTAGTTACATCTGTCTTTTTAAGTACCACTGATCCCTCTAATGAACATAAGTCATAGTCCTACTATGACTGAGTCTTCTCTTCCAAAAAGAAGTTGTGGCCACTATGTTCAAGCCCCGAAATCAACCCTCAACTAATCATATTAGAATCATGATCTTAGGTCTATGTGATCCAAGTTTTAAACATTTTAAAACCATGAATTAAACCTAATTGAGTATGCATGTCTTTCTTATTTCTTTTAGCTCTAATTTCTCTTTAACTCTTAAAAAGAAACAACTAAAAAATATTGCGCATAACAAGGCGTTTATAACAATTATAAAGTAACCTATGTGTCATGCTTCATGCAATGTCCGATCATTACTATATAACTTTTATATTACGCGTAATAACCAAGCAAACATGCTATCATTCACCCTTATACTATAACAATTATAATATAAAGATGATGCATGTCAATGCTTTTTATGCATGCATAAATATAACTCTTACATTATATGATGCATGAGCATGCTTTTACACAATTAAAAAATCATGCTTCTCTAAATTATAACAATTACAATAAAGAGATGATGCATGATCAATGCATAACCTAAGGTGAGATTTACTATATGTGCATACCATATGACATATAAAACATACATCGCATGTATTAAACAAAGAGATTAATGGACCGGGATGAGCCTTTAAACAAAAAAAAAAAGGAATGAAAACCCTATCTATTACATTTTTCATCGAGCAAACCGGTTCACAGCCAAACTGGGTCTTGAATCGCCAAGAGGTCTTCATCGTGTAGCAAACTCCAACAGGTAGACAATCATTCAGCATGCACTAGACGATAGGAACATTAGCAAACGATCGCGTAGACGACGACAAGGTTGTGAAGCCTGATCGTCCAAACGATCGTGTAGCGCGACGACAGGTAAACAATTTACCTCGAGTTACTAAGCGATCGTTTAGTTAGTTACTAAGCGATGAAGTTTGCTGACCTAAACGATCGTCTAGCGCGCTTTAAACGATATACGAGCGTCTGATCGTTTAACCAATGCGTCCAACTTCGTAAACGATTTACCTTGTAATGCTAAGCGATCGTTTAGTCGGTTACTAAGCGACGAAGCTTGTTGAGTTAAACGATCGTCTAGCTCACGCGCGTATTAAACAATACTCAGCGATCGAGTGCCCGATCGTCAACCCGATACAACCAACTCTTGATCGCATACCTTATCGTTCAACCGATGCATTCAACTGTGATCGCTTACTCCTTCATCTTCACGATGCGATGGACAACGATCTCACATAGAACCTCTTCTGCACGATGCGATCAACCCTAGATCGTCTCCTTCTTCGAAGAGCCACAACCTTTGCCCAGAACTTCAATGAACGACTCAATACTTCAAATACTTTGAATACAGACTCGATTACGATTATTTATGCCCAAAACACACAGGGACCTTTACAAACAACCGAAAATTTAAAAGGAATTAAATAAACCGAGGCAATTTATCCTAAAAATATCCATTAATCTGGCACATCCACAACAGAATGAATATTTAAAACAGCGTAGAAATGCACCCACCATGAATGTAAACGTTATTTCATTACAACAGATGAAATCAGAGTATTTCATTATCCTAAAAATCTCCCGATTACCATAACCTATGCAGCCCACTTCCCACGTCCGAATGTGGATAAATCCGTTAATTATCAAACAATTAATCAATTAATTTAATTACTAAATATAATCATATTATATTTATATCCTATAGTTTGATATCATATATCTACTATATTATTTTCTCCTTTACTTGATATAAATCATATTTATATCTAATTTCCTTCAAAATAATGTATCTCATACATTTAGCTAATTATATCATATATAATTAACCAGACCAATTATATCATATATAATTGAACTTCCTCTTGTCAATTTGAACATTTCAAATTAACCCAAACACTGGTTCTAGACTTTATCCAAGCTATCCCAGTGACCTAATGGACCTGTGGCTCGAAGCTCCAACGATACGTGAATAGCTGACTAAACTCTTTAGCCACGAGATCCACCATTCGTTAACTGTCAGTGATTCTACTAAAGACTAACAATTGAACTCTTCTTACCACAGATATATTTCTATGTCCATCGGATATAACCAATCATGAGTACAATGACTCTTCACAGATGCTTGTAAGTACAGCTGGGCCAATTCACCATTTGTTCCTATAGTTAATCTCATTCCTTAAGTACCACTGATTCCTCTAATGAACAATACAACATAGTCCAACTATGTGTGAACACCTCTCGGGCTAAGAGAAGGTGTGTGGCGCCACATCGTTCAAGCCTCGGAATCAGCCCTTAAGGGAGCAATCTATCTACTTACCCCTACCTCGGGGAAGGAGTGAATTCCATCTTGTGTAGTTGAGTTCCCAGCTCCCAAATCAGACGAATCCCTAAAATGGTAGATTTGAATCGGCGACCTGGCTACTCGCACCCATAAAAATCAAAGGACCACCCTCAATGGCAAGAGTTCCCAACTCACTCAGGATTGAGGTCATGTTACCTATGGTCATCCTAGTGAAGTGAAGTTTCTGTCATGAACGGTGTTATACAATGAGACGCTAACATTTCGTGGTCAGGTCTTATACAAACTCTTTGTATAGGACGCCCTCGCTTGCATGTCCTCAACACGAATGATCAGGATCAGATCATTTGTGACAAGTCACAATACTTGTGACCATTCCACAAAGCGGGCCGCGTCCATAGCGTTACCAGGATAAGGTTTCCCTTCTTTATCCATATACTACAGACCATTCACTCAAGACATGATCTACTTATATGTCACCACATATATGCTTGAGTCACATACAGATAACCATGGATTTTATGTTTATTGGTTTGTAGTAAAGCAAATAAAACAATTAACCGAGCAAAATACAATATGTGAAGTAAATATCATATATTAACAACACAAGTGTTCGTACATATTGTTTACAAACTATAGGACACGAGATTTTAGGGCATCAACACCAAATAGATACATTTGTTACATATTTAATCTTTTATTAACAATCAATTTAATCCTATTAAACTAATTAAAAGATTAAACTAAGATTTCTAATCTCATTAGAAATATGATCTTAGGTCTATCTCAATCATGATTTAAACAATTTTAAAAAATGAATATAGCCTAAGGTTTTCATGCAACTTTTAATTATTGATTTTAATTCTAATTTCATTTAGTTATAACGATTATAAATAAATGAAACCATTAAAACATCAATTGCATGCTTAACGTACTTCAGTTAATCATAACAATTATAAATTAACCTAAGGTAATGTCATGCTTCAAACAATCTTGATTCATTACTAATATATATAACAATTACATAACTAGGTAATGAATCATACTATAACATACATTTCATACATTCATTCAACTATATATTATAACCATTATAATATAAATAATGCATGAATATACTATAATGCATGCATACATATACTATAATATTTATACTATATGATACATGAGCATGCTATATAATTTAAATCATGCATATTCGTATATTATAACATTTATAATATAAAATGATGTATGAATATAAATGCATAACCTATTGTGGGTTTTAAAACTATATGACATACAATATGACATACAAGATAAAACATACATCATATGTATATTTAACACTAACAATTAATGGACTGGGATAAGACACCTAAAAGGAAATTTAAAAGACTATCTACTACATAAGCAAGAGTCATCCGGTTCAAAACAGGTGAACCAAGCCTTGAATCGCTCAAACCGAATCACCCTTCAACGAACTCTTTGCAGTGATCGTGTAGCAAACTTTGTTGTGCAATCTTGTAGCAAATGCTACACGATCTTGTAGCATTAGCTACACGATCATTTAGCAAATACTACACGATCTTGTGGAACTACTTCATCTTCTTCATCGAAGTAGTGCCTCAAAACTCTTCTTTGAAGCTCCCCGGGAACAACATAAGCGACTCAAACTATGAATTACAGACTCTATCGCAAAATTATACCCAAAACAAGGGCCTTTATAAACCAAATATGTAAATGAATAAAGTCTTTAAAAACAAGTATCCTATCTAGAAACATCCATCAACAAAACCACATTCAAAACCATTCATCGCAAGAAACAGAATGAAAATATATAAAACCCACCATTATTGTAAAAACGACTCAACAAAAGAATGGAATTTGAGATCAGATAACCAACAATCTGGTTCTGATACCAATTGAAGGAACTTTAAGAGAAGAGATCCTTGAGCAGAAACAAGATCGACCCAAATCTATTTTTCATTGAATGTAAATTTTATAGTAAATAAAGAAGAAGATATACATTTACAAAAAAAATACAGCATGCTGTCAAAAAGGTTTTAGAAACCTTACCTTTGATCAATAGCACACGAACGTCTTGAAGACTTTCTTCAAGAAAACTTTGATCAAGAGTACGAACACTACCACAAAGGCTTCCTTGGTATTCTCAGGTAAAAAAACCTAGGAATGGTGGGCTCTGGCTATTTTGCAACAAGAAAAATTTTAGTGGTAAGGAGGAAGGTTTGAGATTGTTCACCAACAACTCAAAACCACACACAGAACTTTTCTATCATTTTTCCAATCCCTTCAATGGGGAAAAAAATCTCTTTTTCAACATGCCAAATCTAACAACCACCTTGTGGGTGGAAAGAAAAGAGGGGAAAGATAGTTATAACTCCTTTCCTTATTTTTAAAAATAACATTTAATATATATAAAATTATATGTATATCAAACATAACATATAACCTATAGTTTTGATATTGTATCACATATAATATAACCTATAGTTTCTTTTCTCTCTTATATGTCATTTAATATAAATCACATTTATATTAAATTTAACAATTATGAATCTCATTCATGTTAATAATATTTGAATCATATTCAAATATTTATTTCCTCTCACTAAAGCTATAATGTATTAAATACATTATAATAATTATATCACATATAATTAAAATAACTTAATTATGTCATATATAATTAAATCTCTCTATTAATTTGAACAATTCAAATTAATCAAAAAACTGATTCTCATTTAATCCTATTGAGCTACCAAGGGGACCTCATTGACCTGTAGCTTGAAGCTCTACCGGTACATGAATAATTAATTAAATTATTCATCATCCATTAACTGTCGGGCACTCCACTAAAGACCGATAGTTGCACTATTTGCACTACAGATATATTTTTTTGTCCATTGGATATAACCAATTAACAGTATGATGACCCTTCACAAATTGCTTGTAAGTACAGTTAGGCCAAAATTACCGTTTTGCCCCTATAGTTATCTAACTCCTTAAATACTATTGATTCCTCTAATGAATAATAGATATAGTCCAACTATGATTAAACCTCTCGGGCTAGGAGAAGGTGTGGCGCCACATTGTTCAAGCCCTAGAATCAGCCCTTAAAGGAGCAATATATCTATTTACCTCGACCTCGGGGAAGGAGTGAATTCCTTCTTGTGTAGCTGTGTTCTCAGTTCCCCAATCAGACGGATCCCCAAAATGTTAGGCTTGTTGAGTCGGCAATCTGGCCATCTTCACCCTACAAATCAAATGATTGCTCTCATAGGTAGGAGTCCACAACTCACTCAGGATTCAGGTCATGTTACCTATGGTCATCCTGGTGAAATGTAAATCTCTATTATGAACTACATTATATAATGAGACTAAACATTTCGTGGTCCGGTCTTATACAAACTCCTTTATATAGAATATCCTCGCTCATTTGTCTATACATGAATGATCATGATCAAATCATTTGTAGCACTTTACAACAATTGTAACACCTACAAAGCAGGCCATAAGGATAAGGTACCCAGTCTTATCCATCTACTACAGACCATTTAGGTTATCACTTAAACATGATCCACCCGTATATCTCTATATACATGTTTAAACTACAAGATAACCTTGGATGTTAGTTTATTGGTTTGTGATTAATGCAACTAATATATCATATATTTTATTAAATAAACAACGAGTTTGTTCAATAATATTTACAAACTATAGAACCCTACGAGATTTAGGGAATCTACCCCAACATATCATTATGTTCTTTATTTATCGTTTTTGATTTATTTTTTGCTAGTTGTTTGGGATCTATTTGGGCATATTAATGTTAGGTTTTATTTCACAAGTATAATGCACAAAAACAAAACCGAAAATGTCCATTCCCCATTAAACAAGAGAAAACCTAATGCTATGAACTCGATGAGTTTTCTCATTGAGTTGTAGCCCATGCACACATTTAAGGAAGTTGTTAGAAATAACACTCTCAAGTTTCATTTTTCAAAACTAGTGTGTTTTTTTAAAACTCGTTAAACTAGTTTTTCTTAGCCCATCTCGAGCAAAGATTAACCACCGAGATTTAGTTAAACAATTATTAAAATTTTCACCTATCGATTATTTTGGGCTTTTTCGATACATCTCGGATAAATTACACATCGAGATTCTGCTAAAATTTTCAAATATTATGTAATCTTCCAAATCTTATATATTTTCAATTTTTCTCGTAATTCAGTTATCTTTACCAAAATTATATCAAATACTTACCCAATTTTTCAAACCTTTAGCTTAATTTATGTTCCCACAATTATATGAATTTCCAAACTTTCAAATGAATTTACCAATTATATATCAAATGGATCTCAAATGATTGCATTTTTTATTTTTAGATTTTGGGAAAGATTAAACTTTGAAAAGAAAATTAGATAAGATATGGAAAAAATATAAAATCTCGGGTATTAATCTCGGGCGGATTAACACCGAGATTTTATATATTTGGGCTTTCTCGGTGAATTCTTAAGCAGATTAGCATTGTATATTTCTCATATCTTACTTAATTTTTTTTGCAAAATTTTATCTTTCTCAAATTTTAAAAATCACAAGTCAATCATTTGAAAACCATTTGGATAATTGGTAAATTCATTTGAAAGTTTGGAAATTCATATAATTGTGGAAACAAAAATTGAGCTGAAATTTTGAAAAATTATGTAAATATTTGATATAATATTTGGTAAAAATAACTGAATTTGTAGAGAATTTGAAAATATATAACATTTGGTATAAGATTTGGGAAGATTACATAATACTAAAAAAATTAGAAGAAAAAATATCGCTCAAGGAGTTTGAGGGAAGGAAAATTTAAAAATACGATCTTTTGATCTCGATGTGTAATCTATCTGAGATATAGCGAGAAGGTCTAAAACAATCGATAAGTTAGAATAATTAATTTTTTACTAAATCTCGACGATCGATCTCACTCGAACTAGTTTTTAAAAAACGTGCTAGTTTTAAAAAGTGAAAAACTTGATAGTGCTATTTTTGATAATTTACCCACACATTTACCAGAGTAGAAAAACAGAAACACTAAACAAACTTCTCTCCCCCTTCAACGAAGAAGTAAACTCATCTCTGCCAAAATGAAGTACAAAATACGCTATAAATCCATAAAAATTTCAGCAAATAATTCTGAAGCTCAAATATTCTTGCATGAGAAAGTGATCGATAAATACCAAAAACATCAGAGGTGAACAAAAAACATAAAGGCAGTCTGAAAGCTCACCTAATTACGCTTGAAACCTTAGAATGTATAGAGCCTTCTTCGGCTGAATCAAATATTGACGATGAAGAATATGGAACCAAGAGGAACATGAAGAGGAGTTCACCACAAACACGGAGGAAAAAAAAAAAGTAAAAAAAGTAGAGGAGAGATATATGGTAAAGAGTAAAACTTAGGTGTACCCGGATTGCTTCTATCTTTTGCAGTCCAACCACGTGTCAAATATTCATTGGCCTATAAATTATGGTTTTTCTTTAATAATATACTTTATGTTAGAGTTAATGTTTGTTAGGTTAGGCTAGAAAAATTGATTTAGGTTTCCCTCTTTTCCAACTTTTTAGACTTTTAAGTGGAGGGACCATCACGTGAAATGACAATTTTGCCCCTCATTAAATAGTCATTTCATAGAGTTAAATTAAATCTTTCCTATCTTCCCGTGCAACTTAGGGTTTTTCATTCTTCTTTTCCTAGTTGAGTTTTCTTCACTATTTTTGGAATCTCTTCTTGCAAAGACTCCCATTCCTCTGTAAAAAATATCCATTGTTCATGGTTGTTGGACGTCTTCCAGTTGAGTTCATTGTTGTAAATTACTTCACGAGACAAACTTACAACAATGAAATCAACTTCACGAGAGATAGAGATAGAGTTTTCTGTCTCTCGTGAAGCTGAGTTCATTTCTGTCTTTTGTCTCGTGAAGTAACTTCACGAGCTTACAACAATGAACTCAACTTCACCAGAGACAGAAGTCAGTCTTGTGTCTCTTGTGAAGTTGAGTTCATTTCTGTCTTTTGTCTCGTGAAGTTACTTTATTCCTAATCGGTAATATTTTATTCCTAACACTATCAATTGTACATCTAATGACATTGACATGTAATATACATTTTTGCTATTATAAATAAAATTCGGAATAATTATTCAAAATCTAATTCAATTTCCAATCCACTTTACAAAAATTAGAGGTTAGATTTTATACACAGTAAATTACAAGACATTTTCTAAATAGCCAATTACAAATGGAAGCCTAAAATAACAATGTAACAAAAAAATCACATTTAAATTATAAAGAAACATTCAACAATAATGGATTGCAAACAAAGTTAGTTCAAATAAGCTTGAACAAAATACACCAATACTCTAAATTATTAATCTTCAATGGTTGGATTTTTGTTACCAAGTGTGAATGTTTCCTAAAAAAGAAAAAAAAAATTAATAAATAATCTCTATAAATCCAACTAATATATTATGAATAGAAAGTTAACCTCAAGTAATTGAGTGAATAACATGTTGTTTTGTGTATCCATAGATATTTTATTGGTTTATAATCGACAACACAACTGTTGTCTGTGCATCTTTTTCCATAATATATTTTTTTAATTGAAAATTAATCATTAGAATAACGAAATGTATTTATTTTAGAATTAAGTGAATTTGTGACATTGTTTTGGTACTTGTGTGAGGGTTATAATGTGATTTGATGAGGAAAAGCTTGGTTCGATTTCACATTTTGTTCATGTCTCATCCTTTCAAGTGGATCTTTCATTCGATTACGAGGACGACCAACTGTAGGCTTTTTCTTAATTTCACATGCTTCTACTACATTATCTCCCATTAAACTTGAATCCTCTATATTGCTTGTATCATTATTTTCCACCAATTTTTTTTTTTTCCATCTTCCAAATCTTTAAGCAATTGAATAAAAATGGGAAATAAATTGACTCATGAATGAGAAACAAAAATGAACCTACGACATAGGCCGAGGTAAGTGGATTAAATACCGGTAAAACACCTTAAAAAGTGCCTGCGAGTAGTCTTTAATTTGGAAATACACACAATCTGAGAAGCCAGCAAAAAAGAAATGAAAATAAGAAAATTAAAGATGAAGTGTGCTTTGGGTTTCTTCTGCAAGATGCTCACAGAGTTTTATGAAAGAAAAAAAAAAGTGAGAGAAAACATTGATGTAACAAGTTTAGTTTACATAAAATACCTTCTATTATAAAATCAATAAAAACCTAATCCAATAGATTTTTGCCACGTGGCTCAGTTTCAAAAGATGGAGACAGCCCAGCCGGCTCTAACTGGAAATGGAAACGATTTGTCGGTTTTTGATGATGTGTAACCCGATGACCCGAAAAAATCGATGAACTCAACCCAATCCATGCGGTTTGGATTGGGTTATCAACTTATTTGGGTTAGGTTGGATTCAAATAAATGAAAATTTTATGGATTGGGTTGGTTTGGTTCCGAACAAACCCGAACCAACCTGAATTTATTATTAACTTTAAAATATATCTTTTTTTGTTACTTATAACACAATTATTTATACTATATTGATTTTAATTTTATTTAATTCCATTTTTTTAATAATTTATTCTTTAACAATTCTTAAATGTAATTTCTTTGCACTTTAGAAGGAAAATTTTTACTATATAAATTGAAATTGATTTGTTAATCTTAATTCAATATATGAAAATAATTAAATTAGACTTTTACATATTTATGTTTTACTCTTTTTAGAACAAAATTTTAAATAAATGACCCGATTACTTCGAATCAACCCAACCTAAATATTTCATGGTTGGGTTGGGTTCATTTTTTAATAAAAGTTATTTGGGTTGAAGAAATTTACAAATTGAACGATTGGTCGGATCTAAAAAGTCTTTCAACCCAACCCACCTCAACCCATGAACACTCTTACTAGTTTGAACTAAAATAAACCCAACCATTTGGACTACATTTCTTTGATTCTGGTCAATGATTAAAATGTCACTATTTCAATTTTACGAATATATCAAGAAAATATCATTTTCAACTAACAATTCTATCCATAAAAAAAAAATATGGATATTATATTCCACCTATATATCATGCTATTACTATTCATATTCGTATTGAAGTTGATAAATAATATATTTTTTTTATTGTACTTCAGTTGGTAAAACTATTTTGGGAGTGGTTATAAATATGGCAAAGATGATTTTAACACATTCAAAACTACTATAATATTTATGGCTAAAAAACTTATGTTGTTATGAGATTTTTTTTAAGCACGTTAATATTGATGAATTAATTAAATACCAAATGCGTTTATAAAATTACAAAAGTAGAAGTTGATGAATTTAGTAGACACTTTTTATAAAATTATACAAAAGTAGAAGTTTATAAAATGATGTCGACTCTTAAATTCAAAAGTTGTATCAATTTTAATTTAAAATTTCATAAAATTGCATCTCAAACTCAGATAAGTGTTGCAATAGTATTATTCCTAAACTTAAAAAAAAAATGTTAGCAATTATAATCCATAACAAGTAATTACTCCAAATATGGTTTTAAAAAAACTTTTCTCTGGTGTGTTCAATAAAGGGTAAAATATATGTATAATATGAAAGCAATAAATTTTATAGAAAAACAACATTAGAACTAACTTTTTAGTTAAAATTTATGAAAATTGACAAATTTATTCCATAGTTAATTTATGTATTAGGCAATCTTATTTTTGGGCAATTTTTTTTTTTTATTAAAAATAATGTGTTTATGAATAATTTTACTTTTGTTTGTTTTGTTTTGTTTTTTTTAAAAAATGGAAGCGAAAGGGTAAATTGCAACACTTATTTATAATTAAAATTTCTTAGTTTACCGTCAAATTTGATCAAATTAAAATTTAGGATAGAAAGTTACACAAATCGAAAATTTATGGTTAAAATTAATTTATTTCCTAATTTTTAAATTTACTAACTGAGAGACATGTGCGATGCATGTGGCTTAAATTTTTTTACATAAATTTATATATTAAAATTAAAATTGTGGTTTAATTGTTATTTAACATAGAGTTTTGATTCAACTTTTATTGAATTTAATTAGTAAATATTTGACATGAAATGAAGTAATTTAAAAATAGTGTAAAAATCTATATATTTCTTGTTTCAAGTTCATTACAATGGATATAAGACATTTTTAATATGGTTGAAAATTTGTGACATCATTTTTAAAGGAAAATAATTTTTTTGAATGAATACTTATAATTGAATTTAAAATTAAATAGTTGGTATGAAATTTATAACTATAAAAGAGTATATAAAAATATATGGATGAATAAAATTAAAATATAATGCTAATAAAACTTGTGAAATAAAATTGATATAAATTTAACGGGATAATTCTTTTATAGTTTTTCGAAAGTAGTGACTAGGAGGGGAAAAAGCAAAGAAAAGCCAACTTTTTAAATAATTTTTTAAATGAATCTTTTTGTTTAAAGGGAAAAAAAATTGTTGATTATTTATTTATTTATAAAAATTACATTTTATCCTCTAATTTCTAATCCACAAAATTGTAAAAAAAAAAAAATAAAAAAAAATAATTAAAATAGGAGAGAATATACCTTGTATTAAAGAATAATCGTAAAATTATTTTATTTTATTAATTAAAGAAAATGGAAAAAGAGTCCAATAACATACCTTGTATTAGTTAATGCCATTAATTTATCTGTTAGCAACAAATAAGAGAAAATTTATATTATAAAAAACAAAGAAATCATAAGATTAAATTAATATTAATAATCTCTAATAATCTCTCTAAATATTTTCTAATTCCTTTCTAGGTCAATTTTTCCTAATTATCTTATCCATATCTCTATCTTCCTTATTTTTTCTATTTTATTTTATATCTTGAATATTTTTGGTAGAGAATAATTTTTAAAAATTAGTTTTTAAAGTAGATTTCCATTCTATTTTTGAAATTTTGAGTTTGTTTAATACGTTGTTTAACAACACGTGCGCAAAATCTTTTGATTGTATTTGATTGAAAAAGCCAATAATAAATTTTTAAGACCAATCATGAATCTTAAGGGAAAACCTACAAAAAAAAAAATAAAAATAAAATCAATCTCAAGGAATAAAATTATAAAATTATTCTATTTTATTAATTTAAGAAAAAGGAAAAAATGGTCTATTAGCATATCCTTGTATTTGACCGTACACCCATAAATTTATTCTGTCAACAAAAAATAGAAAGAAATTTCTTTCAATACAGTAATAAATATACAATAAGATTTTGAAAAAGAAAAATTAGAATATTACATGAATTTAATAATTTATCCCTACATATTTTCTAATTCCTCACTTCATATCTCCATCTTCCTCTAATTATCTTGTTCATATCTCTCTATCTTAATTTTTCAATTTCTTTCTTCATCTCGATTATCACTTTGTCACTAGGATTAGAAAAGAATAATTATATAAATAAAAGTTATTTTCAAGTTGCAAAAAAGTAAGAAATAAGAGAGAGAACTTACAGCAAAGACAAAGAAAGTGTATGAAAGGTTCCTAAGAACTCAATGAAAAATCAGTTTATATGAGAAAATAATATTCAACCTTTCTAGAGTGCGTTGTATTCCTATATCTTACCGTCGATTCCTCCAATCTCTTAATCCTCACCTTTTTACCCATCAAAGTAGCAAGAAGGGAGAACAGATATAATAAACAATCTCAATCTCAACATCTACATTTTGGGTACCATCATAATTGAAGTCTTTTTACCATAGAGTTACAAATAGAACAAATTTGAGAAGCAACCATCATGAACATATGTGGTGTTGCACCAAAAATATCAAAATTCCTAAAAGAAAACAAATGCAAAATTTGGTGATTACCTTAATTACTAGAAGTGATATATCCCCATTTATAGATTTGCACGAAAGTGTATTTTGTTGAAAATGATTTGATTCGTGATTGATCTTTTTATAAGAAGGTAGTTTAGGTTGCAATATGAAAATATATAAGGTTTCAAAAACTTTAGGTTAAAAATGAAAGTAAAAATAAATGGAAAAAAATCTCATTATATGATTAGGATTTTGCCATGAGGTGTGAGTATAGGACACATATTTATGTGGAAAAGTGTGAACGTGAGGATAAAATGGACATTAATAGAAAAAAAAGATAGAGGTAAAGAGAGAAGTGAAAAAATCTCCTCTCGTAGCCTCTTTTAATACAGTAAAGATATTGTAATCCATTGAATATCGAAACATCAAAAGTCACGAAGAAACTCGTCATAAAACTACAGACGCTTTTAAGGAATATGATAGAACTCAACGAATATGTTGTGGTCGTTCCATGAATGTTTCCAAATCATGAAAGAAAAAACACTTTTGACCTAAGAGAGGATAATTAAAGGTGTGAACTTTTTTAGAGTGAAATCAATGTCAAAATGCTTGGTTTGGTTGCTTGATTGCTCTACCATTCCGCTGGTTCATGATGACCCGTAATTCATGCCCACCAACAAAGGAATGGAATCAATGATTAACCAACAACTTTTTATTTAGGTCTAACAATTTCATGTTTTTTTTTTTTTTTTTTTTTTCATTTGGTTTTTGAAAAATATGTCTATTTCTTCCCATTTTACTTCAATGATTTGCATCCTTCTTAAGCATAAAAGCAGAATTCTCAACAAATTTTAAAAGAAAAAACAAGTTCTTAAAAACTATATTTTTTAGTTTTCAAATTTTGGCTTAGTTTTTAAAATATGGATATAAAATTAATAACAAAGCAAGAAATACAGAGAAGAAGTAAGAGGTGTTTACAAGCTTAATTTGTAAAAATTAAAAATAAAAAACCAAATATTCTTTTCAATCTATGGGGAAATGGAAAGTGAGAGAGGTGATTTAAAACGAACTTAAGATATTAGATTTAGTGAATTCTTATGTTTATTTTTGTCCATTTTTATAGTATGTGGATGGGAGGATCCAACTTATGTAATGAATATTGTGAAATTGAGGAGTACAACGAAGCACAACGGATATGGAGAAAATATAATATAATAATAAAATAAATAAATAAATATAATAATAACCTGTTTGAGATCAAGCTAAGTCATTGATCTTAGCCATACACATTCTCGACTAGCCTCGTGAATTGCAAGAATTTCAGCATGATTTGAGGAAGTGGCTATTATGGTTTGTTTCACCGATCGCCATGATATTACAATTCCTCCACATGTGAACAAATAACCTGTTTGAGATCTATGATAAATATCCATAATCTGCATAACCAACTAGGTCAAAATTTGATTTATTTGAATAAAAAAACTCATATCGGTTGTTCCTCGGAATAACACAGTATATGCTTAATTCCATTCCAATATCTTTTTGTAGGAGAAGAACTATATATCTAATTAATAAATTTACTGAAAATATAATATCTGGTATTGTATTATTAGCAAGATACATAAGTGCACCAATTGCACTAAGATGTGGTACTTCAGGACCAAGAAATTCTTCATTAAAATTTTGTTTTCCCAAGATTTTTCATCTCAAATTCTTTCTTAAGATATTCTACTTTCTTTGAAAACTCTTCAGGAGTTCAAATTATATTTAATTCATCAACCTATATATTTATAATAGCAAATCTTAATTGTGATTTTTTTTATAAAAAACACGGACATATTGGATTATTATGATATCATTCTTTCAATAAATATCCTTCTTTCAATCCATATATTGGTCTCTGTAACTTCTTTCAATAAATAGTTATCTTTGTAACTTCTTTATTTTGATATCATTCTCTCAATAAATATCCACTCAAACGATTGTACCACATTCATCCTGATTGTTTCAATCCATATAATGATCTCTGTAACTTTATTGAATACAATTCTTAGAAAGTTGATGTATATGTTTCAGGTACCTTAAATCCTTATGAGGTTCTCATATAAAACATTATCAAAATATCCATATAAATATGTTGTGACTACATTCATAAAATGCACATCCAGACTTTCATACATAATCAGACCAATTAAATATCTTAGTGTTATTACATCTCTCACTAGAGAATATGTCTCCTCATAATCAATACTAGGCCTTTGTGAAAAACCTTGTACAACTAATCTTACTTTGTATCTTGTGACCTCATTATTTTCATTTATTTTTCTCACAAATGCCCATTTGTATCCCACATGTTTGACACCTTTTGGTGTTCGAACTACTAGTACAAAGATCTGTCATTTTGAAAGTGAGTTAAATTCTGCCTCGATTGCTTCTTTCCACTGAAACCAATATTTTCTATGTCGATATTCTTCAACAGATTTTAGTTCAGGATCATCATTTTCAGCTATAATATCAAGAGTAACATTATACGCAAAAATGTTGTCAATAACTATATTAGTTTAATTTCATTTTTTTCCTGTCATGACATAATTTATTGAAATTTTATTATTATCTTTAGTTATTTCACCTTCCTCACTAGTCATGTCGAGGGTTTCTTTATGGGTATTTACATCCTCAACCAAGTCTTTTTTACTATTGATTATTTTTCGTTTGCGAGGATTTTTATCTTTGGAACTCACTGGTTTACCACGCTTCTGGCATGTTCCAGACTCATTAGTAATAACTTGTTGAGTTAAGATATCAATTTTTTTTATGGAACATTTGCAGCTGGCATATGTGACTTAGTTACTTTCTTTGCATCTACAAATGCATCTGGTAATTGATTTATTATATTTTGCGAATGAATTATTTTCTGAACTTTAAGTTCACACTGATATATTTGGGGATCTAAATGAGACAATAACGATGCATTCCATGTAATTTCTTTTTCCAATTTCTTAATTTCTCCCCCTAATGTTGAAAATTTTGTCTCATTAAAATGACAATCAGCAAATTGTACAGTAAATACATCACCCGTCAAGGGTTCAAGATATTTAATAATTGATTGGGAATCATATCCAACATATATTCCTAACCTCCTTTGAGGACCCATCTTAGTGCGTTGTGGTGGAGCAATTGGAACATATACTACACTTCCCAAAATTCTCAGATGGGAAATATTTGGCTCATGACCATAAGCTAATTGTAACGATGAGTACTATTGGTCTAATGCGTACAAGTGATGTTGCATGCAAAATAGCATGTTCCTATATAGATGAAGGAAGCTTAGCTCTCATAAGTAATGGTCTTGCAATTAATTGCAAACGTTTTATAAATGATTCTGCTAAACCATTTTGTGTATGAACATGAGCTACAGGATGTTCAACACTTTTCTCAATTGACATACAATAATTATCAAAAGCTTGGGTTATAAATTCACAGCATTATCAAAACGAATGGTCTTAATTGTATAATCAGGAAATTGTGCTCTTAGCTTAATTATTTAAGCAAGTAATCTTGCAAATTCAAGATTTCAACTTGATAATAAGCACACGTGTGACCATCTACTGGATGCATCTATTAATACCATAAAATATCTAAATGGTCTACTTAGTGGGTTAATAGGACCACATATATCACCATGAACTCGTTATAAAAATGCAGGTGAGTTCCCACTTTAGCTGGTGATGGTCTAATTTTTAGTTTTCCTTGAGAGCAAGTATCATATGATAATTCATTAGATTGAAGAACCTTCTAACTCTTCAATAGGTGTCCACTTGAATTCTCGATAATTCTTCTCATCATTATAGACCTTGGATAACCCAATCTATCATGCCAAATGGCAAATATATCTGGATTCATGAACTTTAGTTCATTGTTGCACATGTTTCAATTACTCATATATGAGTATAATACAATCCAGAAGATAAAGCAGACAACTTTTTCAATATACGTTTTTCATTTGAGAAAGTAGATATAATATATAGATATTCCACTTTATTCTTACTATCAGTCTCAATATGATAACCATTGCAATGTATATCTTTAAAACTTAGAAGATTTCTATTTGGTTGACTAGAGAACAATCCACCGTCAATTGTAAATTTTGTTCCTCTAGGAAAAATAATATTTGTTGTTCCAAAACGTTTGATCAAGTTTGTAGAACTTGATATTGTATTTACTTTTGTTTTCAGCATTGTCAATTTGGAAAAATATTTTTTATTTGTAAGTATTGTGTGTGTAGTTGCACTGTCTGCTAGACATAAATCTTCTTTATTCATTTTTGAATCACCCAACATATGAAAATTATCCATGTTACTTCATTAAAAGAAAATAATTACAATAAGAAAAACAATACTTAAAATATACAAAAGTTACTAAAAAACCATGAAGATAGATAAAAGAAAATAACAACATTAAGTCTATATATTCTCAAAGTCAAAAGAAACACTTGAAGTTCCATCAACTGTGTCAATCTTCTCTTTGGGAGATTCAAAGAAGTCCGCCACATCCATATTTTTCATATAGGATGGGTCAAATATGTCATTATCCTGGTATGCAAAATTTACTTCCACGTTTTTCTCTTTTTTCTTCAGGGAGGCTTGATAGAGGTCAACTAAGTGTTTTGACATACGACTGATACGTGATCAATGCCCAATCATTCCACATCGAAAGTATATATTTTCAACACTCTTTAAACTCTTATATTGTGGAGCTTTTCCTTTGTATAATCATATTGTGTGGTTCTTTTGAAATTTGAATGATTAGAACAATCACCACAAAAAAAAAAAAATTTCTTCCTTTACCACGGTCCGATCTCGACCATGACCACGATCTCGACCATGATTATTAACATTCATAGCATTCACTTCAGAGAATGGTATTGTTCCAATTGGTCAAGATTCGTGGTTCTTCATCAATAATTTTTTATTTTGTTCAGCCACGAAATACATGAAATTAATTCAAAATATTGTTTAAAACCTTTCTCTCGATATTGTTGCTGCAAAGCATATTCAAGACATGAAATGTAGAAAATGTCTTCGCATTAGTAATTTTCTCTCCGCATGACAATAATTTTGAATTGATTTTAATAATGCAAAATTGTAATAACTTATTGATTTAAAACCTTGTAGCCTTAAATGCATCCACTCATGACGAGCTTTAGGAAGAATAACTGTTTTTTTTATGACCATACATTTCTTTCAATTTTTTCACAAGATATGATGATTTTTTTATTGTAAGATACTCCATTTTTAATCCCTCGTGAAGATGATGACGAAGGAAAATCATAGTTTTTGCTTTGTTCCAATTGGATGTCGTTTAATTGTTTCTCCCAAGTTCATAGCATCCAGATGAATTTCGGCATCGAGCACCCATGAAAAATAATTATTCTCATTAATGTCAAGGGTTGCGAATTCTAATTTTGTAAGAGTTGTCATGGAAACACTTAAGCAATAGAAGCAACAAGAGCTCGGGCTGATAACGTATTGTGAAATTGAGGATTACAATGAAGCACAATGGATATGGAAAAAATATAATATAATAATAAATAAGTAAAAAAAAAACATAATATAGTAATAAAATAAAATAACTAAAATTATAAAATTTTAATATATGAAAATTTAGTAAAAATTTGGAGTGTATTTCTCACCAATATGTGTGATTTCAAGATCCACCAAATGTTACTATTTATTAGGCAAAATGACAAATAGGATGTGGTCTTACATGGGCACCATGGACACAAGTATGAATAACTACAAGACATATGGACAACATGAAAATTGACACATGACTTTTAGGATCCAAAGTAATAGGTATCTATTTATTTTTAAAATATTTATAATAATGAAGAGTTGTTTTTCATTTTTACTTATAGCTTATATTTCAATCTCTTTGTTTTGGAGTGATATGTTAGCATCAAATTCAGTTTCATAGCCACCGCAATTAAGAGTTCATTTATTCAGAAAAAATGGCTATTTAAAGTCTAAATTATTAATACATAAGGTCACACGTTGAGTTTTAAATAAAATGGTCGCGTTTCCTATATTTGTAAGTCTTACCTTTTGCCACACTTTACTGTAATTGACCTACAATTGCATGTGTTGGAATTCTTGACCTAAGGTTGAATGAGTTGAATGTGTTCAAGTCACTCTTATCAACTCTTTTGTGGAGCATTTAACATCGACTAAGAACTCCATTATACTTACTCCATAACACAATATAAGGGGGTGTTTAGGGAAAGGTTATCATCAAAATATAATAATTACCTCTTACTACAGCAAAAACTAGTTACAGTTAACACTATTTCAAAACCTCCATTACTACAATATTTACTATGCCCCAAACGCCCCCTAACTTTTCTTAACTCTCAAGGTGTTAAGTTTTCAACAAACTACCTAGTGAGATCAAACTATCAACTTTTGAGATGGAAATTAATGTTTTGATCCACTAAACTGCTCAAATTGATATATATATATAGAGAGAAGAGAGAACCATCGACGGTGGTTGTTCTTCTAGCCAAATCGTCGAGAAAGACAATTTAAAGCCTGTAAAACCAACTTATGAACAATTAAATTATAAATGTGATTGACATGAAAGAACCCATGAATTGAAACACCATATTGCAGACCACAAAGAAAGTTAACAAAAGGTTCAACCTATTAGCATATTTTATTATATATATAGTACAACCGTGGAGATGAGAGTCGAACTTTCGATCAGCTAAGTTCATTTGGGCTAGTTTGATTTATATTGCACATTCTAAATTTAATTTTTTAAAACTTAATTTTAACCTTATGTTAGTAATTTAACCTTATTTTAGTAACTTGTCAAACCTTTTTGATAAAGATATGAAAAGAAAAAATAAAAAAAAAAAAAAATTAGGAAGAGGGCATTGGTTGCTAGAATCAAGGGACAAGAAAGTAGAAAAAGAAGCTAAAAAATGCCCCCACCTTCCGCCAGTCATGCATTAAAGGAAAGCTTTGATCATCAACAAAAATGCTAATGCTCTCTCAAACATTGCCTTCACTGCTCAAACCACCTCCACCTCTTCAATGGCGAAATCAAACCTTCGATTTCTTCTCTTCATCTTCCTCTGTTTTTACCATGGAAACTCATCGCCGTTTGGTTCAGACGACGACCAGTCCTGGCTGACTGAAGAAGACGACGAAGTTCACATTGTTCAGAGCGGCGGCGATTCACAGAGTCGGTGCGATTTTTCCGACGGAAAATGGATTTTCGATCAATCTTATCCCTTGTACGACTCCTCTTGTCCGTATCTTAGCTCGGCCGTCACTTGTCAGAGGAATGGCCGGCCGGATTCTGATTACGAGAAGTGGAGATGGAAGCCACACAGTTGCTCCATTCGCAGGTTCTTCACGTTAATCGAAAATAGTTAACGTTTCAGAAACGCGTTTTTGGTTTTACACTCTTAAGAGAATTCGGCGAAAAAGAAGACGTTACAAAGCACTACAAGTTTTTTTTTGAGTTTCTATTCTAGAGTAATTTTATGATGATTTTGAATGACAAATTGCTTTTAGCCATGGAAAAAGTACTAAGTGAGGTAGTGTAATCGTGAAGTTTGAGGTTTATAATATGATTTCTAATGTTTTGTTCCTTTCTCTTCACTATGATTTACAGGTTTGATGCTTTGAATTTTCTCGGGAAAATGAGAAGGAAAAGGATAATGTTAGTGGGGGATTCTATAATGAGAAATCAATGGGAATCTCTGGTTTGCTTAGTGCAAGGAGTTGTACCAACGGGTAGAAAAAGGGTGACCTATAATGGTCCTTCCATGGCTTTCCATGCTATGGTGAGTGATATGAATGAATTTGAAATTCTGCAATCTCTGTTTTGGGTATTATAAATTCAAGCATTTTGATTCTCCTGAACAGGATTTTGAGACTTCAATTGAGTTTTCATGGGCTCCACTTCTGGTTGAGCTGAACAAAGGAGCTGAAAACAAGAGAGTTTTGTATTTGGATAAGATTGAAGAGAATGCCAAGTATTGGACAGGAGTTGATATTCTCGTGTTTGATTCAGCTCACTGGTGGACTCACTCTCAACAATGGAGCTCGTAAGAGAATCAATACTAAGACTTCCCCTCTAGATCATATTAACATTTTTAGTTAACAGTCTCTGGTTATTACTCAAATCTATTTTTGCATTTGCTGATTGGAAGTCTATGTGACATAATCAACAAACACTTTGATTTTGCGACCAAAAGGAAAATGAACTTTAAGTTTTCAGGTTGTTTCAAAAAATTGTTGTATTTATCTGATTTCTCTAGAAAGTTGCTAATATATTGTGGAAGAAGGAAAATGTTAGCATTTGTATCAATATAGTTCAACTAGTGTTGTGATTTGGGATCTACTATTTTTGTTTTGTTTCAGATGGGATTACTATATGGAGGGCAAGACTATGTACAAATACATGAATCCAATGGTTGCATATGAGAAGGGACTTACCACATGGGCCAAATGGGTAGATCTGAACTTGAATCCCAAAAAAACCCGAGTAATTTTTCGAAGCATGTCTCCCAGGCATAACAGGTCAAAAAATCACATCCATTGTTAGTTTGTGTGAAATTTGAACTTCATATTCATCTATTTTCTGTTGTTTTTCCAGAGACAATGGTTGGAAATGCTATAACCAAAGGCAGCCGTTAGCCTACTTCAGCCATCAGCACGTTCCGGGGCAGCTGCTCGTGCTTCAGGAAGTATTGAGAAGGATGAGATTCCCAGTATACCTTCAAGATATCACATCAATGTCTGCCCTTCGAAGAGATGGCCACCCGTCCGTGTACCGTAACAGTTTGAATCAAGAAGGGCAGCAACACCAGGGAAGTTTATCCTCTGATTGTAGCCATTGGTGCCTCCCTGGTGTGCCTGACATTTGGAATGAGATGTTAAGTGCCTTGCTCTAAGTTGAAATATTGCTGGAATAGTTGAATATGAAGTGATTAGAGTCACCCTTCTGCCAGCATAGGTTTGTTTATCCCTTGATCACTTCTCATGTTTCTATAGTTGTTAGCTACTGCTTATGTGTCCAGTGTTGTATTGCAAAACCGTATCCTGAGGCGGGTGATATATGTTATCATCTAGCTATGAAATGACATTTGTATAAACTTCCATCTCTGGATAGGGTATCTTGAAAAAGAGCCGTGTTTTTTAAAGTTCAAGGTACAATAAAGCGCAATAGTCTCTTGGGACTTAAGCGCAAGGCGCAAAGAAAGGAATGAGTC
The DNA here is from genome assembly GCF_027475165.1 of Benincasa hispida. NCBI lineage: Eukaryota > Viridiplantae > Streptophyta > Magnoliopsida > Cucurbitales > Cucurbitaceae > Benincasa > Benincasa hispida. Next base: position 35,695,908 of record NC_143484.1, on the reverse strand, counting down.
TTTTTTTTGTGTGTGAGGTGCACTATACATAAAAGTATTACATATAGAAGAAGAAGAGAAAACATAGCTGAAGTGAAAATATAAAAAGAAAAAAAAAGACCATTGAAAACAAGAAATTTTACAAAATTAGATTTTTTTTAGTTAGTAAAGAAGGAAAAATCCTAATTATTACTAAATTTTAACAATAATGAAAAAACCTCAAGGGAAGAGCTTTGAGCCTTGGGACTTCACAAAAGACACGTGCCTTATTTTATGAGCCTCGCCTTTTGGAGGCCAGGCACTTGACGTATGCTTTGAGCCTATCGTGTACCTGGGAGGGCTTTTTAAAACATTGAATGAGAGTCGTAGAGAACTTTGATATTAGGTGAAATTAAATGTTAGATGTTCAGAAAGAAGTTGAATATGATTGAAAAATATGAAACATTAAATACTTAAATATCCAAAAATTTCTAGATTCATCTCCTTAAAGAACAAGCTGATCAAGATTCATGCTCAAATACTAGTTGACTATCAAAAGGAAAACATCTTATTGTCTAGAGCTTTTTCATATATATTTATGGTGATACCTGAATTTGAAGAAAAATACACAAAAGCTTATAGAACAAGATAAATAAAAGTAATATCATTGCCATAAAGAACAGAATTCCGAGCTTTTGGATATAAATAATGTCATTGACATGAAGGAGACATCTCTGAGCTTCTTCGACTTGACAGTGCATTATTGAAATGCCCCGTCGACAATTAATTTACTTTTAAGATGTAACTAAAACAACAGCCTTAAAGCTGTAGCTTTGTCAATGGGGAGCATGCCTCTTTTTCAGCTTCGCAAGCTCTTCAGGACTCAACCCGAAAGCCTTCTCCAAGAGCTCGTCTTTGATCCCGGATCCGAAAACAACAGCTGGAATTTTCATCAGTCCAGGATTTTGGCTGTCAAAACTCCCAATAATTGTTGCTGGAGTTTCTCCAACATTCATTTGGAAGTGAACTAAGCCTCTTGGGAACACCATGACCTCACCTTTCTCAATCACCTTAGCAAAAATCTGGTTATTAGTATCAACAAATCCAGAATATATCTTACCTTCAAGAACAACAGCAACTTCAGTTGCTCTAGGATGGAAATGTGGAACGTTCACACCTCCAACGTCGAAATCCGCCCGAACAAGAGACATTCCGAGCGTGTTTAGACCCGGAAATACGTTTGAATTAACAGCTATGGATGAAAAGCCAGATCCATTGAACTTTCCAGGAAACTTTATGCCAGAAAAAATGAAGTCTTCTACTTTAGCTAGGGAAGAGTTCTTGCACGACGAATGAGAACTACCTGCAGACGTTCCACTCGGCAAGCAGAAGTCGAATACAGGATCGGGATCTGATGCCAAGGTGAGAGATCCATGGAAGATGACGATGAAAAACGAAACCAATATTTTTGGAAGCATGGTTTTGCAGAGAGCTATATGAGTTTACCTTAGGATATTTGAGATGATTTTGCTAAAGGAAGTGAGATATAAAATGAAAAATGCAAACAAATTGGCTGAAAAGTAGAGGGTTTTGGTAAACTTTAATTGCTAATTCTTTCTTCTTTCAGAAGACTTTGCTTGGGAAAGAAGAGAGTGAATTAGCTAAGCCAAAATGATTGATGGTTTGGTTTGTTGGCTTTTGCTTCCCTTTTTTAACGCTTTCTGGTGGAATTTTTGGTTGAACTTAAAAGTCTAACTTTTGTTCATGACTTTCATTATGGTTTGAAAGTTAGGAAAGCAACCAAGATTATAAATAGCAAAATTTACTCTTACAAACCTACAACAAAAAAAAGTTACAAATTTCCATTTGGGTTGTTTTTAAATATAAAAAAATTAATCAAAATATTTACAAAATATAGTAAAATTTTAGAACTATCAATGATAGATACTGATAGACATAGTTCTAAATGATGTCTATCATTGATAGTTCTAAAATTTTATTATATCTTGTAAATATTTTCAACCGTTTTACTATTTGAAATAATGTCTCTTTTTCGTTTTTTTTTTTTTTTTTATGAAATTGCACAAATGGTTTATAAGTGTAATAATTTTTTTTTTAATTCAACTTTTGTTTTGGACTGTTTGAACTCATCTCATCCTAGATTCTCCCCCACCTCAATTCCAACTCCATTTTCGATTTCTTTGTAAAAAGTTAGGTTAAAATATATTTTTTTCAACTACACTTTACTATACTTTTTAGTAAATTTAAAAATCTTAAATTTAGTCCTCCAAAATTAAATTTTGGATAAATTACAAAAACCACACTTAAAGTATGATGGTAGTTGTAATTATACTCACTTTCAATTTTAAAAATTGAGCCCTCAAACTTATACATGTATTAAAAATAGAATCTAGAACTTATTTAATAGTATAAATTATAATAATTGTATAAATTTATGAGTTCAATTTTTATCAATTATGGGTCTAATGTCTATAATTACTATAAGCTTGAGAGTCCAATTTTAATACTTTTAGAAGTTTAGGGACCTAATTTTTACAATCGAAAGTTTAAGAGTTCAATTGCAACTACCATAATATTTGAGGGGTGGTTTTTGCAATTTGCCCTTAAATTTTTATTGTGGTTAAAAAATAATATTAAGTATTATTATTATTTGAATGTAAGAAGACACTTTGTTTATATTTACAATTTACAAAGTACTAATAAATACAATTTTTTTTATTGAAAAAGATCAACAATACTAAAGCATGGATTATTTTCAAAATTTATTGAAAGAAGAAAAACTAAATTTAGAGGAACTAAAAAAGAAATCCAAAGTACCATAATCTAACCAAAAAAAATTATTATTGTCTACTTTTATTCTATATTCCACATTATTGACATGATCCCACATTCAAATTCTTTTCTACCATCCTTGAGAAAATTTTCATGGGTGACATCTTTTTTCTAAAAAAATATTCGTAAGTATGTCTTTTTAAAAATAAGTGTAAATAAATTGTTTAGTACAATAAATGTAGGTAATTAACTACAATATTTGTAAATCATTAATTAACTTATTAGCTAATGATGTGTATTTTCATTTTGTTTCATGGTAATCACTCCAATTGGTAGAGTGCAAAAATCGAAAAACCGAATCCATCCAAACCAATCTAATGGTTTGGTTTGGATTGATTTTTTTTTTTATTAAAAAAACCAATAAGAACCGAATGGAACTAATGGTGTATATACATACTTAAAAATAAACTCTTCATTAGGTAGTTTTTTAGTATTTAATTATTATGGTCTATGTATATTTATTGTTGAGAAAAAATACCAATTATATGGAGCGTTTTTTTTTAATATTTAGAAAAGTACAAACAAAAAATAAAAATGTAAAATTTCAATTTATAGAATAAAAAAATAAACCCAAGTTTAATTTAAAATTAACAAAAAGATCCATTCAAAACAAAGTGAAAATTATAATTAAAAACAAAAAAAAAAACCAATAATAAACCAATCCAAATGAAACCAGTCCATTGGTTTTGGCTTTTTATTGAATATTGATTTTGATCCTTTTTTTGTAAAACCAATTAGTTTGATTCGGTTCTTGGTTGATCCTAAAACCGACAAAACCGAACCAACTATCACCTCTACTGATTAGTATCTATAACATTTACATAAATATGCTAGAATATGAATTTCAATAATTTCAATCTTTACCCCTCTCTCACTCAAAGAAAAATTTCCAACTATTTTCAATCTCCAAACCCTAGAATTTGTAGTAGGTGAAATATTTTGGGAAATTGCATTATAACTATTTATTCCTCGTCCACATCCCAACCCGAAGAAGAACAGTAAATGCTGTGAATTATAATTTGCAATGTGTGTTCAGGGATCAAAGCCTCACTCCATGGAAATGGAAATGAGTTGTTCTACCGTCTTTGACACAAAGCTGACATTGGGAAGAAGAAGACCGGAGCGATACTCGTTAGGGTCAAACTCCGACCTCCTTAGAGTCCTCCGGTAGCTCTTGGTAGCGAATCTCGGGTGCCCCTTAGCAACTGCCACCTGAGATCAGTCGTCAAGTTTATAGCTTTTAGCTAACTTCAACACATAATACACTAGATGTTCAAGATCAAAAGAGAATTTGAACTGGGTAACATATTTAATATACAATTTAGCAAGTATGTCATTCATATTTGTAACTTTGTAAATACATTTTGTTTATTATTTATTCCAAAATTGTCCAAATTTCACGTTCTTCTCTTTTTCTTTTCTTTCTCCTTTTTGACGTATGTTTCTCACCTTTCAATTTTTTAATCGATTTATGAGAATTCTAATTTTTACTTCTTCACCCCCTTATAAAATTCTCCAACGGTGGATTCTTTCATTTTTCCTTCGATTTCTTTAATTCCTTCATCTTCTCGTAAAGTCCTCCAATTGCATTCAAAAAGTTTCTCTCATGTATTTTTGCTCCAATTTCCTCATCGCCTTCATTGTCAATGCATCTAGATTTACATTCCCTCTTTAATTTCCCTACGTAATTTCATTCTCATTTCGATTTGATGGACACAGATTTACATTCTTTTTTAATTTCTTTTATTCATAAATTACACAAACAAGAAAGAAAGAAGAGGAAGAAAGAAGTGCATATAAAGATGTTGGAAGGCAAAGATGTCGTAAAAGAAATTGACATGTTGGATGTATGCATCTACCTTTGATCTCTTTGTTGTTTCCAATTCCTCTTTCTTGTTGTCCATGCCAAGAATGAACACTATATAATTTTATTTTATTTCATGAAATGAAATAACATAAAATATAATTAATTTATTAAGATTTTGAATGAACTTATAAAACTAGTTGGCGATGTGAGGTGGGTTCCAACTTTGACTGATTATTAATGTGATTTTGAAGAGATTGGAGGTGTACATTCATTAATAGGGTCTAATTTTTATTTTATCAATAATAATCATTATCAAATAGTAATCTGTCAACAATCAAACAATAATCGATATCATTAACCATCAATATTATTTGGTAATCATTCAACAATTATATGTATAAGGGATTGCTAATAATACTCCCATTAAGTATAAAATAACAATAAGTATCATTAAGAATCAAAATCATATGGTAATCAGACAACAATCACATAGCAATCGGTACCATTAATAATCATCATCAAATAGTAATCAGATAGAAATCAACATCAGGTAGTAATTAGTGAAAAAAACAATCAATACCATTAGCAATTAGTATCAGATTGTAATCAGAAAACAATCAAATAGCAATTACTATCATTAACAATTAAATAACAACCAATATTAGTACCAATTTAACAAAAATCATATAGTAAATCAATATCGTTAACAATCAAATAACAATCAGACAATAATCAGATAGAAATTAATATTATTTTTTAACTTTCGTATTCAGTAATTAGTGGATTGGACTATTTTTGTTATTTTATGGAAATTTGAAAATAGAGATATGGACTGATTTTTGTATTATTTTTTTATAATAGTGCAATTGCCCCTTTCCAAGTGAACTTATTAGATGGATCTCAAGGATTGCATTTTGATTTTGAGAAAGATTAAAATTTTTCAAAAAAATTAGGTAAGATATGGAAAATATATAAAATTATTAATTTCAAATAGATTAACATCAAGAATAGTACATTCTCAGGCAGATTAATACCAAGAGTTCTATACAAAACCTAATCTTTTTTGGGAAAAAAATATTTTCCAAAATTTAAAAATCAAAATGCAATCATCCATATGGAAAAAAATCTAATTAGTAAATTTATTTTGAATTTTGAAAATTTAGAAATTCATATAATCGTGGAAATAGAAATTAGCCTAAAGTTTTGAAAAATTACATAAGAATTTGATATAATATTTGGTAAAGATGAGAATTTAGAGAAAATTTGAAATTCTATAAGATTTGGGTATATACATAATATTTGGAAAAATTAGTAGAATCTGAAGATGTACAAGAAGACCCAAAACAATCTATAAGAAAAAAAAAATCAATTTTTTAAAATAAATCTTGGTGGTCGATCTCATCCGAGATGTACGAGTTTTAAGAAAAGATCTAGTTTTGTAAGATGAAACCTTCAAATAACTATTTCTCAGTTATAGAGTTTGATTCTCACTTGTTTGTTTATTTATTTTTCCAGTCACAGCGATGAAATTTGAAGAGTACTTCTTGTTGAAAGAAAATCTAAACTAAACTCCTTTAAAATAATAAAACAAATAAACAAATAATAAAAATTTAAACTGAACATTCAAAAGATTGGCCAGAAAGACTGTAATGTAACTTACACAATGTCCATTTCCCAACTCTGAGATCCAAAATCTCCATTCTTTCAGAATTTCCCCTCCAACTTTAACCAGTATGTCATTCCACCCAACATGACGAAACTCGACCTGCTCCAGCCCAGATGCTATTCCACTTCCAATAGCTTTCACATATGCTTCTTTGAGACACCAGTATCTGTTTCACAACAGAAATGGTTAACAACCCGGACTCGATTTATCCTCTTCTTTTTTAGGGAGGAGGGGGATTGATTATTGAATCCATAATGCAATTCAAGGAAAGACTAGGGCCTATAACGAAGAAAACTAAATCGAAATGCATTTATCTGAGAGCTAAACAACAAAGTGGGGAGTTCAATCAAACCTGTAGAACTCAACCAAAACACTGGAGCTAGAGCTAGCAATCATGATATTCTTCCATTCTAAACTTGAAAAGTAAGAAGAGAAGCTTTTAACAAATTCAATGGTATCCCCATTTTGGGGAGTGGTGTAAGAGACAACGTCCAACCCCACAAGACACAGAGGTTCTGATGCTATAACCACATAATCACCATGATGTGATACATTGAAATTAAAATTGGGGAATTCTGAGGCAAGTTTATCACAGTCCTGAAAAAATATAAGTATAAAATTTGGGCAATATTAGTTAACATGACTTTAATGTTGTAAAACAAGCAAACATCCATGAAAAATGACTTGAGAAAGATACATGATGATGTTTATCATTGTTGGGTAAGTGAGAGGAATAAATTAAACATGGAAAGAAAAAGTCATTGCAGACCATCAGAATATAATTAAACATTTCAATAACCACATACACTAACAAACAGTGGAGACCATCACTCATGGAGCTATCAATACCAAAACTTGATAAGTATCCAAATGGGTATACATGACTAGCAAGTAACCAACTAATTATTTAAGTTCCGTTTGATAACCATTTGACTTTTAGTTTAGCTTTTTGAGAACAAGCTTAATTTTCAAAAACCAAAATACAAATAATTATCAAATGGATCTTAAAGTTCAAATACAGAAAGTAATTAGAAGGGTCATTGTTCTTCAGAAGGGTTTCTTTCCCACCCTTTTTCCTTTTTTCTCCTTACACTTGAGAATACATAACAATAGACAGCAAAATTCTAAAGTATTTTAGTTTTGGAACACTGGACCATACTCATCAGGATGAAGAAATAAGTGTAACTTGTTATTTTTATATTACAACCATACCAGATATGGCTTGCCTTCCAATGTGCGCTTTATAGTTATTTCGTCAAATGGGATTTTCAATATGTTATGCACAAGAGCATACTGAAGCAAACGACTCACAAGTGCACGTTTTCTGTCTTCCATCTTGAAAAATCTACGAACAAGGAATCATTGAGGTCATCCACCACTATTATTTAAAAATTATACCACTCACAAACTAAGCTTTGATTGTTTATCGCAAAGTATGCATAAGATCATTGTTAATTTGAAGGTCTAATTCAAATGCTACAAAAATTTAAATAGGTCTAAATCCCATTAAAAAACATAGATGGTGTAGTGGTCAATGGTCAGTAAAAGCCAATGAAAATAGTAAAGAACTTAAAAGAAATGTATTCAAGCCAGGGTGGCTAGTGACCACCTACCTAAATTTAATATCCTACAATCTTCCTTAGCAATCTAATCTTCCTTAGCAATCTAACATAGTAGGGCAAGGCTTGAAAATAGTCAAGGTGTGTTGTGTGCAAGCTGCTCCGGGAACCCACAAGCGAATATTAGTTGACAACATAGTATAAGAATTGCCAATATAATTGTTTCTCAAAACTTCAGACTAAAATAACATTATGAAAGCTTAGTAACTACATAAATACTACGAAATATTTAAATTCACCACGAATTATGCCAACTCTTATGCAACAAACCACGCAGAATTCTACAGCTGACCGCAGAAAGAGCAACAAACTTACAATCAATATCAATTTCTATATCGAGATTCTAGAGAAACGGACAGAAATGAAATAACCAAGTGATCATATCGAAAACGCCTCATTCAAAATTCGCGTTACCAGAAATAAAATTTCTATGAACTTTCTAAAGAAGAAAACACAGATATAAAAGAAAAGGAGGAAAAAAAAAGGAGAAATTGAGTTGCAGAAGATAACCTAAGGATGGAGGAATGTTCATGGCGAGGGAGTAGAGTTAGGGCAAAGGAGAAGTTATGGGGAGAAGGGTTCCACTCAGAAATGTCGACAGCCCATCTCTGGACGCCCCTCTCCATGGCTACCAACTTACATAAGCTTCAAGGTTCTTACGGTTAGCCATGGCGGCCGTTCTCTCTCTGTCTCTATCTCTTTTCCTCTCTCTCCTGGGGGCATCCGCAGAGACACCCGACAAAGCTGAACCGTTTCGGCAACGAACGGTATGCAGCTGTTCAATATAATGGGTCCATATGAAATTTAAAATTTTAAAAATTACAACTAAATATTAAGGAGCACTTGAGTTGGTTATTATGGTAATTTACTATAGTTGGATTATAATAGGAGAAATTTATATAGATGACCCAATATGGTTCTAAAATGCCAAATAACCTTTTTTTTTTTTAAAAAAAAAAGTCAAATGGCCATCTGTTGACATCATCATCAAACTAGATTACGAGAATTGTCCCCTCACGATATGGTCTCGATCGCAACACAACACGATCAACAGCTCCAAAACCTCGAATTCAGTCGAGTTGAGTGAGGACACCACCACAATGGCTACCTTAGTATTCTTAGTGTGAGAATCCAGAAGTGTGGGCTCTGTGTGGACTTGGTTAGAGGAAGAGACCGGAGGAATAACAATCGTGTAGACGATTGAGCAAGTGGGAGATGACAAGAGTCTATCGTATAAACGAATACTCAATCGTGTAGAAGAATGCAAACTATCGTATAGAAAATGCCATGTTGTCGTTTGCTATGACCAACTGAGTGAACTATCGTATAGTGTCACTCCATGATCGTTTAATCTCTATTTCAGCAATCATTTAGTGAAAACAATTCACTTGACAGCAAACCGTGAGTTTTTTTTTTTTTCCGAGAATGGAAATTCTTCTAATTTTAGGAAAACCTTTTTCCTTTTATCTCCGGTTACCATAAAACCACCAATAACCTCCCACTTAATTGGTTATTAGAGAAAAAGAGATAATTATCCAATAATTAATATTATTATAAATATATATGATAACCAACTTACCATATTATATTTATAACCTATAGTTTTAATATTTCATCTCTTGAAACATATAAACCATAACTCTTTTTCTATTTTATGGTACTTAATAAAAATCACATTTACATTAATCCTCCACTTGATGACCAATCATATCGTATATAATCGAATTTCCTCTTGTCAATTTGAACATTTCAAATCAACACCAAGAACTTATTCTCAACTTGAATCCATTGAGCTACCAATGGGACCTTATGGACCTGTAGCTTGAAGCTCCAACGGTACGTGAATAGTTGACTAAACTCTTTAGCCATGGGATCCACTATCCATTAACTGTCAAGCACTCCACTAAAGATCGACAACTGTACTTTTCTTACTATAGATATATTTTGTGTTCATATCAACCAATCAACAGTGTGATAACCTTTCATAGATCGCTCATAAGTACAGCTAGGCCAATGATCGTTATGCCCTTATAGTTACATCTAACTCCTTAAGTACCATTGATCCTCTAATGAACATAAGTCATAGTCCTACTATGACTGAGTCTTCTCTTCCAAAGATAAGTTGTGGCCACTATGTTCAAGACTCAGAATCAGCCCTTAAGAGAGCAATCTATTTACTTACCCCTGCTTTGGGGAATGAGTGAATTTCATCTTGTGTAACTAAGTTCCTAGCTCCCAAATCAGACAACTCCCCAAAAAGATAGGCATACTGAGTTGGCAATTTGGCCACTCTCACCTATACTAATCAAAGGACCGCCCTCAAAGGCAGGAGTTCCCAAAACACTCAGGATTGAGGTCATGTCACCTATGGTCATTTAGGTGAGATGTAAGTCTTAAGTATCAACGGCGTTATATAAAGAGACTAGTCATCTCGTGGTCCGGTCTTATACAAACTCTTTGTATAGAACACTCCCGCTCGCATGTCTCCACATGAATGGTTAGGATCTACCATCTGTAGTAGTTTACAACACTTGTAAACCCCTACAAAGCGGGCTATATCCGTAGTGTCACCAGGATCAGGTATCCCTCCTTAGTTCTTATACTACAAACCTTTTTAGGTTATCACTTAAGGCATGATCCACTTGTATATCTCATATACATGCTTAAGTTTACATACAATAACCATGAATCTTTGTTTATTGGATATGAGTAAATGCCAAATAAAATAACTCTTATTTTATTCATAACAATTTGTACAGTTTACAAACTACGAGACTCCGAGAGAATTAGGACACCAATCCCAACATGATGATACGGGTGTAGACAGACAACATGAAGAATTATATGAATTTAATCGAGAAGGTGATGATATTTCATTGTCTAAGAAAACTCAACCATCAACATTATCAATAGACAATAACCACACTAATCCATGGTACTTGGAAAGAGAAACTCAGAGTAACCGACTAGTGCTTGGTAATGAGAGATTAGCAGGATTAAATTTAACGGATTGTGGTCCTTCAGAAGAGTGTGATCCTTTCATGAGAGACCAATAGGATTGAATTCTATGAATTGTGGTCCTTTAGAAGAGTGTGATCCTTTTGTAGTTGGTAACGAGAGATCAACAGGATTGAATCTATGGATTGTAGTCCTACGAGGTACATGGACCTGTAGTGGCTTCAGTGGTTCCACAATCCATGTCGTAGAGGAGAATTGATTATGTTTAGTACCTCTTCATCTAGGACAGATGTTGAAGTTGGTCAACTTTTTTTTTTTAGTAAAAGTGACTTAAAAATGAGATTATCTACTCTGTCTATAAACAATAGTTTTGAATATAAGGTAAGGAAGTCAAGTAAGTCTTTGTTCACTGTCAAATGTATTGGGGAGAGTTGTAAGTGGAGCTTTCGTGCAGTGAAAATCTCAGGGTGTAATATATTCAAGATCACAAAGTATATGTGTCATGTTCTATTGAAATTATGAATCATGACCAAAGACAAACAACGTTGTGGTAGTTAGCCAGCTAAGCAAAGACAAGTTTATAAGCATAAGACGTGTTTATAAATCTTGTCACATCATTAAGGATATGAAGAAATAGTACGATGTAAACACAAGTTACGACAAAGTGTGGCAGCAAAAGAAACCGCCTATGCTTTCACTAGAGGCACTCTAGAAGAGTCATACACCATTTTACATGCTTATGGGGAAGCGTTAAAAATGGAGAATCCAGGTACAATGATTGAAATCGAACTTGAAGATGATGTGCATTTCAAGTATATATTTATGGCATTAGGGCCTTGTATTAAAGATTTTGCAAGTTGTCGGCCTGTGATAATTGTTTATGGATTGCATTTGAAAGAAAAATACAAAGGGGCCATGATGGTTGGCGTTTCTATGGATGGTAATAACCAAGAACACCCACTATCATATGCCATAGTGGACAATGAAACTGATCGAACATGGAAATGGATTATGTCGAATTTGATTTATGCAATTGGAGAACTCGCCAATTTGGTGTTCGTGTCCGATCGGGCAGTATCTATCGACAATGCCATTTGTGCAGTTTTCCCCACAATATTTCATGGATTGTGCACATACCACATAGAAAATTATATTATTTTAAACGTTAAAGACGGTACAATTGTTAGGTTCAAGGATGCAACCAGGGCATTCTACATGGCAAAGTTCCAAGCATACTAAGACCCTTTATAGTTTTCGAGATGGTGTTGTAATGAAATATTTAGAGGATATCAATTTTGAAAGGTAGGCACGTGTTTACCAAACAGAACGAAGATACAACTGTTGAGGTTGATGCCCTAAATCTCGTAGGGTCCTATAGTTTGTAAACACGTGTATGAACAAATATTTTGTGATGTAATAATATGAGATATTTTATTCACTACTGTCTATGAAATATGAGGTATTTTAGTTGCATTAACCACAAACAAATAAACTAAGATCCTTGGTTATCGTTGTAACTTAAGCATGTATGTGGAGACATACAAGTGGATCGTGCTTTAAGTGATAACCTAAATAGTTTGTAGTATATGGATAAAGGAGGGAAACCTTATCCTGATGATGCTACGAGTATGGCTCGCTTTATAGATGTTACAAGTGTTATAAAGTGCTACAAATGGTTTGATCCTGACCATTCATGTATTAGACATGCGAGTAGGGATGCTCTATATAAAAGAGTTTGTATAAGACCGGACCACAAAATGTTTAGTCTCGTTATATAACGTCGTTCATGACAGAGACTTTCATTTCATTAGGATGACCATAGGTAACATGAACTTAATCCTGAGTGAGTTAAGAACTCCTGCCTATGAGGGCGGTCCTTTGATTTGCATAGGTGTGAGTGGCCAGATCACCGACTCAAACCTACTACTTTGGGGATTCGTCTGATTGAGGAGCTGGGAACTCAGCTACACAAGAAAAAATTCACTCTTTCCACGATTCAGGGGTAAGTAGATAAATTGCTCCCTTAAGGGCTTATTCCAAGGCTTGAACAATGTGGCGCCACACCTTCTCTTCTCATAGTAGGACTATGAAGTATTGTTCATTAGAGGAATCAGTGGTACTTAAAGAGTTAGATGTAATTACATGGGCAAAACGGTAGATTGGCTCGACTGTACTTACGAGCAATTTTTGAAAAGTCGTCGTATTGTTGATTAGTTATATCCAATGGACACGAAAATATATCTGTAGCGCGAAGAGTGTAACTGTCGATATTTAGTGGAGTGTCCGACAATTAACGAATGGTGGATTTCGTGATTAAAGAGTTAGTTAGTTATTCACATACCGTTGAAGCTTCAAGCTATAGGTCCATAAGGTCCCCTTGGTAGCTCAATGGATTCATGTTGAGAATTAGTTTTTGGGTTAGTATGAAGTGTTCAAATTAACAAGAGAAAATTTGATTATATATGATATAATTAAATTGCTTCAATTATATGTGATGTAATTGATTTGATGTATTAGATACATTAAATGGAGGAATTATTATTAAATGCCATAAAGGAGAAAAAGAACTATGGTTTAAATATTGCATGAGATGCGATATTAAAACTATAGGTTATGAATATATTATTTATTTGTAATTAAATCAATTATGGGATAATTGGTTTAGTTTTTTCTTCTAATAACCAACTTAGTGGGAAGTTGTGATCAGTTATGGAAACTAGTGGATAAAATGAAAATTGTTTTCATTTTTTCAAAAGGAAATTGATATGTGATGATAATCGGATGCACAAAAGGAAATGGTGAGAGCATAAACAATCGTGCATCGAGTTTTCTTTATGATAGACACTCGTTTCCTAAACGATCGAGTACTCAGTCTATACAATAGACTCTAGATATCTCTCACTTACTCGATCGTCTATACGATCTGTTAATTCCTCATTCCCTCTACAAAATCCATACAGAGCCCACAACTCCTGGATTCTCACACCGAGAATACCAAGGTAACCTCGTGGTGGTGTCTGCTTACTATTCAAGGGTTGAGTGTTGCTCGTTGCTGTTTGAGAAGATTGCTGAGATGTAATGTTCGTGTTGTTAGATCGAAGGGAACGAGAAGAAAAGTTCTTCAAGGGTAAGTTCACTTGATCCTTAGTGTTTTTATGAAGCATGTTGTAATTTAGAGTTTATGCATAACTGGTGTTGTTTGATTGTAAATGTGTATGTTCTATCACAATGGGGTTTGGAACAATCTTGCTTCCGCTCACTGGTTCTCTTTGATAAAAGTTCCTTCAGCAACAACATGACGTTCAATAGTGCAGAGTGTTTCAATTTCTTAACTAATGAACATCGATTACTTCCCATAATGTGCTTGTTGGAACATGTTAGAGGCTTCATCCAGTCTTGGTTTTATGAACGGAGGAATTATTGGACATCTCTAATGACATTACACTTGGACTATTACAAAAATCGATTAGCAAGTGAGTGTGATAAGGGCAGACGATATCGAAGAATTATTGGACGATATCAAATAGTTCAAATTCAAATTAGGGTTTGTATAATTATATTCTATAAATTAAACGTTAATTAATTATATCAAGTATAATTATACAAATCCTAATTTGAATTTGAACTAATCAAATTCAAACCCTAAATTCAATTTGAACATTTCAAATTGAACACTTCAAATTGATATCATTCCTTCACTCAATTTACTAATTCAAGATGTTCACGTTTTATGATCTAGTAGAGAGACCTTATAGACCTACAGATTATGAGATCCAATGATTTGAGATTAATTGGCTAAAACTCTTTAGACCGAATTAATCAATATTCGTTAACTATCAAGTCACACCACTATAGCTCGATAGTTGCACTCTCCTCACTGTATATATATTTGTGTCCACTTGGTTTAACCATAATCAGTAAGTTAACCTTTCACAGGTTGTTCGTAATAACAGTTGGGTCAAATGTTATTTTACTCTCAAAATTACGTCTTGCTTCTTAAGTTTCACTGATCTTCTAATGAACAATTGGTTTGTGATCCAATCACTAAACCGGATCCCACTCAAGCTAATGAGAGGGTGGGGCCCCTTGTCAAGACCTGGAATCAACACTTAAGAGAACAACCTTCCTCCTATCCCTAAATCGGGTAGGCATGAATTCCATCTTACACTCTATGTCCCTAGCTATCTATCCAGTCTTACCCCTGAAATGGGAGGCTTATTGTGTCGACGCTGTTGAGCCAACCCTCACTTATGAAAATCTAAGGATAAGTCCGAATAAATAGAAGTTCATAGTTAGCTTAGGATTAAGATTGAGTTACCTAGGTCATTTAAGCGAAATAACCAGTCTTAAACAGTAAACAACGTTATAAAATAAGAGTGACTTATTTCTTGGTCTGATCTTATGCAAACTCATTGCGTAGGATGCCTCCACTCCTCATGTCAATACATGAACGAATCAGGATCACTTCGTCTGTAGCACCTTACAACAAATTGTAATAACTACAGAGTGGGCCTCATCCGATAGTGTTACCAGAATAAGGCACCCAACCTTATTCGTATACTATAGACCGATTTACTCGAACTTGATCCATCTTTATGTCTCCACATAAAGTTCAAGTATTCATATAATAGCCATGGATCTTAGTTTATTGAATTTAGTCTTTACAAGTGCAATTTACAAATTCAATAACAACTTTATTGAAAAATGTTGAATAACATATTTATTGATAATAGAAAATGTTTAATTCCACATACTGCGAGTTTTAAGACATACAACCCAACAAGCTCCCACTTGGACTAAAACTCCAGTGGATAAATATGTACAATGTTGAGTTCAATGAGAGAAAACAAAAAGAATAAATACAATAAACTAGCGCATCATATACCATTTGCCCTAGTACTAAGTATCTCATAGTCCTAGTCCCACTAGATGACCCTCAAATACTTTAGCCGAGAGGGCTTTTGTAAAAGGATCGGCCAAGTTGCCTTGTGAGTCTATCTACATGATGATCACGTCTCCTTTGTGTACAATCTTCCTGATGAGATGTTACTTTCGCTCGATGTGCTTTCCACGTTTATGACTTCTAGGTTCCTTTGAGTTTGCAATTGCTCCACTATTATCACAATATAGAGTTATTGATAGGAGCATATTTGGAACTACTTCCAAATCATTTAGGAACTTTCTAAGCCATAATGCTTCTTTTGCTGCTTCACTTGCAACTACATACTCAGCTTCCATTGTGGAGTCAGCAATACAAATTTGCTTTATACTTCTCCACACTATTGCTCTTCTATTCAGAGTGAATACTGACCTCAAAGTTGATTTCTTTAAATCAATATCGGTTTGGAAGTCAGAACCAGTGTATCTAGCAAGAATCAGACCCTTAGCACCATACATGAGCATATAATCTCTCGTTCTTTAAAGATACTTGAGGATATTTTTTAACGGCAGTCCAATGATCATATTCAGGATTGGACTGAAATCTACTGACTATTTCAACTACATAGCATATATCGGGACGAGTACACATTAAGCTCCCTACTGCTAATGCATATGGAATTCGTTTCATAACCTCAACTTCTTAAGGTGTCTTAGGACTTTGTTCCTTAGACAGATGAATTCCATGTCTGAAAAGCAACATTCCTTTCTTGGAATTTTGAATTTTATATCTAGACAACATCTTGTCTATATAGAATTCCTGAGATAATGCTAAAGTTCTGTTTTTTCGGTTTTGAATTATTTGGATCCCAAGAACATACTGCGCTTCACCTAAATCTTTCATTTGAAATTGCGTAGCAAGCCATCTCTTGACATTAGCTAGAAGTTCTACTTCATTTCCTATAAGTAGAATATTATCAACATACAGAACCAGAAAAGCAACAGTTTTGTTAACGGTTTTCTTATAAACACAAGGTTCGTCAACATTTTGTTCAAAGCCATAAGATTTGATCGCAGAGTCAAAATCTTATATTCCAAGATCGAGACGCTTGTGTTCAATCCATAAATGGATCGATTAAGCTTGCAAACCTTTTTCTCTTGAACCCGTTTTATAAACCCTTCTGGTTGAGACATATAGATACTTTCCTCAAGATAGTCATTTAGGAAGGTTGTCTTGACATCCATTTACTAGATTTCATAATCATAAAATGTAGGTATGAATAAGAATATTCTAATAGACTTTATCATGGCAACCGGAGAGAAGGTTTCTTCATAGTCCACCCCCCTCTCTTTGGGTAAACTCTTTTGCCACAAGCCTAGTTTTGTAGGTCTGTACCTTTCCAACTTGGTCTCATTTTCTCTTATAGATCCACTTACAACTGATGGGTTTTACCCCTTCTGATTGATTTATAAGATTCCAGACTGAATTGAAGTACATTGACTCCATTTCAAGATCCATGGCTTTAACTATAAACCCCGAACTCTAGGTTCCTAGATAAGCATGTTTAGCTAAAGGAATGTTATATTATATATTTTCTTTCTTATTTTTATTAAAGTAGTAATTCATAGTTATTTATAGCAAATATGATGAAAGGGAAGGAAAAACATATTAGGTGGGGGTAACGTGGCGGTTAATCCTTAAACTTGGGAGGCAGTGGGAAGTGTTTTTGGAAGAAGAACTTCAAAAGCTTGGTTTCGGCAGTTGACATGAAAAATTTTAGTGAATTTGGTGCCATTCAAAAAATGAGAGAATCTAAGTTGCGAGATTGTCTTGCCGGAGGAAGATTTCATGAGGAGAAGAACAAGAAGTTAAGAAAATAAAGAGAAGGCAGAATCTCGGATTTAAGCAGGGCCGAGGTGAATATTAGAAGTTTCAAGCCAAACTATAAGAAATTCTGAGCTGAAATTTTAAGGTAAGGAAGCTAACTCAATTCTAAACAAGTTTGTAGAAGAAAGCTTCTTGAAAAGAGCTCTGGATTTTGAGTTATGAATTTTTTAAATTATAATAGAGAATTGGTGCATAAGCAAACAGTTGCTTGTGAAGAAAAAGCAAGCAGTTCATTGTGGAGAATTATAGTGAGATGTGGGCATGAGGATCTCGCTTATAAAGGAAATCTCGCTGATTTTGTAAGGAGGATCTCACTCTAGGGAGAAATCTCGCTAGGAATGGGGCTGAGTATCGCTAGTAAGGTGAGTATCGCTAAGATGAAAATTTGACAGGAAAAGCTTGATCTCGCTCTAAGGGATCTCGCTGACCTCGCTCTAGAGGATCTCGCTGATCTCGCTCATGATGGGGATCTCGCTAGTAAGGTTGTCTGTATTAATGGAAGTTCCTTTAATAAATGAATTATTTGAGGTATTTTATTAGAAATTCTAAGTAGTTTAATCGGGAATTATATCTTTTTAGGCCAAGAAGAGCTAGGGGAAGCGTATAAACCATTAAGAGTCTGACGAACGGTGAGTGACTAAGTAAACTTAAGGTTTCCAATACTTATGCATATATGATCAAGTAAAGCACAGTGACATTAATGATGAATTTATACTTCCTCAAGCAACAAATAGTTGGAGAATAACTTAACGCATGTTTCCCGGCTTGTATGTGTGTAACACAGGCCAAGGTATGTTGTGTAACCATTACAAAAGCTATGTTTCTGATTTTGATATATGCTTCCTAGGGGGAAGGCTATGAGAGAATGAGTTCGTGTGTAAATACTAGGCAATGGAACTTAATTTGATGTTATAAAATACACATTTGATACCGAAGGATGTTTGAGAAGGTATCTAACAAATTTGGTACCGAAGGACATTTGAGAAGGTACCTGGCCAATTTGATACCGAAGGACATTTGAGAAGGTATCTGGCCAATTTGATACCGAAGGACATATGAGAAGGTATCATAGTAGCTCGATACTGAAGGACAAATTTGAGAAGGTATCTGAGCAGAAGTACCTAAAATATGATGGTACTTAGTATGGCCACGTGCACGTAGGCAGTTATGAATGAGAGACCGAAGTATGGGTCTCTTGGCCGATAATAAACATTTGGGAGCTAGAGCGTTTAGGCTCGTTCTCAACCAGGGAATAATAATGTTTAATGATGTCTGAGAATGGTTTAAAGCTACATCTAGAGACAATTGCTTGAGTTTACTCATTGGTATATTTACATGTTTATAGTGACGCTATGCTTGTTGCTTTACGATTCTATAGACACTCACTGGGCTTTTAGCTCATAGAATTTCTGTGTTTTCCCTTTTCAGGTAGCGGTTAGTTTCCTCAAGATTGATCCTACTACTGCTTGCCACCGAAAGACTCGGTTTATTAAAAGACTTAGGTTGATGATCTATTTATGTACACATGTTTTGAGAGGGACTAGGGCTTATGTAGGAATGTTTGGGCCACCTGTGAATATGTTTCTATAAATGTAATGTCTTGGCTGTATACATGTATTTATGAAATCTTTGTAGAGCCTTAAGGGAGGTTTGCTGTTTGCGTATATTACTAATGTTTCAAACAGGTTGGTATTTAGATTAGAAGGCTTGGGTGGTGAGTGCTGGCAGTAGGGCTAATAACTATCACGGTCATATCCTCTTTCAGAATAAAAGGGTAATCTGGGAGGGGGTGTGACATAAACCCACTATTCTTTATCCACATCTTCCATTGCTTGTTTTAAAGTTAATAGATCCTCTAAGCTATCATCTAGTATGATGTCTTAAGTTTCAGTTAAATCCATGTATCACTCAGGCTGTTGCACAACCCTCCCACTACGTCGAGGCACTTTCACTCTTGAAAAGGATGTGAAGTACCAGTTTCATCAACAACTCTTGTTGATGGACCTGCGTGATCTACAACTCTTGTTGATGCAATTGTCGTTTTTCTAGTCATTTTCATCTATTACCAGCCTACTGCGAGGGATGATTTTGAATGTGGTCTTCCTCTAGGAAAGTTACATTTGTCGATACAAATATCTTATCTTCTTGAGGATCATAAAAGAAACCACATTTTGTCTCTTTAGGGTAACCTATAAATAGGCATACCTTTGAACGACGTTCCAATTTCTTAGGATTTTGCACCAACACATGTGTTGGGCATCCCCAGATTTTGAAGTGTCATAAACTACCTTTACGCCTCTCTATAGCTTGTAAGGTGTTTCATAAACACTTTTCGAGGGAACCATGTTTAATATACACTGCAGTCGCAATTGCGTGTCCCTAAAAAGAATTTAGCAACTGGGCATAACTCATCATAGAACGAACCATGTCTAACAAGGTTCTATTTCTCCTTTCTGCCACACCATTTTGTTGAGGCGTGCCAGGGGTTGTGAGTTGTGACTGGATTCCGTGTTCTATTAAATAGTCCTGGAATTTCAAGTCCATATACTCACCACCACCTTGATCTGATCGAAGTGTTTTAAGCTTTTTACTTAATTG
Source organism: Benincasa hispida (assembly GCF_027475165.1). Taxonomy (NCBI): domain Eukaryota; kingdom Viridiplantae; phylum Streptophyta; class Magnoliopsida; order Cucurbitales; family Cucurbitaceae; genus Benincasa; species Benincasa hispida. The sequence continues at coordinate 35,675,683 of NC_143484.1, read as the reverse complement.
GTTCTCGACCTCTGCCTTATATTCCTTAAACTTTTCAAGTGTATCGAAATTATGATGTATTAGGTAAATGTAGCCATACCTTGAATAATCATCAACGAAGCTAATAAAATATTCATACCCTTCTCTAGCTTTAACATTCATCAGACCACAAAGGTCTAAATGTATCAACTCTGAGGGTTCTTTGACTCTAAGACCTTTTCCGGAAAAAAGATCTTTTAGTCATTTTACCCTCAATACAAGATTCACACGACGGTAATGAATTGTTTTCTAACTGATTTAGATGACTGTTCTTCGCCAATCTCTTAATCCTGTTGAGATTTATGTGACCAAGTCTCAAGTGCCAAAGATAGGCATTTAGAGAAACTTTTCATTTCTTATTTTGAGTTTCAGCTGTTTTAAACATCTCTATGTTCAAAACGGCTTTTACCTCAGTCGATTTTAACATGTACAAGTTATGTTCTAATTTTGCAGAACAAATGTTAATATCTTTCGAAGTAATGAACACTTCATTATTTTCAAAATAAACTTTGTAATTACGTTCCAGTAAACACGAGATGGGTATTAAATTTCTTTTCATAGAAGGAATGTAATAAACATTTTCAAGTAAAATGTATCTATCTCCTATAAATAACTTCATATCTCCCACTGCTTTAGCTGAAACAACCTCCCTGGTCCGTACCTTAAAGGTCGTTTCGCCTTCTGTAAGTTGTCTCTAGGAACTTGTTTCTTAAGAGAAAATACAGATATGATTAGCGACACCTAAATCTATTATCCAGGTCTTTTTATCGTTTTCCACTAAGCATGTTTCGATGACTAGTAAATCACATTCACTTTGTCGTTCAAATTTTGCATTTCCATCTATATTGTTTAAAACTTTAGATGAGTTGGGAGATAGAGGACAAACCTCTGTTAAAACTTTTTTTGAATCATCATTTGCTAGTAATTTGCATGTTCAGTTGTTATTACTATTAATTAAAGCGGAAGCGAGTATTTTAGAAAAATTCGACGTGCTGAAATTTTAAACATATTCTTATTAGTAAATTGCAACTAAATCCAAATCAAAATTTAGCAAAAAGTAATAATGTATCCATAATCTTTATTTATTTGCAACGATGCTATAGTGAGTCAGAATAAATGCTACCGAGAGGTAGTCAAATACTCCTTCACTAAAGCAAGACATTCTTGACTAAATGCTATCTCCAGAATAACTCATATTCCGATAGTCATTTAGCTTCCATTTTCGGTCAAGAACTTACTAACTATTAGTAACTCTTGTAAGTGTGACCCACCATTTTCAGATCTTATAGAACGGTATGAACATACCCCCGAATTGGAAGACAATATTTAGACAAAACTATAAGATCCTATTCATTTCTAAAGGTTGGATTATTCCAAATAAGACCCTATTTCGAAGCATCATATGAATCTCACGATGTGAACTTTCTAGGGACGTGAGAGTTGAAATTAATATATTATATATTTGATTTTACATTAAACAACTTCCCCTCATCCACTTTGATATTGACTCATGAAAACACTTTCCGAATGAAGGTCACTCCCAGAGTGTGTTGGGATTTGTGTCCTAATTCTTTCGGAGTCTCGTTGTTTTGTAAAGATACACATTGTTCAATTAATAAAATAAGTGTTATTTAATTCTGGCATTTACTCATATCCAATAAACAAAGCTCCTTGGTTATCTTATGTGAACTTAAGCATGTATATGTGATATACAAGTGGATCATGCCTTAAGTGATAACCTAAATCGGTCTGTAGTATAAGGATTAAGGTGGGATACATGATCCTTGTGACGCTACAGATACGATCTGCTTTATAGAGATTTGTAAGTGTTGTAAACTACTACAAATGGTAGATCCTGACCATTCATGTGGAGACGTGGAGCGGGGGTGTCCTATACAAAGAGTTTGTATAAGACCTGGACCACGAGATGACTAGACTCTGTATATAACGTCGTTGATACTAGAAACTTGCATCTCACCTAAACGACCATAGGTGACACGACCTTAATCCTGAGTGTTTTGTGAACTTTTGTCTTTGAGGGCGGTCCTTTGATTAGTATGGGTGAGAGTGGCCAGATTGCTAACTCAACATGCCTAGCTTTTTGAGGACTTGTCTGATTTGGGAGCTGAGAACTCAATCCACAAGATGAAATTCACTCCTTTCCCGAAGCAAGGATAAATAGAGAGATTGCTCCCTTAAGGGCTGATTCCAAGGCTTGAACATAGTGGCCACAACTTCTCTTTGGAAGAGAAGACTCAGTCATAGTAAGACTATGACGTATGTTCATTAGAGGGATCAATGGTACTTAAGGAGACAGATGTAACTACAGGGGCATAACGACTATTGGCCCAGCTATACTTATGAGTGATCTGTGAAGGGTTGTCACACTGCTAATTGGTTAAGATGGACAAATAATATATCTGTAGTGAAGAGAGTTCAACTGTCGATCTTTAGTGGAGTGCCTGACAGTTAACGGATGGTGGATCCCGTGACTAAAGAGTTTAGTCAGTTATTCACGTACCGTTGGAGCTTTGGATCTACAGGTCCATGAGGTCCCCTTGGTAGCTTGGATTCTGTTGAGGATCAGTTCTTGGTGTTGATTTGAAATGTTCAAATTGAGAAAAGGTATTTTGATTATATATGATATAATTGGTATGATGTATAAGATACATCTAGTGGAGGATTGATGTAAATGAGATTTACATTAAGTACCAAGGAATAGAAAAAGAACTATGATATATATGTTTTATGAGATGAAATATTAAAACTATAGGTTATAAATATAGTATGATAAGTTGGTTATCATTTCTGTTTATAATAATATTAATTATTAGATAATTAATACTTTTTCTTTTAAATAATCAAACTAGTGGGTGGTTATTGGATCATGGTAACCGTAAGTTTAAAAGGAAATTGGTTTCCTATTTGAAAAAGAAGTTTTACAAAATTTTGAAAAGGAATTTGAGTTTTCTCTCTGGTGAAAAGAAACTCACGGAAGTCATCAAGTAAATACATATTTACTAAACGACGGCTGGGCGAGCTAAACGATCGTGCAGGTGCGAGCTAAACAATTATGCAGTGTTTACTAAACGATCGCATAGCTTTGCTCTACGATCACTGGCCCAAGGTAAACGATCGTGTAGAGTCTGTAGGTGATAGACCGAGCTAAACGATCGCATAGTTTTATCTAAACGATTGGGCATCGACCTATGCGATAAGTCTCCAACTTCTCCCACTTGCCCAATCGTGTACGCAATCGTTGTTTCCTTCGTTCGTCTACCTCATACCAAGTCCGAATAGAGCCCACCCTTTGGATTCTCACACCAAGAATACCAAGGTTGCCTTGTTGGTGGTGTCAGACTCAACTCGACACCGTCAAGGTTTTTCGGAGGCCGTTCGTTGTACTGTCGAGGTCGTTCGTGTTACAGAGGAGTTCGTGACCGAGGATTTCATTGAGGATGAGTACGAAGTGTTCGTGCTATGTTCGTGCGGTGTTGCGGTCGTGTAGATCGATCGCTTGTGGTCTCTGTTGTTCAAGTGGTCGTGCAACGGAGCGTGGAGATGTTGCTGCCTACGTGCGTAGAGTTTGTCTTTCTATGCATACGAGTTTGTTCATGCTGTAATTTCTCTGTGTAATTGTATAACCGTTTGCTTGAAATCGACTGTAAATGATTTGTTGATTCATGATTGTAATTTGGAATAGTCTTATTCCGTTGCTCTGGAAATCATCACTTCCGATTTTCTTCAGGGTGACACAAAGTGTCACGTGAATCTCACGTTGTGAACCTCTTAGGAAAAGAGAATCAAAATCAAAACATCACTTTTGATTTTACTGTGAACAACTTCCCCATATTCACCATAATCTCGATTTATGTAAACACTTTTCGAATGGAGGTCATTCCCACGATGCCACGAAGTGAAACATGAATCTCGATTGTGAACTCTCAGGGACGCGAGAGCTGAAAATAACATATCGTATATGTTATTAACCTCTCACTGAAGCATTCTAATAACATATCATATACGTTATTAAATTCCCACTGAAGTATTCTAATAACATGTCATATATGCTATTAAACTCCCACTGAAGTGTTCTAACATTTGTTTGGGTATACTTTTACTCAAGTTTGTTCCGACTAATTAAACAACCTAAGTCTAGGTGTTTATCCAAGTATAACGTTTATATTTGGATTTAACCTACGATGTTTAGGTGATAAACCAGTTTTAAAACCTCACATCGCTCACATCTTGCTCATAAAACTAGTTATCAATGCTCAATTATTCGGTCATAATCCCCAGGTAGGAGGTGTTCCATAGACCATCAACTTAAATACCTCCAGCCTTAGATAAGATTATATACCAAGTTTGTTACCTAAGTTTTATAAGAAAACGACCTATTTTAACTATTAAAACAAGTAGTTAACCTACGTGAGCATGCAACTTATCTTTGTTATGGATTTTAATGTCTAACCCAATTTTATAAGAACTTATAAAACTTTAGACATGATTTTGCATCCATAACATACACCAGATATCTCATGATTTAATATAACACTTATATTAAAACATCTGAAACCCTAAACATGCATATTATATATTATAACATCTTATAACATACTTTCAATGCATGTAACATGCTTCATATGGTGGGATTTTAAATCTACATGGCATACTATATGCACATACAAGATTTATTTAATTATAAAATACATCACATGCATAAAAAATTAAACACAAACTGATACGGTTTTAGTTTTAGCATTCTCAAACAAACAAAGGTTTAATTATTACAATAATAATCAAAACTAGCTCCAAAACACTTCTAGACCACTCGAACCTCCTTGAACCGGACCCAAGCCTTTCGAACCAGACCCTTAATGCTCAAAATTGGGTTGAACCAGGCAAAAAACTATTGAGTACCATCAAGCATCGAGTAATCGAGTACCATCGAGCAAATTCCATTGAGCATCGAGTATACCATTGAGCAAATGTCATGGAGCATCGAGTATGCCATCGAGCAAATGCTATCGAGCATTAAGTATGCCATCGAGAAAATGCCATCGAGTATCGAATATTCCATTGAGCATGAGCATCAAGTATGCCATCGAGTATTGAGTATGACATTGATCATCGAGTATAGGGTAGTGGCTGAAAAACCAGTTTCTGTTGCTCGACCTTCTTCACTTCTTTCTTCAATTACAACCTAATTTCAATTCTAATGACTCAAATCGAATTAAAGATACTTAATCACACATTAAGACCCATTAATCAAGAGCCAATTACAAGAATTACAACATAATTGAAGAGAATTCAATGCCAAAACTCAGAAAAACCATATCAGTTCACCATTTTCATACAACTTATAAAAAACACCCACCAAGCCAAAATTAACTCGAATTGAATGCTTAAATGATGGCTCTGATACCAATTTTTGGTTTACAGAAACATGCAGCGGAAGAAAATAGGATCATTAAGCATTCTAATTCCTTAATTTTGATATCAAAATAAGCATGTTCATATGGTATTAAGAGGGTTTCAACACATACCTTTGAATATCCTCTTCAAACACGAATTTGAGCTACAATCTTCTCCAATTGAAGTCATGAACCACCAAGAGATCTTCTCTACCATTCTCAACCTTGAATTTGAGTGGTGAAACTCACAATTGGGCTAAATTTGTGAAGGTTTTGATGTGGGTTTGAAGAGAGGGAAAATCAGTTTCTGCAAAAACTAGTTTTCACCAACTTCTTCTCCTCTAAATCTCAAAATTGAAGAGTTTTATCATTCCTTTTCATGCAGGCACTCAAGAGACCAACTGTTGCCACTTCAAATGCATGGAATTAATGGGCAATGTGTGTGAATTAGAAGAATCCAACTGCTATTAAAAGAAGTTTGGATGTTTCTACTAATAACTTAATTTCCAATTTTAATTTCTAATTTTAATTAATTCCAAAATTAACTAAAATCTAATTTAATTAATCTAAATTAATTAAATTCAAAATTTCAAAATCCAATTTTTCAAATTGAAAATAAATTTGATTTTAATTAATTAAATAATAATTTAATATCAAATATTAAATTAATCACACACCTAATTCTAAACATGAATCCTACTCATGTAATTAATATTTAAATCAACATTTAAATATTATAAGCTCTCCAATTTCGTTTAATTTTGATAAATTAAAAGTTAATTAATTATATCGAATATAATTCTACAAACCCTAATTTAAATTTGAACTATTCAAATTCAAACCCTAAATTCAATTTGAACATTTCATATTGAAATTCAAATTGATATCATTCCACATTCACTCAATTTATTAATTTAAAGTGTTCATGTTTTACAAGCTAGTAGCAGGACCTTATGGACCTACAGATCATGAGTTCCAATGATTTGAGATTAAGTGGCTAAAACTCTTTAGATCGAATTAATCAATATTTATTAACTATCGAGTCACACCACTATAGCTCGAAAGTTGCACTCTCCCCACTGTAGATATATTTGTGTCCATGTGATTTAACCATAATCAGTAAGTCGACCCTTCACAAGTTGTTCGTAATAACGGCTGGGTCAAATGCTATTTTACCCCGAAATTATGTCTTGCTCCTTAAATTCCAGTGATCCTCTAATGAACAATTGGTTTGTGAACTAATCACCAAATCGAATCCCTCTCGGGCCAATGAGAGGGTGGGTGCCCTTGTTCAAGACTTGGATTCAGCACTTAAGAGAATAACTTTCCTCCTATCCCTAAATCGGGTAGGCGTAAATTTCATCTTGCACCCTATATCTCCAACTATCTACCCGGTCTTACCCCTGAAATGGGAGGCTTATTGAGCTGACACTGTTGAGCCAACCCTCACCTATGCAAATCTAAGGATAATCCCGAATAAACAGGAGTTCATAGTTAACTCAAAATTAAGATCGAGTTACCTAGGTCATCTAAGCGAAATAGTCAGTCTTAAATAGTAAACAACGTTATAAAGTAAGAGTGACTTATTTCTTGGTCCAATCTTATGCAAACTCATTGCATAGGACACCCCCACTCCTTATTTCAATATATGAACGGATCATGATCACTTCGTATGTAGCACCTTACAACAAAAAGTAACAACTACAGAGTGGGCCGCATCCGATAGTATTACCAGAATAATGCACCCAACCTTATCCATATACTATAGACTGTTTTGGTTATTTACTCGAACATGATCAATCTTTATGTCTCCACATAAAGTTCAAGTATTTATATAATAGCCATGGATCTTAGTTTATTTGATTTGGTCTTTACAAGTGCAATTTACAAATTCAATAACAACCTTATTGAAGAAATGTTGAATAACATCTTTATTGATAATGGAAAATGTTTAACTCTACAAATTACGAGTTTTAGGACATACAACCCAACAGGATATCCTATAAAGGGTTTGTATAAGATCGAACCACGAAATGGTAAGTCTCATTATATAACACCGTTAATAATCAAGACTTACATTTCACCAGGATGACTATAGATGACATGACCTGAATCTTGAGTGAGTTGTGAACTCCTGCTCATGAAGGCGGTCCTTTGAATTGTATGGGTGAGAGTGGCCAGATTACCAACTTAATAAGCCTACTATTTTAGGGATTCGTCTGATTAGGGAGTTGGGAACACAACTACACAAGATGAAATTCACTCATTCCCTGATGTTGAGTAAGTAGATAAATTTCTCCCTTAAGGGCTGATTCCGAGGCTTGAACAATATGGTCACACCCTCTCTTGGCCCGAGAGGGACTTGATCATAGTTGGACTATGACTTATTATTCATTAGAGAAATTAGTGGTACTTAAAAAGTTAGGTGTAACTATAGGGACAAAACGATAATTTGGTCCAACTATACTTATGAGCAATTTGCGAAGAGTCATCGCACTATTGATTGGTTATATCCAATGAACATAATATATCTGTAGTGAGAAGAGTGCAGTTGTCGATCTTTATTGGAGTGACTGATAGTTAATGGATGTTGGGTAATTTAATTAAAAAGTTTAACTAATTATCTAAGTACCATTGGAGCTTCAATCTACAGGTCCATAAGATCCCATCGGTAGCTCAACAGGGATTTAATTGAGAATTAATTTTGGGTTAATTTGAATTGTTCAAATTAATTTAGGGAAATTAATTATATATGATATAATTATTTAAATTAATTATATATGATATAATTAATATAATGTATTAGATACATTATAATCTAAAGTATTTTAAGAAGATTTTGAATATGATTCAAATACTAATTATATGAATGAGATTCATATAATTAAATTTAATATAAATATGATTTATGTTAAATACTATAAATAGTTGAGAAGAAATAAATATTTAAATATGATTTAAATATTAGTTATATGGATGAGATTCATGTAATTGAATTTAGTATAAATATTATTTATATTAAATGTCATGCATTGTTGAGAGAAAATAAAATTATAGGTTATATTGTATCTGATACAATATAAAACTATAGGTTATGTGTTATTATTATTATTATTATTTGATTTAATTTTTATTTAATTAAAGGGAGGGAGTTACAACTCCCTCCCCCTAATTCTCTTAGCAAAATACGTGCAATGTGAGGAGTTGGAAAAGTCGTCGTCTTCTTCCATTTTTTGTGGATTTCTCCTTCACCCTACAAGTTTCACAGAGAAGAGTTCTATGTGGAAAAAAATATTCTCCTCCCTTACATCCTCTCTTTTCTCTCTTCCAAGAATTCAAGCAAAGCCCACAACTCTTACTTGAATTCTTAATTCCCAAGAGAATACAGAGGGTTCTCAAATGGTGGTACCCAATTGGAATTTCATTTTGGAGATCGTTCGTGTTCCGGATCTAGAGAGATTATGTGAAGAAAATTGGCTTCAAGGGCCAGTGTCAATTTCTTCCTTAATTCCTATGTAAAAGCATGTTGTATTTTTTTGGTTTGATAATGCATAATCTCTATTTTGTTCTGTAATTTATGAATTCTGTAAAAAAAAATAAAATTGGGAATGATCACCGCTTCTACACAAGACCTTCGATGGTTTCCGTTCACGTCATGCAAATCATCTCAGAAGACAATTTAGCTTATCCATTTACAAAGGCCCTCACGACTAAAGTGTTCGATGGTCACCTAGCCGGACTAGGACTATGAGACTTATAAATCTAGGGCAAGTGGGAGAGTTCATGGGTATTTGATGCTCTAGTTTATTATATTTATATTTTATTCTCCCATACTCAACTTTGTATCCCACTGGAGTTTTAGTCCAAATGGGAGTTTGTTGGATTGTATATCTTAAAACTCATAGTTTGTAAATATTAAACATATTCTATTTTTAAATGAAGAAGTTATTGAGGTATAATAAGTAAAGTTGTTATTGAATATGTAAATTGCACTTGTAAAAGCCTAAATCCAATAAACTAATGAATCCCTGACTATAGCATAAATACTTGAACTTTATGTAGAGACATAAAAGTGGATCAAGTTTGAGTATATAGCCAAAATGATCGATAAGTATAGGGATAGGGTTGGGTACCTTATCTTGGAAATACTATAGATGCGGCCCACTTTGTATATAATACAAATGATGTGATCTTGAATCGTTCATGTAGGGACATGCGAGTGGAAGCGTTCTATGCAAAAGAGTTCGCATAAGACCGAACCAAAAAATAATCACTTTTCTTTATAGTACCTTTTACTGCTAAAATTGACTATTTCAATTCGATGACCTAAGGTAACTCAATCTTAATCCTGAGCTAACTATGAACTCTTGTTTATTCAGGATTATACTTTAATCAGCATAAGTGAGAGTGGCTCAACAATGCCGACTCAATAAGCCTCCCATTTTAAAGGTAAGATTGGGTAGATAGTTGGGGACATAGTCTTACAAGATGGAACTCTCTCCTACCCGATTTTAGGGTTAGTAGATAGGTTGTTCCCTTAAGTACTGATTTCTAGTCTTAAACAAGGGGCTTCACCCTCTCTATGACTGAAAGGGACTTGGTTTAGTGTTAGGACCACAAACCAATTGTTTATTAGTGGATCAGTGGAGATTTAAGGAGTAAGATGTATTACAAGAGTACAACGGTAATTTTGACCCAACTGTAATTACGAACAACCTGTGAAAGATCGACTTACTAATTATGGTTAAATCATGTGGATTGAAATATATCTACAGTGAAGAGAGTGCACTACTGGGCTTTAGTGGAGTGTTCCGGTAGTTAACGAATGTTAGATAATTAGATTAAATAGTTTAGCCAGTTAATCTCAAATCATTGGAGCTCATGATTTATAGGTCCATTAGGTCCCTCTACTAGCTCATATTGGACTAAACTCAGTGTGATGAGTGAGTTTGAAGGGTTTATATTCGAATAATTAGGGAATAAGTGTTAAATGTATGCTATATATTTAACGATGTATAACAATTGGGAATTGAATGATAAAGAGAGAGTTTGAGATATTTAAATAAGATTTAAATATAAAAACTATTAATAAGGATTCATCGGGAATAGTGTTGGATTTAATAATTGAATATTAAATTAAATTAATTAAATTATTTAATATTAATATTAATTTAAAATTAATTTTTTGAATTAATTTTGAATTAAATGGAATTAATCAAAGTTGGTCAAAGTCAAATGTTGACTTCACCAAGCTTTGAAGGTCAAAGGTAAAAAAGTTGACTTTACTAAGTGGGAAATTCCAAAATTAGTTTTGAATTAAAATTGTATTTAATTAAAATATGACTAAAGTTAAATGTTGACTTCAAAATAGTCAAAAGTCGAAATGTTGACTTCACTTAGTGGAAAGATCCAAGAATGGTTTTTAGTGAAAAAATCCAACTTTTAGTGAATTAGTGAGTAATTCATTTGGCAGAGTGTTGATTTCACAAAATACCACTTATCCCACTAAATTGAGTGCATTTTGAAGTGTCAAAATTTGGTTAACTCAGTTTTGCATGAATTGCATGTAATTGCTCCGTAAATTGGTTGTTTTGATAAAGATTAAACTTTCTTGGCCATTTGGTGAATTTCAAGTTAGTTGAAAGACAAATTCTTCTTGGCAACTTAGAGATTCTAAAAGAGATTTAGAAATTAATCCTCGATTCTCTCTCAATTTCTATACTAAATTCATCTCTATTTTAGTCACCCACCGGATCTCACCATCCCATTCTAAGGCTAGAGAATAGTCGGAAGGACTCTCGTGGTGGTTCATAACAGATTCATGAGGAGATTGGAGTGAAATTGGTGGTCAATTTGGAGCTCCAAAGGTTGTATTCTCTAACTTTTCTTTTACATTTATTTGCATGCTTATTCCTTATAAGTTAGCATAATTAGAGTACTAAAAACCCATTTTACTTCCATTGTACATGTGCACGTTCCTACATATTTGACATTGTTTTTTTAAAAAAGGTCATTTGACATTTTGGGCCCAAATATTGGGTCATCGACCCAAATTTCTCTTCTAATAATTTGTGTTTGGGATATAGATTATTTTAGTTTGGATTATAATAGTATGTGTTGGAGGTGTAAACTATTTTAGTTTGGGTTGTAATAGTATGTGTTTGAGGTATAAACTATTTTAGTTGAGAAGAAGATAAAATAGAAAACACTGTAATAAAGAATAAAAAATGATGAATGTAAAATAGTAAAAGCTGTAACAAATAATAAATATAGTAACAATTGGGAGTTTTGAAATAGTGTCGTTGGTAGAAACACATCCTAAGTCTTTATCAAGGGAAGTGGTAACCCATGATGGTTAAACCTTACCATTATTATAATAATGTAATTGTAGAAATTCTTTTTATTTTAAATTTTTTAATAAATTCTATTTTTTTCTTATTCTTCCTTCAAATGGAAGTTAGTTTGAAACTTATTTTTGAAATGATTTCCATCATTATAAACATTAAATTCTTAACCAGTAATGTTTTCACTTTGTTTGCAAGAAAAGATTAGATTTTTTTTTAACTCAAATAGCTTGAACTATCACATTCTCCAGACCGTTAGATATTCTAAGAGTTCAATTTTTTTTTTTTTGGCTAACCTGAACTTAATTTAATTGATTAAATATATACCATAGACCTAAGAGATTAGAAGGTTTGAATCCCTTCCATCTTAATTCTTAAACGTGGTTGATTTTTTTTTTTTTTTTAAAAAAAGGTTAAATTTTCCACGAACTTTTGGCTAGAAGAATTAACCCTTAAGGTAATATTAAATAGGAAGACATTTTACCATATTAAACGTTGAGTATTCTTATAATTGACATTCATCATTCTTCTTTCTACAAATTTCTACAAGACATGTAGGGAACAAATATTTGAACCTCGTCCTCAAGAAACATATATGCATTGGTTCACATTAAGCTATGCTCATTTTGACTTGTATGAGGCAAGTAAGATAGTTCTCATTACAAAAGGAAGTCTGTGGGAGAATTTTATTACCCAATAACTCATTAGCCAGTTTAATCTACAGTAGATTATACATACAAAAGTAAAAAAATAATTAGCAGAGTACAAATTAGCCAATATAGAAATATTCTTACAACTGTTTTATGTTCTAGCCAGAGAACTCTCTTGATTATTGTCCTTGTAATTCCACCAAAACACGCAACAAATCAGCAACGGTGGGTTTTGAGTTTTTTAAAAAGTGCTCATTGCTCGAACTGCCTCATTTTTTGTTGGCTTCTGCACTGCCTGTTGTCATAAAGGACTCCCCACAGCCACATTGACCTTTGGAATTTGGATTGATAAAGATAAACTCAGATCTACCAAAAAGAGGGAGAAAACAATAAGTTTCATTGGCCACACTTAATATAGTGGCACGTATCGAGACTCGAGATAACTTGAATCTAATAAACTTAGTTCAACAATTGCAGGATAGAGGATCGAACCATCAACCTTTGAAATAATAATTAGTATCCTATTTTCTGAGCTATGCTTTAATTTGACTTAAACTAATATACTTCACAGTTCTCTCCTAAAGTTGTATTAATTATATTCTTCACCAGCTTATGGATGCTAAAGAGTAAAGATGATCTGAACCCAGATACTCCCTATCATATACATGCAAATGAATAATGTGGTCCTTGCATGTTGCAAATACCTCCAGCACCATAGAAAATTGATTGACGAGCAAATTCAAAACGGTGTTAGCTTAGAGCTGATTAAAACCTCTAAAAATATGTTTGGACTCTGGAATAACTAAGTAGCATTTCTGAGGAGTCATGATAAATGTGAAACCATAGGTCTACGCTTTTACATTTCAGCCTGATGTTGTAACTAACAAGCAGGATATTTCATCAACATAAGGATGGAAAATTGTAGGAAAGAGATTTCTCAAATACCTTAATTTGTCATCGACAAAGTCCATCTTTGTTCCTATTACGTGCATCAGAGCCTTCGGATCAATCAGTATTTTCACATTTTGATCCTCAACCAGCTCATCAAACTTCCCTTTCTCATCTGAAATATTTGAAAAAAGAAAACGTTATATAAAATACTGCAATCTCAAAGTATTTCATTTCAAAAGGTACATAACATAACCATAGTCAATTTATGTCAAAAGAGAGATCAAGGTCGAATCCTATTTCTTGCACAAAGGAAATGTTAATGATAATGTGATTGTAAAACTGGGTAACGACGAGTTAGAAAATTCTCCGATCATGAGCAACTCCATAAAAAACTGAATTGTAAATACTGTTTAACTGAGAAGATAGCCATATTAAATAAACACAAGCAATAAAAAGTTCCAAGCCACAAAGATTTATAAAGTCTCAAATTTCTAACCATCAAATTATTCTCTACAAGTTGACCCATGAAGGCTTGCTAACCCATTTATCTTTTAATTGAATAGAAACAGCACTTTGGTTCAATAACATTCTAATTAACCATAGCAGGAGAGAGAGAGAGAGAGAGAGAGACAAAGGTTCTCAAGTGATCAATGTCCATTCCTGCTATGTTCTCACAATAGTCAACATACACCACAAAGTAAATGGTACTTAATGGATGCAAATGTTCACCATAAATTTGGGTGGAACATGCATTTAGACTGGGATTTGTGATATATCAATAACACACTAATCCCTATGCCATTAGTTTGTGAAGTAAATCAACAAATCCAAACTTCCTGTCCCGTAACACCATTAATTCATAACTGATTCTATTTGTTAAGTCAATTCTCCTCTCATACATAGGTCCCTCTGCGTCTATCGAATTAGCATTCAAGGCATGTCAGTTTTATCTTTCAGATTTTCCATTGTTAACGTTGGCAAGAACTGAACAGCTTATCTTCGAACAACTTACATACCATACCGAGGGCGAGTTCCGATATAAACAGTTACAGAATCATTTAACCGTCTAATTTTCCACGTCTAATCATCACAATAGATCCGCGGTCCTAAAATCCTAATTCTTGGTAATTGGATCTGGAAACAGATCAAAGATAAAGAATTCATCTTCTAAAAGACTCCAGCTCCGAAACATCTCGTCTTAATTATTAGGTTATATCGCTCAAATACACCCAATACCTATTTTATCTCGGACCAAATCCAAACATCAACATCTGATTCAAAGAAAAGAGGATAGATAATAGACAAATTTAATCACATTCATAAATTCAGAGATAGAATGAGTAAAAAAGGAATCGCGAAGAATCAATAAAAAGTTGGAAAATTCATTAGGTTATTACGAACCTGCGTAGTTGAGAGTATAGGATAAGCCGTTACAACCGCGCGCCTTGACGCCAAGGCGGAGGAATGGACGTTGGCGCTGTTGAAGAAGTTGTCGAATTCTAGCGGCGGCGGCCTCTGTCAGAGTAAGAATTTGACGGCGAGCGGCTGGTCCGACCTTCTGAGAAGCTGCGGCGAAGAAGGAAGACGAAGAAGCTGCCATTTTCTCTCCTTCACGATCCTCTCCTCTTGCTGCGTACCAATCAATTTTCTCCTCTGCAAATACACTCGCGAAGGTTCATTTACTCTTCAATTACAATTTTCAACTTTTTTTTTTTCGTGTGATTTCTGTTATATAGCATTTTTCAATTGTCGCTTCGAGGGATAAAAAACTCAATGATATGCAAAAATCTATCCTTGTGATTTGGGTTAGGTTTAATTTAAATAAATGAAAATTTTATGATTGAATTAGTTCATGATTCATCTAATATAATTCAAATCAACTCGAATTTATTATTAACTTTAATATATATATATTTACGATTATAATTATTTATACATATATTGATTTTAATTTTATTTAATTCAAATATTTTTTAAATAATTTATTATTCAACAATTCTTTAAAATAGTTTCTTTACATTTTAGAAAGAAAAATTTTAATATATAAATTGAAATTGAGTTATTAATCTTAATTCAATATATGAAAATAATTAAATTAGATTTTTGTTTTGCTTCTTTTTAGAACAAAATTTTAAATAAATGACCCGATTAATCCGAACCAACCCAACTCAAATATTTCATGGTTGGGTTGGATTAAGTTCATTTTTTAATAAGAATTATTTTGGTTGAAGAAATTTACAAGAACAATTAGGTTGGGTCTAGAAAGTTTTTCAACCCAATCAAACCCAACTCGCTATATTAAAAAAGGGTTATATTAGAGAATTTTCTCCTTCCCTTTATGCTCTCATGTATTTTAAAATTTTCCTTCTTACCCTCATTTCTTGTCCTAATTAGGTGGCCCTTCAACTAATCTTGTATCTCTTAGATCGCATCTGGTTTGTGATTCATTTTTTGTTTCTATATTTTCAAAAATTAAAAATACAAAGAAAATAATTAAAACGTGTTTGATATACTTATTCTCAAAAACGATTTTCAAAAACAACCTTTAAAATACTTCATTTTCAAAAACAATAAATTGTCGTTTTCTTTGTTTTCAAAATTTATTTAAAAAAATTATGAACACAAAATACACTTAATACATTTATATCAAACTATACAAATTACAAATTGAATATTATAAGTTTTTTCTTTAGAGTCGAAAAGTTTGCTTCTATCTACAAATTGTTTCTCTAATAAATTTTTAGTGAAGAGATTTTTATTGTTAAACATATGAAGGAATATGAATATACCACTAATTTAAATGGTGCAATATTTTATCAACATTAATCCCCAAATTTATAGGATCTTCGAAAATTATTTATATTATTTTTTCATAGATAATTTTTTATCCTTTTACACATTTTATCACTTGTATGTCGATAAATCAAAAAACTTTTTTTCATCGTGTAATCTCTTTCCACTATTTTTCTTTCTCTTATTAGGGATAAAAATTCATTATAATAACCAAACACTATATTAAATTATTATATTTAATTATCTAGAATAATGAAATTTACCAACCATAAATTAATCTTGCATTTTCGAATTCACAACCAAACACAAATTTTGAATTTTGAATTCAAATTTCAAAATTTTAATTTGGAACCAAATGTGTTTTTCGGATATTGTAAAAAATAAGGATTTGATTTTGTTTTCTACTAATTCTTTGTTTTCGAAAACTAATTTTCAGATCCAAACCAAATGGGACCTTAGGTTTCGAATGTATTTGATATATTAGTTAATGTGGAAAAGTCACGATTGTTTAAATTTGATGATGATGAGACACAACTCTTCCATTGAAATCTTTCAAGAAATTATGGAGACTAAATTGAGGCCTGCAAATTCATAAACTCATTTTGGAGGTATTGTTATTTATCTTATGACAAAATTCGTAGTGTGCTTTGAGAAGTCTTTTGAAGTGAAAAGTTTGCCTTCAAAATGTTATTTGTTAGAAAAGGAAAAAGAAATAGAAGAATTAAGAAGAGATTTAAGTTTGAGTGCACAGTAGACTAAATTCATAGTGTATTTGAGAAGTCTTTTGAAGTGAAAGGTTTACCTTGAAGATATTCTTTCGTTAGAAAAGGAAAAAGAAATAAAATAATTAAAATGGGATTTAAGTTTGAAGTCACATGTTACTATTTCTTCTATCACTACTAGAATGACAAAGGGAAGAGTAACATATTTGTAAATACTTAGAGAAAAACAGTATTGAAACGATTTTTAATGGTGCGATTTTGGCCAATTGCAGATGACTTCAAAGTGTGTTTTTATGTTTGTTTTGTTTTATTGGAAGATGTTCATATAACAGATTTTTTAAGAAGTTAGGGAGATATGGAGAGAGGAGTTGAAAATTTTAGTGAAATCTTCTATAAAAATAGTTTACTTTTTAATTTAAAAATCTCAACCAACTATTTTTTTTCTCTCTTTTCATAATCTAATTTCATTATATTTATTCTAATGCTTAATTTGTTTAATACTTTTTTTTTTATTAAATACTTATTGAATTATTTTTAAAGAAATGTCAATGTTTGTAATTCTTATATAAGGTACTTAATATTTTTCTTTTTTTTTTTCCTCCATAAGTCAATTCATTAGAAGAAATCACACAACAATTATTCGTGAAGTAACATATCCTATTATGTCACATTTATTTATATGGGTTAATATATAACTTTTAGTTTAGTTTAATCATATCATCTTTATATATTTTTACTAAACTCATCTATCTTTTCATTTTTTTTTCCATTTCGATCTTTTTTCCCTTTCAAATTTAGTGTCAAATATTTACAAGTTATACTTAATGAAATGTATGTTCAATCACAATTTAATTTTCACTATACAATTTATGTTATAGAGGCTTTCTACTACATCCGACACATTTTATATTCATTTTTTAACCATTTATGATTTTTTTTCTTTTTTCTTTTGCAATTTGTGCAGTAGGGGAATTGATCCTCTAACCTCGAGACAGATAATGTTGGGATTGGTGTCCTAATTCTCTCTCGTAGTTTGTAAACATCTTGTACACACATCGTTATTAATACAATAAATGTTATTTTATTTACATTTACTCATATCCAATAAAGTAAGATCTGTGGTTATTTCATGTAACTTAAGCATGTATGTGAGACATACAAGTAGATCATGCCTTAAGTAATCGCCTAAATAGTCTGTAGTATAAGGATAAAGAAGGGATACTTTATCCTGGTGATACTACGGATACGACCCGCTTTGTAGATTTTTACAAGTGTTGTAAAGTGCTACAAATGGTTTGATCATGACCATTCATGTGGATACATGCGAGCGGGGCTGTCCTATACAAAGAGTTTGTATTAGACCGGACCACGAGATGATTAGTCTCTTTATATAACGTCGTTGATAATTGAGACTTACATTTCACTAAAATGATCATAGGTGACATGACCTTAATCCTGAGTGAGTTGGGAACTCTTGCCTATGAGGGCAGTCATTTGATTAGTATGGGTGAGAGTGGCCAAATTGTCAACTCAACAAGCCTACCTTTTTGGGGATTCGTCTAATTGAGCAGTTGGAAACTCAGCTACACAAGATGGAATTCACTTCTTCCCCGAAGCAAGGGTAAGTAGATAAATTGCTCCCTTAAGGGCTGATTCTGGGTCTTGAACATAGTGGCCACACACCCTCTCTTTGGAAGAGAGAACTCAGTCATAGTAGGATTATGACTTATTATTCATTAGAGGAATCAGTGGTACTTAAAGAGTTAGATTAACTATAGGGGCAAAATGGTAAATTGATCCAGCTGTACTTACGAGCGATATGTGAAGGGTTATTGCACTGTTGATTGGTTATATGGACATAGAAAAAGAGTGCAACAGTCGGACTTTAGTGGAGTGCCCAATAGTTAACGGATGGTGGATCTCATGACTAAAGAGTTTAGTCAGTTATTCATGTACTATTGAGCTTCAAACTATAGGTCCATGAGGTCTCCTTGGTAGCTCAATGGGTTCAAGTTGAGAATCAGAATTTGGGTTGGTTTGAAGTGTTCAAATTAACAAGAGGAAATTCAGTTATATGTGATATAATTGATATGATGTATTAGATACATTATTTTGAGTAATTAATATAAATATGATTTAAAGTACCATAAAATAGAAAAAAAAAAAAAAACTATGGTTTATATGTTTCATATGATGAAATATTAAAACTATAGGTTACAAATATAATATGATAAGTTGGTTATCATATTTATTTATAATATATTAATTATATGATAATTAATTCTTTTTCTCTAATAACCGTTTTAAGTGGGAGGTTATTGGAAGTTTTATGGTAACCGTGAGATAGAAGGAAAATTGTTTTCCAAATTTAATGGTTGATTCTTTAGGAAAATTCTCACGAAAAGGCTATCAAGTAAAAATAGTTTTTACTAAGCGATAGTCGTTGAGAGCATACACGATCATTTAAGAGTTGACTATACGATAGTTACTCATTGATCGTTGCTACACGATCGAGTAGCAAAGTCTATGCGATAGGCTTCCATTATCTAAATGATCGAGTACATCGTCTATGCGATAGACAGTGTTCATATCTCCCACTTACTCGATCGTATATCTCCTTCGCTCCTCAATCCAAGATCATACAGAGCTCACAACTCCTGGATTCTCACATCGAGAATACCAAGGTAACACTTGTGGTGGTGTTCTATCTCCGTTCATGGATCGAGTTGGATTCGATTGGGTTCAAGGAGCTTCAAGTTGTTCGTGTTTTTGGCTAGTCCGTTTCTTGCATTCGAGTGTTGCTTTGGACATATTGGAAATCGGTCGAGGGATACTTGAAGAATGGTTCTTCAAAGGTACACATACTCTATCCCTTGTATTCTCTTATAACATGCTGTAATTTTTATTTATGCATAATCTGTTAGTTTTAGTTTAAGACTGTATTGCTTGTGTTCATTCTAAATGGAATTTGGAACGATCTACTTTTGCTGCTCATGGAGATATCTGTTGTGATTTCCTTCCGATAATACAAACTTTATGTCATTAAGTATTTAAATTTCATCAATTTTTTCATTATTTTGTAAAATCATGTTAATGAAGGGAATGAAATTCCCGCAGCGGAAGCGAGTGATCACATTCATGTCTTAGAATTTTATTTTGTAACTTGAACTTAAACAGAGAGGATGGAAATATGGATAAACATTCAATCTTAAGCCTAAAGCATGAAATTCTACTATAAATTACAAAGAGGAAAGGGATGGAGATAGACTTACCCTTGAAGAACCGTTTATTCTCGAATTCCTCTCCAGCAACAAGATCATGAACAAAATCTCTTTTTTACAAACACTGCTTCACAACAAGACCTCGAACACAGCAACGAGGATACCGCCACAATGATTACCTTGTTATTTTTAAGATGAGAATCAAGAAGAGTTGTGAGCTTCCTTGATTAATTTTGGTGGAAGGGAGAAAGACTGATTTATAGAGAGAATTTGGCACTTGAAGGAGATGAAGTTAGAGAAAGTATTATGTGAAATGAAAATCACATAATCAATGAATAAATCTCACAACTCCTTTGCACTCCATATGAGAGGTAACTTCCCACATCATGAAAAATATCTCACTGGGAGTTATTTATTTGAATTTCAAATTCAAATTATAATTATATTAAACTAATTTAATATAATTAAATCTAAATTGTATCTTATATCTCATATAATATATAACCTATAGTTTATATTATTAATATAACTTATAGTTTATATTCTCTCATATAACCTATAGTTAATATGAATCATATTCACATTAATTTTAACCTACAGTTTTTATATGAATTATATTCATATAATTAATATTTGAATCATATTCAAATATTTATTTCTCTCATTTAAACTTTATAATATAATGTATCACATATATCTTATACAATTAAATCTCTTTAATTAATTTGAACGATTCAAATTAATTGATTCTCATTAATCCTTATTGAGTTATCAAGATGGCTTTATGGACCTATAGTTTAGAAGCTCCAATGGTACGAGATTAATTAATTAAACTCTTTAATTAAATTTTCAGGTCCCACTAGTATAGAGTTTCAGTTCATGTTGTATTTATTAGACATAAATGTCGAGTCTGACCTCAGTAGTAGGGTTACTTACTGAGTATTTTATACTCATCCTTTCTCATGTCCTTTTTCAGGTAAGGGTAAGAGCATGCTGATGAATGACAAGCGGAATCTGTGATCGAGTCACTGGGACCAGTTTTATGCTTTTGTTCATGTTTCAAAATTTATTTTCATGTCTTTAAACTTTCAATCATGATGTTTGAAACCTACCGTTTGGTACTCATTTTCAGTCTTTTAAAGTTTTTTAGACTTATTTATTTCTAATTATAATTTATGGGTACCCTGTTATTTTACTTTTATCATTTGGTTTTAAAAGAAATCTTTTATTTGACTTTATTTATCTAGCATTTATTTCGTTATGAAAATGTGTCATTTTAAATTCTATGCATTCACATGTGTAGTAACGGCCTAGCTTGAGCCCTGGGAAGTCGGGTTGTTACACTATATCCATCTCTGATGGCACTCCATTATCTTATTCATTTTTATGTAGGAGTACAATGGGTGCCCTTCAATACTTAACCCAAGCTCGGCTTGATACTGCCTATGTGGCCAACAACCTTAGTCAATTTCTGAAGTAACCCACTGATGTTCACTGGCAAGTGGTCAAGAGAGTCCTTCGATACTTAGTTGGCACAAAGCATATGGGCATCCTCATTCAGCCCAGTGATAGATTCAACATCACAACCTTCTCTGATGCTGACTGGGCCATCAATATCAATGATCGAAAATCGGCTGCCTATTGTGTATTTATAGGCAATACACTTGTGTCGTGGTCCTCCAAAAAGCAATAAGTTGTGTCTTGTTCCAGTACGAAGTCTGAATACCAGGCTCTTGCCCATGCTAGTGCTGAAATTATTTGGCTAAAACAACTGATAAGGGAGATTGGTTTTTCGATTATTGATCGTCATGTCCTTTAGTGTGACAACATCAATGCTCGATCTTTAGCAAATGACCCCATTTTTCTTGCTTGCACCAAGCATATCGAAATAGATGTGCGTTTTGTTCGTGATCAAGTGCTCAGTGGGAATCTTGAAGTTCACTTTGTTCCCTCATCCAAACAGTTGGCTGATTGTCTCACAAAATCTCTCGGTCATTCTTTTCAGACTTTAAGGTCCAAACTCGGATAGTTGAACTACCCCTCATTTGAGGGGGATGTTAGGGAGAAGAATAAACACGCCGTATTTATCTGACCGCCAAAGTAAGAAATTTGGAAAAGGGCCATGCCATCCTCTCTCCAGAATCTTCCATCAACAAATTCGGTTTTGTACAACACTGTGGTGGCACCAGTTAGCAGCAAATACGTGTTTTTATTTATTTCTTTATTTCCTTTTTTATCTTAGAATTTCAGATACTCTTTTGCCCTAATTTTAAGGATTCTCAATTGTATATATATGATACGATATTGTTCATTAATTGAATAAAAAACAGAGGAAATACTTTCTCCCTACCTTTCTATGCAAAAACTTGATTTCTTGGTCGTGTTTGATAATATATTTGTAAACCATATATATAGTTGTAAATTAGATTAAATCTCAATTATTATCAATTTTTTTATAACATATATGAAGTGAGAAATTGAACCTCTCACTTAGTATATATAGTTGAACTATGCTTAATTTAAGTATTATCATATGCTCAATTATGTTCAATTTGAGTATTATCATAGGTTGATGATATATTTTTAATACAACTACACATTTTAGTCTTAAATACAATATCTAAATAAAAACATACAAAATGTTATTTTCATAATTTTACTATTTAAGTTACAGAATTCAAAAACAATTTTAAGGAATCTAGATCGCATATCAAACCTACTCTATTCCAAAACTTTTGAATCAAACCATTTCAATAATAATTATTAGGGATGATTATAGATTTAATCCTTTTGAAAACTTATTTTTTAAAATGTCTGAATATTTGGATATCTTCATTTTAGAGTTTTAATGCTATTTTTGGACAAAAATACCCCTTGTGGTGGATGGCCGGAGAGAAAAAGTGTATTTATTCTATTTTTTCCATATTTACGAAGCATTTTTAATGTCTCCCAATTTTCAATTGGAGAGAGAAAATGTATTTAATATTATTCTATTTTCATTTAACACATTTGACGTATCAAACAAATGATTTTTTTGACGAATTCATGGTTATTTTAAATATATCTTAGAACATTGTTTTAGATGTAAATGTTCTAACCAATATAGGAAATATACCGCAATATGTAAATCAGAAATGGACTCAATGTACAACATAAATCCCAGTATATATCGTAAGTTTCTTTTATATCACAGTATATAATTTCAATAAATCAAAATTCAACAACAATTTCCTAACTGAAGTGTAATTCGAAATTAATTTAACAACTTCAATGTACCCATAATATATCACAATATATCATAAATTCAATTTATATCACAATAGGTATCATAATTTCATATTTTTAAATAAACAAAGGTATATACAAATACATATATCAGTGTGTATATGTAAACTTGGGGACAAAAAATCACATTAATTTCAAATGAGAAAAATATCAACTAATTAATTATATATAATAAATACATTTAAAGCTTAAATGGAATTCATTGGGAATTCTAACTAATTAAATGAAATTTATGTGAAATTCTTTATATATACTATGAATTATGTTGAACGTTGAGTGATTTATATACTGTGATATATTGAAATTATTAATTTAGTTTTGAATTACACTTTTGTTACGGAGTTTTTATTAAATTTTGATTTATTGGAATTATACATACTATGGTATAAAAGAAATTTATGATATATACTGAAATTTATGTTGAATATTGAGTCAATGTCTGATTTATATATGTAGTATATTTCATATATTGGTTAAATATTTGCAAACATCTAAAACAATGTTCTAAGGAATATTTAAAATAACTAGGAATCTGTCAGAAAAGCGAGTTGCTTGATACGTCTAAATGTGTTAAATGAAAAATAAAATCATATTAAATCCATTTTCCCTCTCTAATTGAAAATGAGAATAAATCTCAAATAATTAATAGAATATAATAAATGCAGCTTCTCTCCAACATTGAAGATGATTCGTAAATATGAAAAAATATATCATAAATGCAATTTCTCTCTTCAGCCGCCCACTAGGGTTGGCAAAAATTCTCGCAGGGTGGGGAATCCCTGGTTTGACCGGGATGGGGTCAAACTGGGGAATTTTTTCGAGGACGAGGCGGGGACGGGGATGGTATCCCCGCCCCGACCCCGACCCCGATTTTTTATAGTTATATTTTTAATATTTTATAAATATATATTTATAATATATAAAATAATTTATTTATACTTATAAGTATTGTGAGCCCAATATTGAATATATAAATTCTAAATTTAAGCCCAAAAGTCAAGCCCAAACTTAAAAAATTAAAAGAAAAAAATGGAGAATCCCGCGGGATCTAATAGGGGATTCCCCGCGGGGAATTAGTAGGGGAATCCCCGCGGGGAAATGGGGAATGGAGCCCTGCGGGGACTCGTTTCCCTGACGGGGAATCCTCGCCCCCGTCCCCTTCTTCATATGGCGGGGGGCGGGGATGGGGATGGGGGGAATTTTTCCCACGGGGCCGGGGACGGGTGACCCTCCCCCGCCCTGCTCCGGCCTCGTTGCCAACCCTACCGTCCACCGTAAGAAGTATAATTGTAGGTTGGGGATTAAAAGAAATTGAATCCTGATTTTTGTGTAATTAAGCTACCCACTTAGATATTTATGTAAATAATAGAAAATGTTGACATAATTGAAATATAGGACCTTTATTAATGTGTTATGTGTTGTTGTCCCTAATTATTATTAAAAAGCCATAACAATAATCCAATACAAATTCTTTTTAATTTTAGTACGTTAATCTACTAAAAGACATAATTTGCATATTTCTCGAGTACAATGGTTGAATTTTTATTTTTATTTTTGAAAATTAAGTCTATTTCATCAACAGTTCTTACAATAATTTGCATATTTCTCGAGTACAATAGTTGAATTTTTAGCGCAATTTAAAAAAAAAAATAAACTTCTTTTTTAGTTCTCAAAATTTGGCTTGGTTTTTTAGATCATTGGTAAAAAGTAGATTACAAAAGAAGAAATTTGGAGATGAAAGTAGTGTTCATAAGCTTAATTTTCAACACAAAAATAAAAAACAAAATAGTTATCAATCGGACCTAATTTTTGTCTAATAAATTAAAATTAAAAATTATCTAATAAGATTTTAAAGATTTAATCGTGTTTTACATCATTTTAAACTTTAAAGACATCTAATAAATCAACAAGGACTATGAATAGAGAACTTAGAGAAAATGGATTCAAACATGATGGTTATGGCCCCTCATCTACGAATATCTTTCACAACTAAATGTCATAGGGTCAGATATGTTGTCGAGTGAGATTAAGTTAGATTTGCATAAACTCGCTCAAATAAATCCATAAATTTTAAATGTTGTGAATAATAAATTTTTAACATACTCAATATTTCCTAAAAAAAGGTAACTAATGTATCAAACAATAATGGTAAAAAAATTTCCTAATACAATTAAAAAATATTAAACATTTTTCAAAATAGTAGAGAAAATTACATTCCCGTTTGATAACTATTTCATTTTTCATTTTTTATCTTTGAAAATTAAGTCTATTTTCTCTTCATTTCTTATGATAATTTACATATTTCTTTTAAATACAATGTTTGAATTCTTAACCAAAGTCCAAAAACAAATATAAGTTTTTAAAAACTATTTTTTCTAGTTTTCAAAATTTGGCTTGGTTTTTTAAACCATTGGTAATTTAAAAAAAAGATAACACAAATGAAGAAATTTAGAGATGAAAGTAGTATCTATAAACTTAATTTTCAAAAACAAAAAACAAAAAACCAAATGATTATCAAACGAGACCTACACTTTTAATTTTTTTAAATTAAAAATTTATTTCAAATTAGTCATAACTTCAAATTTTAAGGACTAATAATAATAATAATAATAATAATAATAATAATAATAATAATTCAAGAGTATGTCAAACACAGTTCAATTGAGAAAGTATTGTTTGCTTGATAAAAAAAAAGTTGGAATTAGAATACAATTTTGAAATGAAATCTAAAAAAAAACTAAATAAATTAATTAAAAGGAAAAAAAACGTCGCCTGAGAGATTCGAACTCTCGCGGGGAAACCCCATGTACTTAGCAGGCACACGCCTTAACCACTCGGCCAAAGCGACTGTTTTTTGACAAAGTGGACTGACTGTAGCTATTTCAAATAATATTCTTATTCTAACGTCATTCAAATTTCACAAATTTCTATCTAATAAACTTTCAAACTATCAGTCACTTTATAAAATTGAAACTTAGTAAGTCTATTCGATTCGATCGTTGATTCAATCCGATTTCAGAGATGACTTCTTTGTAATATATGTTATCTACTCTGCTTCCTGTTTCTTTCAATTTGAATCATGTATTTACAAAGCCATTCAATTTAGTTTGGTTGATTCTTGGACTATTCAACCTGTTTTAAAAAGTAACTATTTTAGTTCACATTTAAAAAAATAATTAAAAATAAAAATTAACATAACCATATATTCACATTTGAAATTACAATAACTAAATTGAATCAAAGGTAAAAATATAAGGACCAATTTAAACATTTTAAAAATATAATAACCAATTTTATCCAAAATAAATAATTCGGAGATCAAAATAATATTTAAACCAAAAATCAATTCATGTCTCAACCCATTGTTGACTCAAACTTACCCGCATGTCTCTGCTCGAATCATAATTCAGGGCTAAAGAGATTCGAAAAAATAGGTTGACTGTGCTCAACTAAAAACTAAGAGTATATTATAAAGTATAATTTTTGTCCTGTAAAAATCACTCTCAAATGTATCTGTAATTGTGTTTTAAGTTGATTTTGAATGATTAAAGATGTATTCGAAAGTGATTATGGATAATGACAAAATCATTCCTTAGAAGAGAAACTAGTGATTCAGTGGTTTGAACAACAAATAAAAAAAAGTGTAAATCGAGTACCTGGACTACTAGGAAGATGAGAAATTGAAATCCATAAGTTAACACAGAGACCAAAACAAACACCACGTGTTGCTTTAAATAAATTAGTGGCAGTTAGACAAGTTAACATGCCACAAGAGTTAAAAACATAGAAAACTCAAAATCACATAACAAATTACACCTCTTGCCTCTTCTCATGGCGTAGCTACTAATCCTTAAATAAATAAACTTCTGAATTCCCCATTTGCAAGTTGGCATAGCTGATTGTAAGATTGAGTATCTGAAAAAGAGGTAAATTTCAAGTTATATTACAAGTTTAGACCATAAACTAAACTTTCAATTTTATACTTAATAGCTTCTTAACTTTCAAATAAATTAGTTAAATGTTACTTCATGTTTATCTAATACCAACCCCTTATTCTCTCTATAGAAGAAGCTGCAAGAAGTGCAGAGGGCTAAGCCACTACTATCATGAGATAATTTTGGAGGACTAACATAAATTTTAAGAAAGAGAGTTTCGATTCTAAAACCAAATAACTAAACAAGTCATTTAATCTAACATTCGTGAGGGATAAGAGAAAAGATTGATCATGTCAAAGAGACCAAATGGCATTTGCTGAGCTTTCAAATCCATAGGCAACAGTGAGATATGTTATCAATGGCATAATGATGATAACAGAAAGAAATGGTTATAGTACATACCAAAAGTGGTTCCAAAGTCAGTCCAATGTTCAACATTGATGATCTTGTTAGCCTCAGCAATACCAACCACCTCTACAAAGTTCATGAGAGGGACTGTGGGCAAGCCACGAATAGTCAATTGTTGTTCATCCGTAGATTTTCCTGTAACGATTCCACCATCACTTTGGATAACTTGAACCACTGCTCGAATCTTTCTTCCACAATGCATGCTCAATAACTCACCATTAACAAAAACTGCAGGGTTTGACGTATCCATATCCTGAAAAAACCAACCATGACGAGTGACATGATGTTTAGGATTAAACAGTTACTGTGATAAGATCATGGCAGTGGAATGATCAAAGCAATCTAAATTGACTGGGTTAGCAATATGATAAAAAAGATCATGTTGGTGTCTACACTTAATAATCGAATAAATTTGGAAGAAAACTCCTACACTTTTGAGATTATACCGTTAAAACTTCAAACTAATAATTTTATCAATTTAAAACTTAAATTTAGAATCCATTCAAACCATTTATTATAATTTATAACTATATTCACTTATTCCATTTAAAACCCGTTAGAATCAATTAGATAAACCGATTATCACATCTCACCCAAATAGCAAGATAAGTTATTAAGTAATACTTTCTAAATAAGAATCAAAAAAATAAAAAGGAAGATGAAAAGATGAAAAATCACTTAAATCTAGTGAAAAGTCTACAAGTGTGAAAATAGTGCATTAACAATTTTAAAACTAATTCTATTATGATAGGTCTAAATTGATTAGATTGATATAATTATTAGTTTGGGGTTTGAAGTGATACAACTTCAATGTCTAAATTATAATAAATCGATTTTCTCCTCATAAATCTAACATGATAGCACTCCTACATGCAAGGGAGAAACAAAAACGTTGGAAAGAAAATTATGAACTCTATGCTGCATGAGAAAAATGTCTTTCACCAAATAAATTTCATCCTCTAGTCTCAATGGTAAAACATCAGAAACAAACAACTTAACGCAACTATAACATTTAGCACAACAGATACTTGAGATCGTGACCTCTTAGCAACTCTGTTCAACTCATGGAGTTGAGTATAGCAGAATCGTACAAGAAGCGAAGAATAAAAGTAGTAATCGACAGCATAAGTGTAGAAACTGAATCCAACTTCAAAAGAAACGAACTCGGAAAGGCTTGTAGGCAAACAGATTTTAATTTCCCTGGCTAATATGGCGACCAGAACATACCACTACAACGAGACCGGAAATCAATTACAGATTTACCGTGCCCTTTGCGAAGAAGATTACAATCGATCAAATTAATGAAATAAATTTCGATTCATATAACTGCTGAACGGAATAGTTCTATAAATTTCACAAAATATCATCAGAGCCTATGGTTATGGAGGAAATCATCAAAACAACTACCTTACATACAATGGAAGAAGTGCAAGTTGTTAATAACGAGACGAACTAAGTAGCAGAAAGCCTCAAAACCTAAATCTGCCGGCTCAGAACGATTTCTAACGCTACCTGTGAGACTATGATTCTTCCGCGCACGATTCAGAGAGAGGGAGAGAGCTCGGAGTGAGATTGAGAATTTCAAGCGACGAACGACGAAAAGGCGGGAATTTATGGCCGGTTCTTGACCAAGGATATATTTTGGCGGGAACGAAAAGATGAAAAAATGTTATTTATCCGCTTAAGAAACAATTTTTAAAAGAAAAAAAACTTACACGTTTTTTATCGCTCAAAATTTGTTTTATATTTGGTTTTAGACTTTTATATGTAATTTTTATATCATCAAAATTGATTTTGAATGATTAAAAATATATTGTAGAATGATTTTAAAAATGACAAAAATGATTTTAACAATTTTATTATGATTCTCAAACATGCACTTGTTCGTAGGAAATCAATTTTTATTCCTTTTCAATTTCAAGATTTATTTAATTTAAACACACCAAAATGAGCATAACTCAACTGAAATCTCGAGGTTAGAAGTTCGATTTTCTCACCCTACACATAATTCAACTCCCTATCACACTTAGACCTAACCCTAACAAATATTTTCTTCTCAAGTCAATCCAAACGGATCATTAATCTCAAACTTGATTGACCAACTCGATTAACACTCATTTTAAATCATTAATTTCAATATAAGTTTTTTTTTAACTAAGTTTATGTTTGATAATACACAAAATTGATGAGGATTACTCATTGAATATCTTTGCCAATGCTCAGAAATTTTAGCTTAATTTTTTTTAATTAAAAAAATCTTATCACTTTGGTACCTTGATATGGTTTATAAATCATTTAAAAAATCGCAATCTAAAAAAAATGGTTACCAAAAGGTTAATATAACAAAAATAACCAATGGCCAATGGGTCAAATGTGTACTAATCAGCGCTGCAATGGTAATTGAAAATTTTATGGAATTTACATTCTTTTAGTTAAGGATCATATTAAGCTCCTAATAGTATAAAAGGGAGAAAATTATCTTCTGGGACTAAAAAGTTGATACATTTCATAGGATCAGCTAACATTGTTGAAGGAGCAAATTGCAATAGAATGGAGAATTATGCTATACATCATTTGCAAAGAAGCCCCAACCAAAAAAATTAAAAAGAAAAGAAAAAAAATAATTTTTTTTGTTGATTAGTTTTTCCAGACTGGAATAATTCCTTGTGCAGCCAAACGCTTCTCAATCCAGAAAACTATAAGCTTTGCTGTAACTTTCTTCTCATCGACCAGAAAGGGTTCAACAGAGCTTCCTCCATTGCCATATGAAGATAGTGAAAACCCTTTGGGACCTGTTCGTGATTCAACCATTGAAGGGTCTCAAACATCGAGCTTAGATGGTTTTTCCGTTTATCAACAATACCCAACGTTATTCAAAAGTTGCAATATGATCCTTGAACTTTCATAAATGTTGTAAAACTATCACTTGGTGTAGAAATCTGTTAGAATATTAGTTGGAAATCAGAACCTAGAGTGAGCGTGGTGGTGTTCGAGTCCTAATTTCTATTCAAGGTCACCACTACATAGTTTCAAGTCGTTTTGAAACGTTTATCTAAGGTTAAGGATAATATTGAAACTTTTGAAATAAATGACAAAGTTAAGGTACTTTTTGTAATTTACATTATCTAAGAATTTAAGTACCTGTGAGGCCATTGGGGAAAAAAGCCCAAAATGTGTAAGGAACTCCATTTTTCAAGAATGAACCATCCAACTGCCATTGTCAATCCAAATTCAATGAGCCCAAGCTAAGAGTTTATCAGTGAACGAGAATTGAGGATGAGAGAAACTAACTCTGTTGTCTTGGAACGATAGTCCAATATCGGAGACATCGGCTTGTGCTTCAAGAATCGCTTTCAGCGAAGGTATGACATCTTCCTCCATCAACTCAGGCAGTGGCTTCACTGGAGCTTTTGCTGGCGGTTTGGCCTTTGCTGGAGCTTCCTTCGGGACTGTCTTTATCTCCTTTGGCTCGGCCGCAACTGATAGAAAAGACTTCTATTTCAGCAGATGCCATAAATTGAGTATTAATATACACGGCAGACAGAAACAAATGAACCAGAGCCTGACTCTTTTCGTTTGGAAGAGAAAAAGACTAAAGATTATAGAGTTACCTAAGAAACATGGACACTTTAGTTTGGTTAGTTCTTGTCCAACACATGTCAGATACTTGAACACTCCAACACTTATTAGACACGTATTGGATACTTTTTAGCACAATGTACAAATTAAATATAAGTCCAACATTTGTTAAACACATATTAAATGCCGTTGAATTTCCTTATAATATAATAATGACATGATTTTAAAAATGTAAATTTTAATACACACGTTCTTGTCGTGTCCGTGTTCTAGACTTCTTAAAAATGATGTGTCTCCATATCCACATCGTGTCTATATGTATCCACTATCCATGTTCTTTACAGGTCACTCTGTCATTCTTTCAGTGATGTACTTTGAAAATTTTGCGAGCACCTAACCTGTTGGAGTAGATGATTCTTGCAAGGTAGAGCAGCATACGACTTTGCGTTCAGCTGCAAGCTTATGTACCATCTGCACAAGTCAACTTAAGTTATATCTAGTTTTAGTTAGCTTTTTTATATATATATATATATATAATGAAGAGCAGGATGCTGTCTGTAGCGATGAACAGAGATGATAGATTCCAACTATAATCATAAAAGCTAGGTGACACAATCACTCCACTGTTTTAGTAGATTTTGGTATATACCAACAAATACTGTCCACACCTTTTGTTTAAGTGATTGACCTCATGCGTTCTTTCTGGTATGACAGGAATACAATTATCATGAATGGAAGAAAAACTTATATTCCTAGAAACAACTCAAAGAAAAAGATAGCCAAGGCAGAAATTATGGTTCAACCATTTTGATGTCCTTTGCCACAACTACCTATCATAGATTCATAGCACCGACTTGAGCAAAGTGGTTATGAACTTATAAGTGCCTCAT
The DNA here is from genome assembly GCF_027475165.1 of Benincasa hispida. Lineage (NCBI taxonomy): Eukaryota > Viridiplantae > Streptophyta > Magnoliopsida > Cucurbitales > Cucurbitaceae > Benincasa > Benincasa hispida. Next base: position 35,643,533 of record NC_143484.1, on the reverse strand, counting down.
ATCTTGGGTTTGAATCCTCTTTTCTATATTTATTATGTAATATTTATAATTTATATACATATTAACCATACCTATAGGATCATATTACCTTCATGTTTCTATCTAGTACAGTGAGTTGGTGAGTTGAGGGAATGGTTACCGTCTTCTTTATCTTATGCGTCCATTTTGAACTCTCATACAATTTTCTCTACCAACTGAATCTCCCCTCCCCTGCTCTCTCTCTCTCTCTCTCTCACGTTCATGACTCTGCCCCCAATTGAAACAGGAGAGAAGACAAAGAAATAACTGAACACTGTTGAAAATAATTGTTAATTAAATTTATTTACCACAATCCCTCAACTTTAACTTTTGGGTTAGCAATATATCCTAAGTTCAAACCCTTATGAAGTCGTTTCCTCTGCATCTAATATTGAAAGCTATTTGTTTCACCATGTGCTAATTTCCAATCCCACAAGTGGGAAGAAATATTAAGAATATGAATTAATAATTAAATTTATCATAACCCAATCAGTTCAAGCTTTGGTGTTCAATAATGATATAACAAATTCAATCCCTGAAATAGTTCAAGTACAGATTATTTCAAAGTAAGTCCTGATAATATTTTTCTCTTCTGCTAACTGCTTTAATTTGGCATTACAATTTCAAATCATGTAATATTTTGCAAACCAAAACTACCTAATATGACACGATTCTAGGGAGAATTTTTAAACTTCATTTTCCTCTTTTCTTCTCCAACCACTCAATCATCTCACAGCTAATCAACAGTGGGGAGAACAAAAGCAAGTAAAATCAACTATGAGTTCCTTAAGAACTGTGCTATAAAAGAGAATACGAAACTCGAAAAAGGTATAACAAAAATTGTTGTTCTATTCACAAGAGAACCAAAACAAGAATAAATTGACAAGAACAACATGGAATCGGAACCGGAATCGGAATCGGAATCGAAAATGATAACAAAAGGAGGAAACGTACCGTGTGAAGGGAGAAAACTGGGGAAGGTTTGGAATTGTGAGGAAAGTAAGTAGCAGTTGAAACTCCAATTCCGCGTCCTCCTTTGAGAATCATTGCCATCTGAAACTGAATCGAGGAGAGGAATAGCGAAGATTAGAGTGCAGCAATTTAGGGAAGAGTTCTGATAGTGAAGATTAGAGATGAATCGTTGGTGGAAGGAAGCTGACAACAATGGCGAAGGGAGTGCTTCTCATTTTTCGTTACAACTTACAAGGACACGAAGCGCACAGAGTTTTGTGATCCACACACTAATCCAAACAATTTCTGCCACTGCTTTTATTTTATTTTATTTTTCCTACCCTTTTCATTTTTAATTTCACATTATTTTATTTTAAAATATAAATTTATACCATCAGCAACTTTAGATTAACTTCGGTATAATTGTCCTGACTTTTCTTTTAGGGGCCATTTGGATTGATGTTTTCTCAATACTCAAGAATTAAGGATGTGGAAATAAAATTACTGGGAATCAAGGATGACTATGTTTGGTTATACATGGAAAACAATGTTTGAGAATAGTATGTGGGAATTAAAAAAAATTGAGATTGTGAAAATAAGTCCAAACAATCGTTTACAAAATACTATACGATCACTTAAATTATCTACACAATCACTGAGTAACAAAATGCTATACGATCGCCTACCCAATGCTATACGATCACTTACTAAATGTTACACGATCACTAAGTAACAAAATGTTATACGATCGCTTACCAAATGCTATACGATCACTTATAAAATGCTACACGATCACTGAGTAACAAAATGCTATACGATTTCACGGCTGGAAGGAAGGAAAATCGTGGTAGGAAACGGTAGAAGAAATGAAAACCCACACTTCTCAATAGGTATGTAATTCCTTCATTTGTATGGGTAAAAGATACCTAGAAATTGTCTTTTCCAAGATAAATAAACAAATCTCACAAACCAAACATGGGCTTTGTAAACCCATTCCCATTCCCCACCATCTTTTCCCTCCAACCAAACGACCCATTTAGAGTTATATCAATATATCAATTTACACCTGCTTAACATAAATATATTATGAAATTTATTATTTATATTAAATAAATTCTTAAGTTTTCATTGATAAATAAATCTAATTCTAGACCACTCATTACTATTACATAAAATCATTCATATATCAATTATCGGACATGTGTAGACTTTTTCAAATGTCGGTTTTACGAAGTTGATGATTAGTGATGAAACATGGATGATTCTCATATAATATTTTAAATAAGTCTAAATTTATTCATTTTTAAAAGTTTAGGTTTTGTTTAGACAATTATGTATAAGCTTTCTAAGATCCCTTTATCATGATAAAAGTTTAAAAATATGTTTACCATTTATTTTATCTAAAGAATGACACTAAAGTCTTTTAATATTTACATGTTAACCATCGTGGTTATTTCAATCTTATCTTAGCATATATATTCGTCGTCATAATTTTGGAACAAATTTCAAAATTTGAGAGTAAAAGTAAAACTTTAAAAAAATAAAAAATAAATATTTTTTAAAAGTCAATAAGGAAATTGAAACCATCCCAAATTAGTTCAAGAAAAAGAATCTAGATTGTGCAGCTCAACAACACCCGATGAATACTATTGAGTGGCAAAAAAATTAAATTGTTTTTGTTTTTTTTTTCTTCTATATATATATATATATATATAAAAAAAAAGTGCAAACTTACACCTAATCATTGTTTTAGTTCAAACATATAATTTAACTATAGAATTTCATGCTGAGCCAAAATATTTATTAAAATAAAAGCAAAAGGCAAATACTTTAACTGAAGTTTGTCAAAAGGAAGAATCTCTGTAAAAACAAGTTTTTCAATAACCAAATAATGATAATTTGTTAAATGCAAGTCAGAAGCAATAACATCTGTAAAACAAGATTAAAAAAAAAAAAAAAATTAACAAGTTTTTTCAAAGTTAGTCTTTATATTTTACTACTTATACTTTTAAATGTTGAATTATAGTCCAGTATTTTCAATAAATTTTAAATCTAATTCTTATTTTCATATAAAAATTACATTATGTGAAATATTTTTCAAAATTTATCATGAAAAGCTAATAAATAAAGTAAAAAAAAAAAACTTTTAAAAAGACCAACGACAAACTAGATTCAAATAAGACATTTATGATTTATGATTTTTTTTAGTACAACAATTAAGAAATGAGATCAAAAGTCGAACCGATTACGACTGAACTAATTTAAAATAGAGACTAAAATTGAATAATTTTGAAAATAAAAAGATTAAAATAGTAATTTTACTTTATTTTATTCTAAAAAGATTATCTTTTAATTCCAAACACAAAGTAGTAAGAAAAGTAAAAGATAGGAGATAAGGCCAAATCCTACTTTAATTTTCCCCACCATTTTATTTTTCTTTATATATAGTGTATATAAACCATATAAATTCACATTTCATTGACAGAGAGTGAATAATAGAGAAGGAAAAATGGGAAGAAGAAAAGAGATGACATTCATTTTTATTATTCTTTACTCATCTATGGTGGCTTCATTTGCTTTGAAACAACTCTTCATAATAGGTCAATTACTCTTCTCTCTCCTTTTTCATTCTTAAATATAGATGGTATACCTTTCTATGTGTTTTACGATTTAGTTCCTTATCTTTTATTAGATTATAAAATTAGTTTTTAATAAACTCTGTTCGGTAACAATTTTATTTTTGAAAATTAAACCTATAGACATTACTTTCACCTCCAAATTTCTTAATTTATTATCTACTTTTCACCAATGGTTTAAAAAGCTAAGTCAAATTTTGATAAACTTAAAAAAACGGCTTTAAAAAATTTGTTTTTATTGTTGGAATTTGACTAAGAATTCAACCATCATACTTGAGAAATATGTAAATCATTGTAATAAATGTGGATGAAATAGACTTAATTTTCAAAAATAAAATAAAAAACAAAATAATTACCGAACGGACCTTAATTTTTTTATTTTTAAAATTAATTTAGCAAATATACCACTTATATTTACGAGTTTTTCTTGTTACTCGATATCTATTCATGATAAAGGAAATAAATAATAGATAATAAATAAATGGAACTTTTTTCTTTATTTATTTGATAGAATTTGCTTTAGAATTCAAATGTTATGAAAAAGAAACAGTGAGAAAGCAAGCTTACTTTTAAAAATCAAATACATATATATGCACGATTTGAATAACCATTTGATTTTTTTAAATTTGTGTTTGTTTTCTCACCATTTCTTAATCATGATTCTCATCCTTCTTAAATAAACATTTGGATTTTTTGTCAAATTGTAAAAACAATATCAACTTCTTAAAACATTAGACCTCGTCTAGTAATCATTTGGTTTTTTGTTTTTATTTTTTAAAATAAAGTCTATTTCATCCATATTTTTTACAATGATTTGCATCATTCTTAACTACAATGGTTGAATTTTTAGCCAAATTCAAAAACAACTTTTTGAAAGCTACTTTTTTTTAATTCTCAAAATTTGGGTTGATTTTTTAAACCATTAGTGAAAGATAGATAACAAATGAAAAAATTTAGAGAAAAAAGTAGTATTCATAAGCTTAATTTTCAAAAACAAAATAATTACCAAATGAGATATTAATTTTTTCTTTTAGTTTACAAACTTAGTTTCGATTTTGAAAATAGTTCTAGAACGTAGACAACCAAACAAAGAACCAATTGTAGATGGTATAGGTGTAGTGGTAACAAATTTATTTATTATTATTTTTAAAATAATAACTGATTTTCAAAAGGTGCGATGTATAGGTTTGTGTTTATTAACTCGTTGTACTACATTTAATTTTGTGTCTAATAGGTTGATAAACTTAAAAAGTGACTAAACTAAAAAAAAATAGGGAAATTTTTATAAATAGAAAATTCCCACAAAATATTTACACTTTATAAAAGTTTTTAGAACTTTTTGCTATAAAGTATAAATATTTTTAAATTTAAAAAAGTCTCTAAAATATATATATAATATTTTAAAAGTTAATGATTAAAATAAAATACACACGCACACGCATACGCGCGCGCACACACTTTATAAACATTAAAAAAAATTACCAAAACCTCAATTAACTTGTGAGTTTTTTGTTTTTTTTTACCGTATGTAGATTGGGAGATAAATCTCCAACCACAAAATTTAAAATATAAGTTCATGTCCATTGGGTTATATTCATATACTCACATTATTATATATATATTGTTCGAATGCCTTGAATCTATTATATGGTGCTTCGAATTATCAAGTACGAGATCTCGCTTAGAGTTTAGAGAAATGCACTATATAAACTCTCTAACCCTATAGGCTTTATTCATTCTATATTATGTAAAATTCTCTCTTATAAAATTGTTTTAACTGATCTGCTTCGTGGATGTAGTTAACTCACTGTTAATGAACCATATGAATGTGTGTATTAATTCTTTATTCTTTCTACGTTTTTTTATGTTCTCTAATTATTGATTTCGTAACACAGATATATATATTTTGCAGATTCTAAACACCAATTGATTGGTAGAAGATACAACAACATAAGTTTAACATTTGTTGAACATCGACGAGGAGTTAGGGGCGTGATTCCAATATATGCAACAGCTTCTTCGCATCGTCATCGAAACCACCGCAATGGTGGAAACGGCCATAATAACTACATGGAGTTTATAGTAGTTGGGCTTTCCATCTCTATTGCAATTTTGTGTAGCCTTATCTAATACCGACTACATTCCAGTTCCAATTCATCAATAAAGAGTATTGTAGTATGATTTTTTGTTTTTAACAGTATCCCTATTAATTGTTTGTAATAAAGAGTAGAATTTAAGAAATAAGCGAGATCTACGAAATAAATGAACGACATATTACTATATCATTTAATGACGTTTCAAATTATGGGAGAATAGTAGATATTACTGTAGTACTAGAAATTTTTTCGTTGTTTAAACAATAAATTGCTAACTTAACAAACATGGGATGGACGTTTGAATTGAGGAACACCCATATGGTTGGTGTTTTGTATTTTTTTTTCCTTATCTTAAAAAAATTGTATTTATTTCTTCTATTTCCTTTGTGCTAAAAATGAAAATGGCATGTTTTACTGAACTTTGTGTTTTTATTATTTATTTATTTATTATTTTCGAATATTATTTTTAAATAGGAGGGTAAAATTCGAATATATACTCTAGTTGACAATCTTTTAGAACTTTAATTTTAGTAGTTATTCATTGTAAAAGCTAAAAAAGTGGGTGTTTTGTTTCTTTGAAATGATTTTAGAATAATTTTTATATTTTTTAAAAGTTCAAGTGGTTTTTCTTTTTCATTTTATTTATTAATTAAAATATTATTCAAAGTCATCATATGATTATTGAAGAAGAAATTTTGGACTAATCACAAATTGCCACGTCATTCATGACGATATTCCAAATCATTAAATTTGCGACCAATTAGAAGTTGACATGTGTCCCAAATTGAAGTTGAAAACAAACCCCGACAATGCCACGTGGTTTCATCATGACCATTGAATTAGATAGATTTATTTCCCTCAATTTGATATTATTATTTGGGTTAAAATCCAACTAAGCCAAAAAATAGGTTAAGTTTGACCCAAATGTCTAATTGGGCCCAAAGGACAGGCTCATGGACCAACCAAATCCAAGTCCAACTAATCAGGTCTAAAGACCAGACCTATGGACCAACTAAGCCCAAGGGCCAGACCCATAAACCAACCAAGCCCAAGCCTATGAGGCTCACCAGAGAACTCTATAAATAGAGGAGCCCTCCTCATTTATGGGGGTCAGCAATTCTACATTCAGAAAGCCCAAAGAGAATTCATCAATAAGCATAAGACTCCCAAGACTCCTAAAGTTGCACTCCTAGAAGACAAAAGACCATTGAAGACACAAAAACTCTTCCAAGACTTCTATTTCAAGAACGTTCGATGGTTTTCTTCTTCAAGTCAAGCACATCCACTCAACCAAGAGAGAATCAGAGGATCAAGTACTAGAGATCGAACCATATCGCATCAAATCAACATCGACATCAACACCAACTCAAGCTCAACTCCATAAAATACGTTTCTCCGGAAACCTCGTGTGAACGAATTGGCAACCCAGTGGGACATCTCTACCTCTCATCCCTCTCTCAGCATCCAAACAAGACAAATGGAACCAAAGAAGATGTCATCCAGAGCTTCCTCCACAAATAACTCTTACACGAGACCTGTCATTTGCAGTCGCTCAAGGGAAGTTACGCATAAGCAAAAGCAAAGCTCCCTCATTGCACACAACATCTTGAGGCAAATGAAAGGGTCCCCACAAGGTGAGGTTGTCATCAAGGAGAACCCCTTGTTTGACACCTCTACTTCTGCCTCTAGCAAGCCAAAAAGGAATTCGTAGCCAGATGTGATTTTTGTCATGATGGCAGATGTAACGGTTGAAGCGACCATGGCAGAGATGGAAAGGAAGATCAACTTTCTGATGAAAGTCGTGGAGGAACGAGACCATGAAATCACTGCACTAAGAGAATAGATGCAGTCTTGAGAGGCTGCTAAATCAAGCCAAGCACCTACGGTCAAAGCAACTGACAAAGGGAAGACTGTGCTGCAAGAAAAGCAGCTGTAACAGTTAGCTTCAGTGGTCTCTCTGTCGATCCAACAGCTGCAAGAAAAGATCATGATCTCCATAAGGGCTCAGTATGGAGGCCCGCCTCAGACTTTCTTCATGTATTCCAAGCCATACACCCAGAGGATCGACAACTTGAGAATGCCTGGGGGGTATCAACCCCCAAAGTTCCAGCAGTTCGATGGAAAGGGCAACCCAAAGCAACACATCACCCAATTCGTAGAAACATGCGAGAATGTGAGAATAAGGAGAGATCTGCTAGTCAAGCAGTTCGTCAGAACCTTAAAAGGAAACGCTTTTGACTGGTACACAAACTTAGAGCCTGAGGTTATCGACAGCTAAGAGTAGCTTGAAAGGGAATTCTTAAATCGCTTCTATAGCACTAGACGCACCATCAGCATGATGGAGCTGACAAATGCCAAGCAGCGGAAAGGGGAGCCGATCATTGACTACATCAACCGTTGGAGGGCCCTAAGTTTGGATTGCAAATACCGACTCACTGAACTATCTGCTGTGGAAATGTGCACTCATTGTACGCACTAGGAACTCCTCTATATCCTGTAGGGAATAAAGCCCCGTACCTTTGAAGAATTGGCAACTCGTGCCCACGACGTGGAGCTAAACATGGCCAACAGGGGAATGAAGGATTTCCTGATCCCCGAGCCGAAGAAGGACAAGAAGGAAGTAAAAGGCAATGAGAAGATTGTAAAAGGCGCCACGAAGGAATCAATGGTCGTTAATACGACCCCGTTGAAGTTTTCCTTGAAAGGGAAAAAGATGAAATAGAAAGATGAGGGAGGTGAAAGACGTCGCCTAACTCTAAAGGAGCGACAGGAAAAAGTGTACCCGTTTTCAATTCCAATGTTACGGATATGCTTGAGAAATTGTTGGATAACCACCTTATCCAGCTACTGGAATGTAAACAACCGGAACAAGCCGGCAAAGTGGACGATCCCAATTACTGCAAGTATCACAGGGTCGTTAGTCACACGGTTGAAAAACGTTTTGTATTGAAGGAGTTGATCCTCAAGTTGACTCGTGAGAGGAAAATAGAGCTGGATCTAGACGAGGTGGTCCAAATAAATCATGCTGCAGTGACGGTAACTCCAAACACACTAACACCAATCATATGTTATGAAGAAAGTGAGAGTTTGGTCCAGTTTGAGACCTTTAAACTGATGGTTGTGCGGTTTCAGGGGGAGGTTCAAGCCACGGGTCCTCAAAATAGAGGAGAACGCATTGATAACGACGATAACGAAGGCTGGATCCTTGTGACACGCCATAAGAAGAAAGGGTCGAACTCTACCCAAAAAGAGTCACGCTCCTATTGAAGTTACAGGAGAGGGAGAAAGACCCAAAAAAGGAAGGGAAGAAAGAAGGCTCGGAAGCCCAAGGCTGTTGCGAGGTAGATGAGGATGTTCCTCGTCCTAGGCGATAGGTGACATTGGTGGATTTCCTCCCGAAGAACTTCTACGATTGGGGTTAGGAGAAATGCCAGAAGCTGCTACATGTCATGCTGTCAGAACCACAGAAGAAGAAAATACCTAAGCCCATTGAAATCGACAGAAGAATCGAAGGGCTTATCGTCATTCAGCATAGATGACCTGCTCTCACTCCCGTAAGAAGCTAAGACGACCCTCATTGAGGCGTCGTTGGACTCCAACGCATCCAGTGCACTGACCTTGCAGTACGTGCGTATGCCTTGTGTTGTACATCCATAGACTTCTCAAACGAAGATCTGTTGCTAGGATCCAAGTTGCACAATAGGCCTTTGTATGTCTCCAGGTACATTTGAGAACAAAGAGTTGGTCAAATTCTCATCGATAATGGATCCACTACCAATATAATGCCTTAAGCAACTATGAAATAGTTAGACATCGCATGGAATAGTTGTTGAACAACAAGTTGGTAATTCAAGGATTCAATCAAGGCTGCCAAAGGGTGATAGGCATGATACGCTTAGAGCTTCTCATCAAAGACCTAAAGGCTGATGCATTGTTTCACATTATAGACTCAACTACCACTTATAGGCTACTATTGGGACGCCCTTGGATTCACGGGAATGGTGTGATTATGTCAATGCTGCATCAATGTTTTAAGTTCTACCAGGATGGGATTAAGAAAGTTGAAGCAGACTCTAATCTATTTTTTGAGTCTGAATCTCACTTCGCAGTTGCGAAGTTTTACTTGGAGGGTGAGAATTCCGGTGAAACAATGCATACAGAGACCTCACTGACAAATAAAGCAAATGGATCCCGATCAAGGTCGCCAGTAGACACAAAGAAAGAAACGGGTAGCAAGGTACAAGCCTCCAACCCAAAAGGGAGTGAGACATCCCCTAGTGTTGGGGAGGAACCTGTGGTGAGGGACTAAAAGGCCTCAAAGCCTCCGATTTTACATTACGTCCCTTTGTCAAGACGGAAGAAGGGTGGGTGATCTTTTATAAAATGCTCAAAAGGTTGTAGGTCGACGATGTAGAAATCCTAAAAGAGAGTTTCGTCACACCTCTCATGCCAATAATGAACCAGGAAGTCCACAAGCCGGATGCAGACCTGACATAGTTAAATTTGCTCGAGAAGTGAACTAAGGACAGATTCAACCCCAAGGCTTACAAACTATTAGCAAAGGCGGGTTATGACTTCACAACTCATACTGAGTTTAAAAGCTTGAAGATTTATGAGCAACCCAGACTCTGGTCGACCTAAAAAAATCTTTTGTAAGAGGGACACACTATACATACGTCGAGGGCAGAACTCGGGTATAAGTTGTCGAAGTTGGTTCGCATAATCAGAAAGGCAAAAGAAAAGGTGGCCAACAACAATCATATCACAACAGAAGAGGTCAATGATGTAGGGGAAAAAGGGGGTAAAAGTAAAAGAACCCCATCCTTCGACCATATTATGTCATCTGCCTTACGCGTTTTGGTCTTCAAGAGATTGAGAATGACGGAAGTAGAAAGAGGAAGTCTACGTACGATTCTCAGAGCTACTTGACGGTCAACCTTCCGAAGGTTAACTCTGCCTAGCAAAAAAGAGGAGGAAATCGTCAGTCAATCGCTGGTAGTGGCGCGACCTTCAACCTTTGAAAGGTTAAGCGCAGTTCCGAAGAAAAGTGAAGGAAAACCCCACACGCTTATATTTGATCGCCTGAAGCTCGAGAGGGTTAAAGATCACTCCGGTGAATATGTCCCCAGTGAGGTAAAGGGGAAGAAAAAGACGTGCGCTGACACCCTCAATATGGTTATAAGAAAGAGGGGGCCGATACCCCAGGCGTCAATCTGGCGAAGCCTCAACCTTAAAGACGCTGAAAGACCGTTGGACGAGAGACCATCAGGTGAGGCAAAAAGCGACAAAGAAATTCTTAGTACTGTCCCCTCACGAATGAAGAGAAAGACCTCCGTTACTCTAAACACAAGCGAAGGCTCGCTCAAGGTAAAGAGGCGCGATGTTGTCTTTACCAACCCTCAAAAGGGAGATTTAGAGCATGAGAAGGGTGAAACTTTATGCCACCACATTTTCATCACCGAAGAATCTGAAGATGATATGACCGAGGAGGAAATAGAGGATGCTCCACAAGGTCTGGAGGACGGTGGTCAATCCATGGTGGATGAGCTCAAAGAGGTAAATCTGGGCACAGTAGAGAAGTCGTGACCGACTTTCATTAGTGTATCCCTCTCGGAAGAGGAAAGGGGTAAATACATGAGTTTGCTCACCGAATACGGGGATATTTTCGCTTGGTCATACAAAGAGATGTCGGGACTAGATCCGAAGGTAGCAGTCCACCACATCGCAATCAAACAAGGGTGTCGACCCGTGAAGCAAGCTCAGCGATGCTTTCGACTGTAACTTATCCCCTAGATTAAGGTTGAAGTCAATAAGTTGATTGAAGTAGGGTTCATCTGTGAAGTCAAATACCCAACATGGATAGCAAACATTATCCCAGCTAGAAAAAAGAACAAACAGCTTCGTGTCTGCATGAACCTTTGTGACCTAAATAGTGCAAGCCTGAAGGACGATTTTCCATTGCCCATTACAGAGATCATGGTCGATGAGAAAACGGGACATGAGGCCTTATCCTTCATGGATGGATCGTCTGGGTATAACCAGATACGAATATCCTTAGCGAATGAGGAAATGACGACATTTCGAATCCCAAAAGGGATATATTCCTACAAGGTAATGCCTTTTGGGTTGAAGAACGCTAGCGCCACTTATCAACGTGCCATGCAGAAGGTGTTTGATGATATGTTGCAAAAACACGTAGAATGCTATATGGATGACCTTGTGGTCAAGACCAAACGACGACAAGACCACTTGAAAGATCTAAGAACCATGTTCGATCGCCTGCGATAGTACCAGTTAAGGATGAACCCTCTTAAATGCGCGTTTGGCGTAACCTCAAGGAAGTTTCTAGGCTTTGTTGTGAGACATCGAGGGATAGAGATAGATCAATCCAAGATCGATGCCATCCAAAAGATGTTGAGGCCAAGGAATCTACATAAGTTGAGAAGTCTGCAAGGATGTCTGGCCTACATCCGGAGGTTTATTTCTAACTTGGCAGAGCGGTGTTAACCCTTTCAGAGTCTAATGAGAAAGGGAGAAAAATTCGAATGGGATGAGGCCTATCAAAATGTCTTTAATAGCATAAAGAGGTACCTGCTTAGTCCTTCTGTCTTAAGAGCCTCAGTAGCTGGCAAGCCATTAATATTGTACATCGCACCGCAAGAGAGATCGTTGAGGGCATTGTTGGCACAAGAAGGAGAGAAAGGAAAAGAGCGTGCTTTCTACTACCTAAGCAGGACCTTAAACGGAGTTGAGATTAACTATTCTCCTATTGAGAAAACGTGCCTTGCGCTCTTCTTCGTTATAGATAATTTGAGACACTACATGCAGACCTTCACAGTCTGTTTAATTGCGAAAGCTGATCCCATCAAGTATGTTCTGTCTAGACCAATCATCTCGTGGCGTTTGGCCAAGTGGGCAATCATGCTTCAGCAATATGACATCATTTATGTGCTGCAAAAGCCGATTAAAGGGCAAACATTGGCTGACTTCTTGGCAAATCATCCAGTTCCATCAGATTGGAAGTTAAGTGAAGACTTGCCTGACGATGAAGTTCTCTTCACAGAAATCACGGGGGCAGGCATCGTTCTCATTTTCTCAGAAAAGTACATGCTGCCTTATAGCTGCTCGCTTGCTGAATTGTGCTCGAATAATGTCGCTGAATACCAAAACCTTGACAATCAGCCTCCAAATGGCTTTGGAGATTGAGGTATCCTACATAGAGGTTTTCGGTGACTCGAAGTTGGTAATTAATGAGCTTTTACGCCAGTATGATGTGAAACACGATAACTTGAAGCCCTACTTCATCTATATTAGACAGTTGATGGAAAAATTCAAGAGCGTGGCATTAGAGCATGTCTTGAGGATGGAAAATCAGAAGGCGGACGCTTTGGCAAACTTAGCTACTACCCTGACGATTCTGGACGATGTATCTCTTAGTATATCGCTTTGCCAAAGGTGGGTTGTACCTTCGGTCGAGGTCGCATGTGAGGAGATGAATGCGATATCAGTTTACTTAACCGACGAGGAAGACTGGCGGCAGCCTATTGTAGATTACCTTGAGTATGAAAGGCTTCCGGACGACCCTCGCTATAAAATTGAGATTCGAAGGAGGGCAGCGTATTTCATTTACTACAAACAGGTCTTATACTGCCGATCCCTTGAAGGACTCTTCTTTCAATGCCTCGAAAAAGAGGAGTCAACGAAGGCTTTGGAAGAAGCGCATTCAGGCGTATGCGGCACGCATCAATCTGAACCAAAGGTATAGTTGTAGCTGAAAGAATCGATTACTATTGGTCGGGGATGATCCAAGATTTGATGGAATACGTAAAGAAGTGTGAAGCTTGTCAATATCATGTGAATTTCATTCATCAACCACCCGAGCTTCTGCATCCGACTATAGCTTCGTGGCCTTTTGAAGCGTGGAGGCTTGATCTTGTTGGCCCTATAACACCTAAGTCATCAGCAAGGCATTCTTATATCTTTGCAACCATTGATTACTTTTCAAGATGGTCTGAGGCTATTGCTTTAATGGAAGCTAAGAAAGAAAATATCGTGGACTTTATCCACACTCACATCATCTATCAGTACGGTATCTCCCATCAAATCGTGACAGATAATGAGAGGCAGTTCTCCAATAGCTTGATGGACAAATTATGTAAGAAATTCAAATTCAAGCAGTACAAGTCATCCATGTATAACGCTTCCACAAATGGGTTGGCGGAGGCATTGAACAAGATGTTGTGCAACCTGTTGAAGAAAATTGTCTCTAAGTCGAAAAGAGATTGGCAAGAAAAGATTAGTGAAGCGTTGTGGGCTAATCGCACTACTCATCGTACCCTATAGGAGCCACTTTGTACTATCTCGTTTATGGGGTAGAGGTTGTCCTTCCTCTGGAAAGAGAAATTCCTTCACTAAGAATGGCGGTACAAGAATGATTGACTAGAGAAGACAATGCCAAGCTACGTCTCCAAGAGTTGGAAGCACTGGACGAAAAACGACTAGAAGCTCAACAAGCGTCAAAGTGTTACCAACCACGAATGTCTAAAGCTTTTGATAAGCACGTAAAGCCTCAATTTTTTCAAGTCGGTGATCTAGTGCTCACTGTAAGAAGATCTATTATCACGACGAGACATATGGGAAATAAGTTCACACCTAAATTGGATGAGCCCTACGTCGTCAAAGAATTCTATACAAATGGAGCATACAAGATTTTTTATCAAGACGGACTAAGAATTGGTCCAATCAATGGCAAGTTTCTCAAGAAGTTTTATGCTTAATGAGTGTAAAAAAAGAAAAAAAAAGAAGAAAAAGAAAAAAAAGGAACTCATCATTATAAGAGTATAAACTACACGTTGCTCCTGGCCCACGTGAGCTTAAAAGGTGAACGACCAAAACCCAGTTGAAGACAGTCTTCGAACTTTGGAACTCAACGCAGCGGAACCCTCCAAGCGATCTACCAACGCCCAGCAGTAGCATCAATGATAGCAGCACGAACAACCGCATGAACACGAAGTCGTGGGGACAACACCACCAGTATAGAGCCCCGGGTATTCTCGGAGTGAGAACCCAAAACGTGGTCTTTGGTGAATTTGGTAGAGGAAGAAGGAAACACGAATCATGTAGGCAATAAGCAAGTGGGAGGGAAAAAGACGCTATCGCATAGCAGACTGCTTATCGTTTAGGAGAAGCTAAATGATCGTATAGGTTTTACTGAAAGATCGTTTAGGAAATGGTATATGATTGCTTAACAAAATCGGCACACTATACGATCGTTTAGATAAGCTATCCGATCGTGTAGGAAATAGCATGCGATCGTTTAAGCATGAGGTAGACGATCGTTTAGGCAGAGAGGACTATCGTATAGGCTCTCGTTTTACGTAAGCGATCGATTAGATGTTAACCAACGCACGCTTGATTTCTTTTGGGTGATTGACAAAAATGAAAACTATTTTCATTTTAACTCATTGGTTACAATAACCGACGTTGCCCTACTAATCCACGCCCGAACGTGAATTTTGGATTAATTATCATATAATTAACCAACTAATTAATTATTAAATACAATCATATTATATTTTTATCCTATAGTTTGATATCACATATATACTCTAGAATTTTCTCCTCTACTTGATATAAATCATATTTATATCTAATTTCCTCTAAAATAATGTATCTCATACATTTAGCCAATTATATTATATATAATTATCCAGTCCAATTATATCAAATATAATCGAACTTCCTCTTGTCAATTTGAACATTTCAAATTAACCCAAATACTGGATCTCGACTTTATCCAAGCTACCCAGGGGACCTAATGGACCTGTGGCTTGAAGCTCCAATGATCCGTGAATAGCTGACTAAACTTTTTAGCCATGAGATCCACCATCCGTTAACTGTCAAGCATTC
Organism: Benincasa hispida; assembly: GCF_027475165.1. NCBI lineage: Eukaryota > Viridiplantae > Streptophyta > Magnoliopsida > Cucurbitales > Cucurbitaceae > Benincasa > Benincasa hispida. The sequence continues at coordinate 35,627,923 of NC_143484.1, read as the reverse complement.
CACTAAAGACCAACAGCTGAACTCTTCGTACCACAGATATATTTTTGTGTCCATCGGATATAACCAATCATAAGTACGATGACCCTTCACAGATGCTCGTAAGTACAGCTAGGCCATATTACCATTTGCCCCTGTAGTTACATCTCACTGCTTAAGTACCACTGATTCATCTAATGAATAATACAACATAGTCCAACTATGTGTAAACACCTCTCAGGCCAAGAGAAGGTATGTGGTGTGAAACCCGGATTTTCATTATTCCTACTTAAGCAGGTGGTTAAGGAAATTAACTAAGTAAAAGTTAAATCCTATGTTAAAGTGAAGGAAATTTCTAGGTGTTGAATAGATTTTCCTTGAGTAGTTTTGAGTTAAGCTTAAATTGATGAAAAATTGACTAAGTGTTGGACTAGGCATTGTCATACGTTGGCCATAAGATCTTGGAGATTTTACTTGGGCCAAGGGAGAAGTTGAAGTGGGAGTGATACATGCTTTGAAGGTTAGACCAACGCATTAGGCTCAATGGATGTGTTGGAGGGTGGTATGCGGTTGAAGGAAGGTAGCTGAGGGTGATGCATAGGGGTGGCACGCGGGCATGTGAGGGTGCACGGGGTAAGCTAGGATGCGGGACAAGGCAGGCGCTGGAAGGTGGCATGCGTCGATGCCCAGCGGCCATGCCAAGTGCCCATGTGTCGGAGCTAAACGCCCATGCCAAGCGCCCATGCATCGATGCCAGCGGGTGTGGCAAGCGTTTATGCGTCGATGCGACCGAGCGAGGCCATGCGTTGGTGTCGTGGGACCTTGCTAGGCAATGGAAGTTAACAATGGCATGCACGATGGATACGTTAGACATAGGCCATGCGATGGGCTAAGTTGAACGCATGGTGGTTGGCTCTTGCGATGGTTAAGGCTTTTAATGACTGAGTAAGTTGGGTTGCAATGGTGCTGTGTTTAAAACCAAGGGGAACCAAGGGTTGCTATGCGTTGATTAGAGACTATGTGTTGATGGCCAATTATGCGCTGATGGCATACTATGCGTTGAACATCCAAGGGTTTGTGGACGCATATGAAGGATGAGCTCATATGAAGGACGTTATCCGAACATGTGGCTAGTTAGGAGGAAATCTTAAACCTTAAGAAAATTAGGTGGATGCATAAGAAGACATGTAAAATTTGAGGGCTATGCGTTGGTGAAAGGAGAAGAAGACATTTTGGCTTGCGCTAATGTAAGAATACGTTGATGGTGTGAGGAAATGAAACTTGGACGCATATAAATAGGGCCAAGAACTTTAGATGAGAACTCAAATTCTCTTTAAAGGACATAAAGAAGTATTGGGAGAAGACCATGCGTTGGTAGTAAGACCATTCGTTGGTCAAGAAGTTCCAAGAAGGGAGATGCTGTCGGACAGAAAAGACAGGAAGTAGCATCAATTTGGAACGAGGAGTTCTCCCAGAATACTCATGCGTTTAGAGTGATTCTAAATCCATATGAAATCTAGGAGAGTCTAGTTTTCAGAATATGGCTTCCGGAGAATAAGCTTCAAGGGATATGGCTGGAAATTGAGAAAAATACAGAAGGGTCAGGCTATCGAGTAAGCTTGGGCCAGTCTTGAAGATTTTGAGATTCCGGCCAAACCATGGAGATTTCTGAGCTAAGATTTTATGGTAAGATTCCTGAGACATTTTAGAACATGTTTGTAGAAGAAATTATCTTAAAATAAGGTCTGGAACTATGAGTAATATAAGCTGATTTTTGAATATGGAATTTAGGGTTCAAAAGAGAAACCAAGGAAACTTAAGGAACTTCAAAAAGGAAAGTTCCTAACCAACCAAGGTGAGTGGTTATTATGTGTTGTATTGTTGATATAATTTCTATATATAGGTAAATATATATCGAGGATAATATTAAATTGGCATGATCAGGGATATATATGTTTACTTGATTACTATGCTTGTTAAGATATTGCTTGTATGTTTGATTTAGAAACTGAAATTGTACCCAGGATGTATAGTTAGCATGCTTGAAAAAGGTACTTGGCGAAAAAATATAATCGGCTTCGGTTGGCGGGAAATGATAGTCGGTGACGACCGCTAGGAAATATAGTCAAGTTACGTAAGCATAGCTAGCGGGAAAATAGACGATGTGCACATTGGCGGGATAATAAGGTACAGAGAAAGTTTCCATAAGAATTGTTGTTGTCTTAGTATATATGTGAAAATACTGGGAAAAATGTAGGATCATGCTAGGGATAACAAATGGTAAAGCTGGGGATGTTTTTATTATGTGATAACCAGCGGTCAAGCTGGGGTTGATTGTTTTTAACTAGCAGTTGAGTTGGGGTTAATCCAGTGGTCTGGCTGGAGAAATAATTGTAAACTTGTGGTAATGTTCTTGTTGACTATGCATTGATTTCTAAAAGTATATTTTTGTAGTCAAAGTTATTTGTTTATCTAAAGGCACCGCTCATTGGGCTTTATAGCTCATGTTTTTCATGTTTTATGTTTTACCCCCTCCCCCCCTCAAGTAGCGAAAGGTGAAGAGTTCCAAGGTGTTGCTAAGGTCAAGGTCTACCACAAGCCACAGTTACACTTCGGAGGGGTTTACAGTTGTTCTTGTAAATTTGTTGTTAAGTCTGAAATTGTATAAACATTACATTGTTGTAATATAAAATGGGCCTACTTATTCAGTTGGTAGTTGAATTTGTTCATTGTCATCAGAGTTATTTCCGCAAGAGTTATCAGGTAGTAAGTGTCAATAAAAGGGTTGATAACTGCTGTAGTCACGCCTTGTCTCAAGCATAGAGGGTAGTCTGGGACGGGGTGTGACATGTGGTGCCACATCGTTCAAGCCCCGGAATTAGCCTTTAAGGGAGCTATCTATCTACTTACCCCTACCTCAGGGAAGGAGTGAATTCCATCTTCTGTAGCTGAGTTCCCAACTCCCAAATTAGACGAATCCCCAAAATGGTAGGTTTGAATCGGTGACCTAGCCATTCGCACCCACACAAATCAAAAGACCACCCTCAATGATAGGAGTTCCAAACTCACTCAGGATTGAGGTCATGTTACCTATGGTCATCCTAATGAAATGAAGTCTCTGTCATGAACGATGTTATATAACAAGACTTTAACACTTCGTGGTTAGGTCTTATACAAACTCTTTGTATAGGACGCCCCCGCTCGCATGTCCCCAACACGAATGATAAGGATCAGACCATCTGTGACAAGTCACAACACTTATGACCATTCCACAAAGCGGGCCGCATCCGTAGCGTTACCAAAACGCACAAGGGCATCATAAACATAGGCATAAGGGGCGAACCCAAAGACACGCTTTCATAAATAGTGACACAAAGGTCACGACATAAATACAAGTGGTGATCCCAAAAAGGACATCATAAATAAACATAGGGTGTGGGCCCGAAGGCTCACACATGCGATGTGCATGGCCCAATGGTACACTAACAGTCACTAAAATCTCATATGGACATAAGCTTACAAACATCCAGTACATAATTAAACATAAGCATGCAATCAAGGTCATGACTCAGCATCAAACTTTAATACCGTTACCCATACTTCAATCAACTGTTTCACAGTTTACTCATAACTCATACATCGGTACTCAAACATCAAGCCTTAATACATTATATTCATGCTTCAACCTTATCAGAGTATCCCCTTAATCCTTACATCCAACTTTATCACAGTAATAATACTTCAAATTCAACACATCAAATTCAACACAAAACTCATAGCAGATTTCATCACAGTTTCACATATGACATAAATAGTTTCACATATGACATAAAAATTTCTCAGCAGGCCTAACAATATCCTAGGGCAACCAACAGTAAATCACTTACCTCAGAATAATGCACTGTCCCAAAACGAGACCTTACTCCGCTCGAGAACTTCCTTCACCGCCGCACGTTCCTGTAACCAAACACAAATTAGGCCCAAGAATCTCAAAAGACAGTAGGCTACCAAAAGAGAATCGACACTTACCCCGAATAGAAGAATCAGGCAGAACCAACCACGAATCGGCGACAACCGACACTGTTCTAGTGTGCAATCGAATGAGGTGAGCGGTCGAACGAGTGTTGGGCTTCGGCTAAAGACGGAACACTAACGTGCGGCGGACGAACAAAGGCGGAAAGGAAGCTCTGCGCGACTGGAACGCTTGCGAGGTTGGAGAACTGCGGTCGCGCGGTTGAAGGCGGTCGAATCTACAGACCGGAATCAAGGTCGAGCGGCGGACGGGACAAAAACCAACAGTGATCGGCAGATGGAACGAAAACAAACGGCGAGCGACGGACAGATCTGCCTTCTAGTGCGCTCGACGGCGGCTTCGGCTATGCACCTTGTCGACGAACAGGGAAACGACCGGCGAAGAAACTGATGCGGTCAACGACAGAGAACGGCGAGGAGATCGATGACTGAAGAAAAAAAATAAAAAAGGGGGGGGTGATTGGAGGAAGGAAGAAGAAGAAGAAGAAAAGGAATAAAAAAAAATTTCTTTCTTCTTTTTATTTTCTTTTTGCACGCATCCCGAGGAACCCTTTAAAACCCTAACTCCTTCTTCCTAAGATAACCAACGATTTCCCTTTTTTTCTCTTTTTTTTTTCCTTAAACTTTGGGGCGTTACACTCTTCCCCCCTTTAAAAAACTTTCATCCTCGAAAGTTCTAATCCTGGAAGAGCTCTGGATGCAGTGCCCCCATCTCGTCCTCTCGCTCCCAAGTTGCTTATTCAAACTGATGGTTCTACCACAAAACCTTTACCAATGGCACTTCCTTGCTGCGCAAAACTTTCACCTCCCTGGCCACATATTACACGGGCTTCTCCTCATAACTCAAGTTTTCATTCGGTTGCAAGGGCTCAAAGTCCACCATATGCGACAGGTTCGTTAAATACTTCCTCAACATGGAGACATGAAATACATTATGGACTGCGAAGAGGGACGGTGACAAGGCCAAACGGTAAGCCACAGAATTGACCCACTCCAAAATCTCGAATGGCCTTACAAAATGCGGACTTAGCTTACCTTTCTTCCCAAATCTCAGGACACCCTTCATCGACGCCACTTTCAGGAACACCTTGTCATCTACTTTGAACTCCAGATCTTTTCGCCTAACATTTGTGTAACTTTTCTGTCTACTTTGTGCTGCTAGCATTCTGGCCCTGATTTTTTGCATGGCTTCATTCGTCAACTCCACTAACTCAGTCCCCACCAGTTTCCTCTCCCTAGTCTCACCCCAGCAAACAGGAGACTTGCAACCTCTGCCATAAAGAGCTTCAAACGGCGACATACCAATGGTAGCCTAATAGCTGTTATTATAAGCAAACTCTGCCAAATGTAAGTGAGAGTCCTAACCCCTTGAGAATTCCAATGCACACGTGCGCAACATGTCCTCCAATGTCTGATTTAAATGTTCTGTTTGCCCATCAATTTCGGGGTGAAACACTGTACTGAAGTTCAACTGCGACCCTAAAGCTTCCTGGAGGCTCTTCCAAAAACTGGAGGTGAAACGAGGGTCCCTATTGGACACAATTGACACTGGCACACCATACAACCTATCTCCTTCATGTATAACTGAGCCGACTTACTCACCGCGTACGTGGGCTTTCCTGAAATAAAATGTGCCACCTTGGTTAGTCTGTCTATCACAACCCAAATCACCGAGAAACCCTTCGCTGTCCTGGGAAACCCCGTAATAAAATCCATAGCCATGCTCTCCCATTTCCACTCTGGCATATCCAATGGTTGTAGCAACCCTGCTATCTTTTGCCTCGAGGCCTTCACCTGCTGACAGATTAAACATCTACTGACATAATCAACTATCTCCCTTTTCATATTGGGCCATCAGTAATACTATTTCACATCTTGGTACATTTTGGTACTATCTGGGTGCATCGAGAATGGAGAGTTATGAGCTTCCGCCAACAGTTCCCCTTTCAAGCCATCATCTGCTGGGACGCACAACCATCCCTGGTACAAAAGACCCCTGTTTACTGACAAAGAAAATTCACTTACTTGACCTGACCCTACCTGACGACACTTCTAAACCAGATCAGGATCACCTTGGTGTGCATCAATAATCCGCTGCCTCAAGGTTGGTTGCACTGTCAACTGGGCCAGCTGCGAAGTGACTTCCCCCACTGCCACCACAATCTCTACTCGTTCCAGGTCTTTACATAACTGAACCTGCTTAGTGATCAAGGCAGCCGAATGAGCTACCTTTCGACTGAAGGCATCGGCTACTACATTCGCCTTACCTGGGTGGTAGAGGATCTCACAGTCATAATCCTTTACTAACTCGAGCCACCTGCACTACTTCATGTTTAACTCTTTCTGGGTGAAAAAGTATTTCAGACTCTTGTAGTCGGTGAACACTTGGATCTTTTCCCCATACAAGTAGTGTCTCTAGATCTTTAGGGAAAACACTACCGCTGCCAATTCCAAGTCGTGGGTAGGATAGTTACGCTCATGTTTCTTCAACTGGCGGGAGGCATAGGCGACCACCCTACCATGTTGCATAAGCACACAACCCAAACCCTTCTTAGAAGCATCACTGTAGATCACAAAGTTCCCAGAGCCGTCTGGTACGATGAGAACCGGGGCTGAAACCAACCTCTGCTTAAGGTCTTGAAAACTGTCCTCACACGCTTTGCTCCAAACAAACGAAGCTCCCTTCCTGGTTAGCTGGGTCAACGGCATGGCCATGCTAGAGAAATTCTCTACAAACCTATAATAGTATCCAGCCAAACTCAGGAAACTACGCACCTCACTGACCGTTGTAGGGCGGCGCCAATTGTTAACGGCCTCAATCTTAGCTGGATCCACTGAAACCTCATCCTTTGACACCACGTGCCCAAGGAAGGACACCTACCATAGCCAAAACTCACACTTAGAAAACTTTGCATACAGTTTATTTTCCCGCAGTGTTCCTAGGACCTTCCTAAGATGTTCCTCATGCTCCGCCTCTGTCTTGGAGTATACCAAAATGTCATCAATAAAAACGATTACAAAGGCGTCTAGGAAGTCCTTGAACACCCGGTTCATCAAATCCATGAATACCGCTGGAGCATTGGTCAGACCAAAAGACATTACAATGAATTCGTAATGCTCATATCTGGATCAAAATGCAGTCTTCGGAATATCACTGTCCCTGATCCTCAGCTGATGGTAACCTGACCGTAGGTAGAATCTTGGAAAATATGGTAGCACTCTGTAGCTGGTCAAACAGGTCATCGATTCTAGGAAGTGGGTACTTATTCTTAATGGTCACCTTATTCAACTCCCTATAGTCTATGCATAAACGTAATGACCCATCCTTTTTCTTCACAAACAACACTGGTACACCCCAAGGAGAAACACTGGGTCATATAAACCCTTTATCAAGCAGTTCCTGCAATTGGACCTTCAATTCTTTCAATTCTGCCGAAGCCATTCTGTACGGGGCTTTGGATATAGGAATAGTGTCTGGCTCTAGTTCAATCGTAAATCAATCTCCCTTGGAGGAGACAATCCTGAGAGTTCTTCCGGGAATACATCGAGATAATCTCTCACAACTGGTTCAGAGGTTAGTGCAACCTCGGTTTCTCTTGTGTCAAATACACTAGCCAAGATACTATAGACACCTTGGCTAATCAATCTTTTAGCTTTAACTGCTGAAATCACCTTAGGCGAGACTACTATTCCGATCCCTTTGAACTTAAAGCTGGCTTCTCTAAGGGGGTTAAAATTCACCTCCTTATGAGAACTGTCTATACTAGCTTTGTTGGCAGCCAACCAATCCATGCCCAGAATTACATTGAAATCTCGCATGTCTAATACTATTAGAATCAGATCAAAGGTGCGGTTTTCTATTTCTAACTGACATGCTTTTATCTTTTCACTGGCTATCATAATTTCTCTTGACGGTGTAGACACTGACAAAACATAGCCCAAAGGCTCCAAAACTAACATGGCATGCTTTGCTCCAAAACTAACATTGCATGCTTTGCAAACAACGACAAAATGAAAGAGTGGGACGAGCCAGATTCAAACAATGTCAAGGCATAGTGCCTCAAGATTGGGAGCGTACCTGTCACCACTGTTCCGAGTGCTCAGCATCCCGATGACTGGTGGCATAGACCTGACCCTGCTGCTGCTAACAGCTTGAACTACCCTGATGCGAACTCGGAGGCTGACCCCCCGCACTTCCAGAACCACTACTAGGGCATTGGTTTTCCGTATGCCCTATCTGCTTACATCTGAAGCATGTCTCTGTGCCAATCAGACAGCGTCCCCAATGACACTTGCCACATGACTTGCATACCGGCCTTTTCCTCCAAACTCCTTCTGAAGTCGTAGCTTGTCATTGAGCATGCCCTACTGACCTGCTTGTACTCTGGACCTTCTGCAGAGGTCCCGGAGCTTTCTACTTAACCCTTCTCTTCTAGTTGGGGGCCGGTTCCTCCATCAGGGACTTCAGGAACTCTATCCCTGAAGGACAACCCACGCGTGCTGCCGCTCGAAAGGCTGCGGCGTAGGTGGGAGGCTCTAGGGCTTGCACGATGCCTCATACCCCGTCTCGGAGTCCTTGTACATACCTCTCAACCCTCTTTGCTTCGGTAGATACCAGGTCAGGGGTAAAACAAGACAATTTGTCAAACTCCTCTCCATACTCTTCCACTGTCATGGTTCCCCGTTTCAAGTTCATGAACTCAGCCTGCTTGTTGTACCTCACATGAGTAGAGAAGTACTTCTCATAAAACCGCTCCTTGAACTAATCCCACGTGGCTTGGCCTCCACAGGCTTCTATTATTCTCTCAGCCGAGTGCCACCAACGCTTGACATTGTCGATGAGAACGAAAGCGGCATACTGCAGCTTCTACTCCTCTAGACACCTCATGTACTGGAAGATCTCCTCAACAGTGGACAACCATAATTTTGCCTTTATGGGGTTTTTCAAGGATCTGTTAAACGTTGAGGGATCATACTTCTTGAAATCTCGCAGGAATCCAGCTTCCAACGAAGGGCCTGCCACGGTCCGACTCGTGGCCCTATCCTGATTCTGAACTGGTGGTAACGGGACTAACGAGAATGGCGCATGCTATGACTGTACGTGCCGGGCGATCTGCTCGGCCACCATGCCCCATAACTGTCCCACCACGACCTACGTGACGACGTTCCCAATAGCTGCAGTCATAGTTGTATATTCTACTGGAATTCTTGAGGACGACGGTCCTGGTGGGGGTACAGTCGAATTTCGAGGCCTGCTTCTTGGTCTAACTCTCTGCCAGGTTGACCTAGAGGGGTCACAAGGTGGCGGGTCCCGCACCTCTTGGCTCTGCACCTCGGGTTCTTGTAGGTCGGGGTCCCGCTCCCCAACTACTTTCCTGCCTCGATCGCCCCTTCCTCTAGTTCGTGGTGCCATACCTGGTGACCACACACAGCACTTTAATACACACTAGCAGGGTAAACCATCAAACAACAACACACGAGTAGGATTCCATGTATATATATAATTCCCTAAAGGTTTTTAAAACAACATACCTAGCGATGACGAAAGATCCATTTGTGATTATAAGGAACAGATTAGACTCACGATGTAAGTCAGTCTACAGAACCTAAAACTTAGGCTCTGATATCAACTGTAACAACCCTAGTTTCCTACAACATTCTAGAACGCTACTTCATGCATGCATAGGCTCAATCGTATAATTTTTTTTAAATCATCAAATTAAAGAGCCAAGATTTTATTTAATAATGCTCAAATGAGAAAAGATGGGAAAACATAATTAAATAATAATAAATAAACTAAAGTAAAATAATTTACTAATCGGGGTACCCCTAAACCCTACTAAAAACAAATAAATGAAATTAAATAGTCAAATAATAAAATTGATATATTTTGCATAAAAGTGAAAAAAAATGTCTAACTCCTAAACCAGATTTCAAAATATAATACTATATGCGGAAGCAGTGAATCGTCCTAATGGCCAGGTCACGGATCTCTCTTGTCATGCACCAGTCTATCATTACTCTTACCTGAAAAAAAATAGGGAAAGAAAAGGGTGAGTATAAAAATATACTCAGTAAGCGGCCCATTACTGGGCCCACTCAGTGATCTATTAGTTTATCCATTGGACCCAAAATGCATAAGGGCATCATAAACATAGACATAGGCATAGGCATAGGGACGAACCCAAAGGCACGCTTTCATAAGTAGTGATACAAAGGTCACGACATAAATACAAGTGGTGATCCCAAAAAGGACACCGTACATAAGCATAGGGTGTGGGCCCGAAGGCTCACGCATGCAATCAAGGCCATGACTCAGCATCAAACTTTAACACTATTACCCATACTTCAATCAACTGTTTCACAATATACTCATAACTTACTCAAACATCAGGCCTTAACACATTATATTAATGCTTCAACCTTATCACAGTATCCTATTAATCCTTACATCCAACTTCATCACAGTAAGAATACTTCAAATTCAGCACATCAAATTCAGCATAAAACCCATAGTAGATTTCATCACAATTTCACATATGACATAAAAATTTCTCAGCAGGCCTAACAACATCCTAGGGCAACAAGCAGTAAACCACTTACCTCAGGATAATGCACTGTCCCAAAACGAGACCTTACTTCGATCGAGAACTTCCTTCACCACCGCACGTTCCTGTAACCAAACACAAATTAGGCCCAAGAATCTCAAAAGACAGTGGGCTTCCAAAAGGGAACAAACACTTACCCCAAATAGAAGAATCAGGCGAAACCAACCATGAATCGGTGACAATCGACACTGTTCTAGTGTGCAATCGAATGAGGTGAGTGGTCTGACTCGCGTTGGGCTTCAGCTAACGATGGAACACTGATGGGCAGCGGACGAACAGAGGCAGAAAGGAGGGGCTGAAGACCCGCGTTCGCGCGGTTGGAGGCGGTCGAAGCTAACGACCAGAATCAAGGTCGAGCAGCGGACGGGATGAAAACCAACGACGAGCGGCGGACGGAACCAAAAAAATGGCGAGTGGCGGATGGATCTGCCTTCTGGTGCGCTCGACCGCGACTTTGACTATGCACCCTATCGACGAACGGAGAAACGACCGGCGAAGAATTTGATGCGGTCGATGACGAAGAACAACGAAGAGATTAGCAACTGAAGGAAAAAAATTAAAAAAAAAAAAAAGGAGGGGGGGGGGGGGAGGGGGGAGGGCCTGGAAGAAGGAAGGAAAAGAAGAAAAGGAATAAAAAAAAATTCTTCCCATGGTGGGCAAGTAACGACCCGAGTTCAAGAGGGGTACATAAATGAACCGGTATCAGATCCGAATGAGAGGGATCCTAAGGACATGAAAGTATGGTTAAGAAAGGCTTAAAAGAATTGAAAGTTACTACCTATACCAACAAGGTGCACCTTCCTTTTCGGTGGCTCAATCATAAGAACTCCAAAGTTAAGCGTAGGACGACGTAGCCAGGTCGCAGGGGTTGAATCCAAATTCTGAATCCTGGTTCAAATCCTTCCTTTTAAGAACTCCAAAGTTAAGCGTGCTTAGCTTGGAGCAATCCTATGTTAGCTTTTCTTCACATCATTTAACGCACGAAGCTAAACGATCGTTTAGCTACTGAAGCTCAACGACGATAAGAATAGAGGCTCAGAAAACCAAATCAGTGCACCAGTTTCATATTTCTCATATAAAACACCCACCAAACAAAAATTAAATCGAATTGAATGTTTATTTGATGCTCTGATACCAATTGTAGGATTGTATCAACAGCAGCGGAAGCACAAGGATCATCTAAACACTCAAATTCACTAATTTTGGCAAAATATTAAGCATATTTTTTGCAGAAAAAATGAGTTTCAAGACATACCTCTTGTAGAATTTCTTCAAAGCTCCTTCACCAGCTGCTATCTTCTCTAAATCTTATTTTAGACCACCTCAAGATCTTCCTCACTATTCTCTTGGTGCTCTAGATTGAGTTGTGGAACTCAAAACAAGCTTGAATCAAGGGTAGAAGGAGAAAAGCTCACTGCAGCTTCCTTGTTGTAGAACCCTTTCTTCAACCCGATTTTTCTCTAAAAAAACTCTATAGATTGCATGCCCGATTTTCACTCCAATCTCTTCATTATATTACAGATCAACATGTAAAGAAAAGAGTTGCATGAGTTGCAGCTCATGCTTGGAGAAGACAAGGCCAAAATGTTGCTTCATGTGTGAGCTACTTAGGTGATGGATAATGGAAAAAACCTTTTTTTTTTCCATTTTGTGTGTTTTGATTTTTCAATTTTCCAATTTTATCTAAAAATCAAAATTTAATTTTATAAAATCTATTTTGATTTTAAAAATGAAAATTTTAATTAATTTCATAAATTAATTATTAAATAAAACTTAATTGATATTAAATTAATTTTAACACATATCCATCTTTAAATATTAAATCATATTTAAATATATAAATTCTCCTATTCCGTTTAATTCTAAAATTAAACATATAATTTATATCTCATATAATTACTAATTCCCTTAATTCTAATTTGAACGTTTCAAATTAACTTATCACGCCATTCTAGAGCTAGTCCGTTACGAGCTAGTAGGGGATCTCGCGGACCTACAGATCATGGGCTCCAACGATCCGAGATTAATTGACTAAACTCATTAGACCAAATTATTCTCCATTCGTTAACTAATGGGTCACTCAACTAAAGCCCATAGTTGCACTTCCTTCACTGTAGATATATTATGTCCACATGATTTAACCATAATCAGCAAGTCGACCCTTCACAGGTTATTCGTAATAACGGCTCGGTCAAATATCTGTTTTACCCCCGAGATTACGTCTTATTTCTCAAGTCCCTACTGATCCTCTAATGAACAACTGGTTTGTGATCCAATCACCAAACCAAACTCTCTCAGCCCAATGAAAGGGTGGGGCCCCTTCTTTAAGATCTGAATTCAGTACTTGAGAGAACAACCTTTCTCCTATCCCTAAATCAGGTAGACGTGAACTCCGTCTTGCACCCTATGTCCCTAGCTATCTATCCGGTCTTACCCTAGAAATGGGAGTATTATTGAGCCGACGTTGTTGAGTCAACCCTCAACTATGAAAATCTAAGGGCAATCCTCAATAAACAAGAGTTCATAGTTAGCTCAGGATTGAGATCGAGTTGCGTAGGTCATCTAGGTGAAATAGTGAGTCTTAAACAGTAAATAGCGTTATAAAGTAAGAGTGACTTATTTCTTGGTCCTGATCTTATGCAAACTCATTGCATTGGACGCCCCCACTCCTCATGTCATAACATGTACGAATTAGAATCACATCGTATGTAGCAATTTACAACTCTTTGTAACAACTACAGAGTAGGCCACATCCAATGGTTTTACCAGAATAAGGTACCCAACCTCATTCATGTACCATAGATCATTTTGACTATTTACTCGAACCTGATCCACTCTTATGTCTCCATATAAAGTTTAAGTATTCATACTATAATCATGGGTCTTAGTTTTAGGGGTGGAAATGGTTCGGTTCGGTGGTTAAACCGAACCGAACCAAAAATTTTAAAACGTGAAACCGAACCGAACCGCATATTCATGTTTTATTCGGTTTTATCGGTTTCAAATTCGGTTTTGACATTTTTAAAAAATTCATGTTATATTCTTCTTAAATTGAAAAACGGTTCAGTTCGGTTCGATTTTAAATTCGGTTTTGTTCTTTAAATTAAAAGCGGTTCGGTTTTAAATTCGATTTTACTCTTTCTTTAAATATATAAATATATATATATATATATATATATATATATATATATATATATATATATTAGTTAAAAACTGTTTGGTTTGGTTTCAAATTTGATTTTGACATTTTTAAAAAATCCATGTTATATTTTTTTTAATTAAAAACCGGTTCGGTTCGGTTCGATTTTAAATTCGGTTTTGTTCTTTAAATTAAAAGCGGTTCGGTTTTAAATTTGGTTTTACTTTCTTTTTTTAATATATATATTAGTTAAAACAGTTCGGTTTGGTTTCAAATTTGGTTTTCGAAAGTGAAACCAAACCGAACCGAATTAATTCGATTTCAAAATTTCTTCAAATTGGATCGAACCGCATTTTTCGGTTTCACTGAGTTTTCGGTTCGGTTCGGTTCGATTTTTAGAAACGGTTCGGTTTTTTTGGTTTGAATGACCACCCCTACTTAGTTTATTTGATTTAGACTTTCATACAATTTATGAAATCAATAACAAGTATATTGATAATAGAAATGTTTATCATTTTACAAACTGCGAGTTTTTAAGACATAAAACCCAATAGCAGTCACATATCAAATGCCCCTGCTAATATGTAAATATATATAAGGAAAAAAAACGAAAAAAAACCATCTTTTGGCCCTTTAAAGTGCAAGTAGTTCTTTGCTGGTAATTTTAACTCCGGTAAAAAAGGGCAAGATGACAAGTTAGTTTAAAAAAACAAAAATAAAAAAAAAAAAATTGAAGGAGAAGAAACAAAAGAAAGAAACAAAACAAAACAGAAAGAAACAAAAAATAACGTGGGTAAAAAAAAAATAAAAAAATAAAAAAAAAAGAGAGAAAGAAGAAAAAAAAGAGAGAGAAAAAGAGGAGGGGAAAAGAAGATAAATGAAAGTTCATAGGAAGAGGAGGAGATTGGGTAATAGAGGGGTTCGAGGTCCTATTCATAAAGTTCGTCAGGTTCCTAACAAATTAGGAAATCCAAATCAAATAAATATTTAATTTAAAATATTAGATTTTTATTAGATTTCCTAATTTTATTTTATCCCAATTTTAAATTAGATTTTTAAAAAATTTGTTAAATTCCCTATTTGATTTGATTTTATTAGATTTTGTCCCTAAATTTATCTTCAACCAACCTTTAGACATATTCCAAAATTTATTCAAAATAAGATGGTTCAACTTTGAGATTAAATTGTAGATAAAATCTCAAATTAAAATTTAGGCATCTTCTAAATTTTATATCATATTCATCCAAATTTATGTTCTTATACCTATTTACAAATTAAATTGTGGGAAAGATCTAAAATTCATTCCAAATTAAAATTTGGTCATATTCCAAAATTTTTTCCAAATTCAAATTATCCAACTTAGTTTTTATCTTCCATCAAAATAAATTGGGAATAAAAAAAATCTCAATTAATCTCTCATTAGAATTTGGGCATATTTCCAATTTTATCTCAAATTCAAATTATCCAAATTTAGTCTTCTATCCTCAAAGAACAAAGTCTCAAGTATCTTAAATTAAAAATTTGGTCATATTCCAAATTTCATACTAATCAAATTTCTAAATTTTTATCTCCAACTCAAATTAAATTGAGATAAAACTTGAAATTTTTCTTAAATTAAAAATTTGGTCATATTCCAAATTTCATTTTTAAAAGACAAATTCTTAAGTTTTTATCTCCAAATCAAATTAAATTGGGGATACAACTTGAATTTTTTCTTAAATTAAGAATTTGGCGATACTCCAAATTTCATTTTAAATTCAATTTTTTTATGGTTTTATTTTCAATTCAAATTAAATTGGGGATAAAACTTGGAATTTTTATTAAATTAAACTTTGGTCATATTCCAAATTTCTAAATTCAAATTTTTAAGTTTTTGCTTCCAAATCAAATTAAATTGGTGATGAAAACCTAAAGCTTTTCTTCAAGTTTGGCCAGGTCCCAAACTTTATCACAAATTTTAATCAAACTTATGTACTAAATTCATAGTTTGATTATTTGACGAATCAAGGTCAAGAATAAATTACTTGTATCTCAATTCCAAATTTTTTTCGAATAATGTCTAATTGGACCGAAAGGCCAAACCCATGAACCAACCAAATTAAGTCCCAAAGGCTAGACTAAGGACCAACTAAGCCCAAGGCCAGACCCATGGACCAACCAAGTTCAAGCCCACGAGCCCACTAGAGAACCCTATAAATAGAGAAACTCTCCTCATTTGTGAGGGTTTGCAATTCTACATTGAGAGAGCCGAGCCCAGAGAGAATTCAAAAGACCCGCACAAAGACTCTTCCTTCCAAGACTTCACTCAACCAAGAGAGACTTCACTCAACCAAGAGAGAATAAGAGGATCAAGTACTAGAGATCGAACCACATCGCATCAAATCAATATCGACATCAACACCAACTCAAGATCAACTCCACAAAATACGTTTCTCCAAAAACCTTGTTTGAACAATAGTCTCTTTTACTTTAACTAGAAAAAATCAACTTTAATTTAAACGGACCTTAAATTTAAATAAGTATCGTAATTTTTACTCTTAATGCAACAAAAAAGCAGTATTAAAGTCTTCATAAATAATTAAATTCAATAAAATAAAGTTATATATAAAAATAAGTTTTGACCAATTATGCATGTACCAAGTTGGCCTATTCAATGACAAAATTAAAAAATTTCAACCATAAAAATAGCTCCAATGCCAATTTTTTCTCTAAAATTTATACCTCACATTGTGCATATATGATATATAAGTTTTATAATTTATTGAACGCATGAGAAAAGTTTTTTTTTTCTTAATAATATTTGAAACTAAAACTTATAAAAAAAAGGTTATGATCATAAATTTGAGTCCCTTCTATTTATATTTATGCTTCATTACTCCCTTGTTCAAGGTCATACATGGTAGCAATGAGAATCTAGAAGAGACACAAGACACGTACTTTCAGAGGTGTTCGTGGGTTGGGTTGGATTGGGTTGAAGGACTCTTTAAATCCAACCCAATTGTTCGAATAATAAATTTCTTCAACCCAAATAACCCTCATAAAAAAATGAACCCAACTCAACCCAACCATGAAACATTTGGGTTGAGTTGGTTCGAGTTATTCGGATCATTTATTTAAATTTTTGTTTTAAAAGGAAGTAAAATGTTAATACGTGAAAATTCGATATAACTATTTTCATATATGAATTAAGATTAACAACTTAATTTTAATTTATATAATGTAAAATATTTTTTCAAAGTGCAAAAAAAAAATATTTTAAAGAGGTGTTGAAGAATAAATTATCCAAAAAACTAATAAAATTAAAGAAAACTAAAATAAATATATGTATATTTAATTGTACATAAGCAAAAAAAAATTACATTTTAAAGTGTAACACCTCGCATATTTTTTAGTAATAATGTAATTTCAATAACTTTATTATTTGGAATTTCAGTAATTGTTATTAGTTGGAGAGCCTTTTTGGAATTTTTGACTTCAAGTGTAAATGCGGGAATTTAATTGTTGGCGTGAAATTATTCAATTTGAATAATTATCTGTAACGCCCCAGGCCCAGGATTCAGAATCCGGATTACCTGGCTACGTCATCCTCACTTGCCTCAAGTTGTCTCCACAAACTAACATAGGATTGCTCTAAGCTAAACACGTTTAACTTTTGAGTTCTTATGATTAAGCCACCGAAAAGGAAGGTGCACCTTGTTGGTATAGGTAGTAACTTTCTATTTTAGGTGACCATAAACCAACCCAAACCATAAAACTTTCATTTATTTGAACCAACCTAACTCAAAAGAGTTCATAACCCAATGCAAACCGAATAGGTTGGATTAGATTGATCGGTTTTTTTAGATCATCGGATTTTTTGGTCATCGGAATTTTTTATACATACTTCAACTTAGTATTCAACTTGTCGCATGTTGGCTTGATCACCTCACCCAATGACAGAGTTTTTTTTTAAAAAAAAAATTGGGCGTGGACTCGTTCAATGATAGACGCTTGATTCAAATTTAATAATTAAACAAATAATTCTAACAGATAAACGAATTACGAAACTCGTTTATTGAAATCAATGGCAAAAAAAAGTCAATAAAAAAAAAAACTCAAAGGCTAGTCAACATTTTCGGGTGATGTGAAGGGCATATTAAAATAAATAAATAAAAGGTGATTTTCAAAAATAGAAAAATAAAAAGAAAATATTTATACAAAATAATAAAATTTTAATCTTCTTTAATAAAGACCGATAGAAGTCTATCAGTATCTATCGGTATTTTTTTTTTTTTATAAATAGTTTGACATTTTTTCTATATGTGAAAATTCTCTAAATAAAAAAGAACAAATAAATAATAACTCTTGCTCTTCTTATTCCAAAAACTCAAAGGGACAAGAAATTAAAGGACATAAAATAAGACCAATGGAAATTTTTAAATATAGAAAAATAAATCAAAATAATTACAAAATATAGCAAAATTTCAGAACTATCAATGATAGACACTGATAGACTTCTATCAAATCTTTTCTATTTTTTGAATTGACATAAAATAAGACAAAAAAATCTTTGGACATAAAATAAGGCCAAGAATCTTTCTTCCTGAATTGAAAATCACATAAAATAAGAACAAAAAATATTATTACTAATATTCTTCAATTGGAAGGGCACATAAGATAAGACCAAAAACCATTCTTCTTTACATTATAAATTAGCTCAACAAACACACAGTGAACAATAGAGAGAGAAAAAATGGGAAGAAGAAGAAGAGAGATTGCATTGGTTTTGATACTGATTTATTCATCAATGGTGGCTTCCTCTGCTTTCAGACAACTCTTAGTAACAGGTCATTTCCCCTCTCCTCTTCTTCCACTTTTTTCTATATATTTTCCCTTCCTAATTTGTCTAATTATATCATAGGGTAATTACTATTTTTCCTTTCGAGGTTTCTTGATATTTTGTAATTAATCTTTCGTTTAATTACAAGTTTAAAAACTATATCAAGTGTCTAATAGCTCGATTATTATGATAATTTTTAAAATTCAATGACAATGAGACTATATGATTACTTATAAGGACAATTTTTTTTTTAATGTCTTGTAGACACAAAATTTAAGTTTATATGCTCTAATAAATCCGTTAATTTTTAATTTTGAATGTTGTTAAGATTCTATTAACATACAATTGAAAGTTTTTTTTTTTTTTAGATAAGGCATTAGATATTTTTTGAAATTTAGAGAACTATTGAACAATTGTAAGATAGCTAAATTGTATTTAGTTTTACTTTTATATTCAATAAATTAATTTACGTTAAATGTATTTAAAAAATTATAATTAAGACATTTCATTTAAAAACCCGCTAAATTTTGTTAACAAAAAATTGATGTAACCACTAATGCTAACACTCATTAAAGTTTAAGTCATGAAATATTTCTTTTCCTAAAATAAATTAATATTTCAATTCAATATATTATATATATTGTAAAATGTCACTATCTATCAGTGAATAGACTACTATCATTTAGTATTGATAGATGTCTATCAGTGTCTATCACTGATAAATCGTGACATTTTGCTATATTTGAAAATAATTATATATATATATATATATTATTGTAAATTTGATCCTTACAATTTAGAAAAAGTTAAAATTTAGTCCATATACTTTTAAAAGTTAAAATTTAATCTCTATAATATTAAACCTTCTCTTTAGTTCGATAAAATTCTTATAAATATAATTATAAACTATAAGAACTAAATTCTAACTTTCTCCAAACTAAAATTTTAATTTAATAGGTTTATAATGCAACAAAAATATGTAAAAGTATTGCATAAGTACTATTTTGAGAAGATGTTTTACACCATGGTTGTAGTACCATTATATTCATTCTCTTACTAAATTTTGAAGGTTGCAGATAACGGTAACCACCAAGAAAGTGAGGATATGGAAAAACATGGTAGAAAATACAATATAGAGGGTCGACATGGTTATACAAATACGATTCCGATACATATAGCAGTTGCCCGTGGAAGAGGCGGAGTTGGCGGCGGTGGCGGTGGCGGAGGAGGTAACAGTGGCACAGGAAATCGCCATGAAAGCTACATGAAGTTTATAACAGTTGGAGTTTCCATATCAATTGCATATTTGTGTGGATTTTTTTGATCTCAACATATATCCAAAAGCATCAATAAAAAGTGTGAAAAAGTGGTTTGATGGTTTTGATAAAGAAAGAATTATCACAATAATGGGATGTTTGTTTGATTGATTATGTATGTAAAGTTTTGTAAACTATAGTGATTAAGGAGTTATTTGGTTTGCAATTTCAGAAAGTTGTAAAGTATGGGTTGTTAATCATTGATTTGTAAGTATGCGTTCGGAATATTGTACAAATTTGATCTTGTTAAACTGGTGTTTTGATGTCAAAACGAGTCTAACTCAACTGGCACATGAGTGTGTGAATGATTACAAAGTTTGTATTTGAAATCTCTCCAGAAATGGTAAAAATTTGTAATAAAAATGATTATAAAGTATTATGATTGTGTCAGGTTGAATTTGTACTAGAAATAATAATTTTAAAAATTACTGACTTCAAGACAAACTAACCTAACCATGATAGTTTAATTTTACAAATATCATATATATATATATAGTAAACTAACCAAGTGGGGTTTGTAGATTTTTCTTTGTTAGTGCTTTTGAAAGGGAAAAAAAAGATTTGTGTGCAAAACTAAAATAGGCCTAAGAAGATCGCATATCGTGATCGACTTCATAAAGTTAATATCATCGCTTATCAAGATAGTGACTGCTAACAATACAATCAAGATATCAATCATCATATGCTCACGCATGATCCTATACCTAAATCACCTTTCGAGCTATTATCACAACTCATTGATATAAATTTGTACAATTAATTCGAAACGAAAGATTTGACTTCCCAACTTATATATTGTCCAACACTGATCTAAATTTGACGATTTATACTTGTACCTCATTGCATCCTTGTCAATTGTCACACATGATGGCAAAGGGAAGTGAGGAGGAGAGGAAGAGAGAAACATGTGCTTCAACTTAATTAGTTACTATCGAACTCGATCGATAAGCCGTCTTTTGCTATTCGCTACTCAAATTTGTTCCTCAACTCGACTTCTCATAGGAAAATTTTAAAATACAACACGAGTATCATACGCCTTTTGTTCATACTATAAATTTTTTTTATAAATATTAATAGATCCCACATTGATGTTAGTTGATCCCACTCGATTTTTAAAAGTACGTTAACATGGCACATAATACATAAAAGAAATATGAAATTTTTCGGAGTCCGATAATCTTTTATTAAAAAAAAATCCCTTGTTATTTTTTGGTTCACGTGACAAGGATGTTCTCCTCGCCCATACAAACCTAATTTCTTTTGTTTTGGTGTGGGGGTATGAACTCGTTTGTTGATAGGCCAGTTTATTCAAATTTTAATAAGCATATAAATAATTCCAATGGTTAAACGAATTACGAAACCCGTTTATTTAAAATCAATGGCAAAAAAAAGTCAAAG
The DNA here is from genome assembly GCF_027475165.1 of Benincasa hispida. Taxonomy (NCBI): domain Eukaryota; kingdom Viridiplantae; phylum Streptophyta; class Magnoliopsida; order Cucurbitales; family Cucurbitaceae; genus Benincasa; species Benincasa hispida. The sequence goes on along the minus strand of NC_143484.1, from coordinate 35,606,635 downwards.
AAGAAAAACTCAAACTCCAACCTTTTCAGGTGACGTAAGGATTTATAAAAAGGCCAAAAAGCCATGATTACATTTAATTCCATGCTCCTCTTTCCTTTAATAATAATAATAATAATAATAATAATAATAAATATTAAAAATACCACATGGCATGTTTCTATTGGATACTAGCCTAGGTCGTTGCACCCAAATTTTTTCCAAAAAAATCTTATTTCAAATACTCCAAAGGGCAAGAAATTATAGAACTTAAAATTGTTTTGAACAAATATCCTTCAAATATCTTCACAATAATATAATATTGTCTTTTTGGGCATTAACTTTCACGCTTTGTTTTTTGTTTTAAATCAAAATATCTCATATCAATTTAGGTAATTGTGTTCATTGATATATCTATAATCATCTCTCAACTAACCAATATGAAAATTTAATTGCATTCCCAACAAAAATAATGCCAAAAAAAGAAAATCCTTATTCAATATAATTGAATGATACAAAGTAAGACTAAGTATTCTTATCTTCAATTGAAGGACATAAAATAATCCTACACACATATATATATATATTAAAAAAAACCCTTCATCCTCTTTAATTAAAGGACATAAAATACATAATAAACTAGTTCAATTAACACAGTGAACAAATAGATCAGAAAGAAAAAGAAAAGGGAAGAAGAAGAAGAATAGAGATGGCATTGATTTTGATGATATAGGATGTTTAAGGCGCTGAGATGATATAGGATGTGGAGAGTTTTGATGTCTGAAGAATTCTAATGTCTGGGAAGTTATGATCGAGTATGAACGATCGAATATAATTGAGTATGTTCAAGCACTGAGATGATATACGATACACGGAAGAAAAATGACGATGAGATACAAAACATATTCCGAAAATGAGCCCATAAACAATTAAAATCGGTGAGATAGAATAATAGGCCTCCAAACATTGAGATGATATAGGATGCGGGAATATACCATCTCATGTTTGACCCCAAATAACCCCTTAATGCTACTTTATTCATAGATGGTGGCTTCCCTTGATTTCAGACAACTCTTGATAAAAAGTAATGTTTATAGGCTTAAACCATTGATAAAAAGTAGATAATTAAAAAGAAATTTAGAGGTTGAAGTAATGTTTATAGACTTAATTTTCAAAATAAAAAATCAAATGGTTATCAAACGGGGTTTTAATGTCAAATATGTTAATAATCCATTTACACAAAATTAAAAATTCAAAAAATCCTATTAAATTTTAATGTATGTGGACCTATTAGATACAAACGTTAATGTTTGGATGAAGTATTAGACATTAAAAAAAAACTAAAGACCTATTAGACAGGTTACATATGCAAACGGTAATTTAATTTTAATTTTTAATTAAGAAATTAATTTACCTTAAATGTATTTAAAAAAATTAAGTCATTCCATTAAAGAAAGAACTGCAAAATTTCGTAACAAAATTTGACGTACCACAAATTCCAGGGTATAAAAAAATGATTTATTTTCCCTGGAATAAAATACGCATGCGATCCTTGTTGACAGGGTAGTATTGTGATTGAACATTAATTTTCTTTTCGTACATATACATATATGTTCATACTCTTTATATTATTATTATTGTCGCCACGAGCCTGAGACGATGTAGAGCCGTCGATGTCCTTACAAATGATTAATTTTAAAAGAAAATAAAAAACAGCCATCATCAATTTTTTTACGGTGTGATTGGACATCGAAGTAAAATAAACAATTTAAAAAATAATATTCAATAAAAATGGCAAAAACTAAGGTTGAATTCAGGAATCATTTGCATATGGAGAAGTTGTTAGCATTCCCACAACACCCGTTTAGAAAACGGATCAAATCTCATATCTTGAATTGAAATCATTATTTAAATAAAATTTATTTGGGAAAATAATTTTAATATTAATTTACCTCACATTATTCTAATATTCGAAACAATGATCCCATAAAATAAGTAGAACAATTTCCATCAATTTGACTATATTATAATTGAGGAAAAATTCCTTAACTCAAAAAAGTGAGAAATTTGGGAACGTAGATAATTGTAACCATATACATATAAAATGACTGGAATGCCATTCCTCGGGCTTTATTTGTAAAGTCTCTATTCCTTGTAATCGAAACCCAAAGATCTATGAACCAATCCATGTTTGACTAGCCAAGAAGACAAATGACCTTGCATCTTTTTTATCCACCCCCCTCCCCCCCATTTTTTTATTTTTATTTGTATGCCCGGCGATATCGATCTCGACCATTACTTTATGAAATTCTATTCTAACTTCTAGCTTGACTTGTCCTTAGCTAAATAAAGAAAGATAGTTGGAGGCCGAAGACCAGAGTCCGGTTTTCACAATATATGAAAAAGAGAGTCATTGTCCTGCTATTCCCGGCAATCGCTCTTTCGAGGGTTAAAAGAGACCTTGTTTTCCGAAGGTCCGATCCATTCTTAGCTCAGAAAAAACAGGAAATTTTTCAAAGAAAGAAATGCCTAGCCGAAGGAGAAGGAGGCAGGCGCTAGCTTATGATTTCCGTTGTCCAATCAACTAATGGGGTTTTGGGGTGTGCAATCTGAACTGCTTTACATTTTCTCAATATCCGTCATAGGATATGAAGGAACTAGTTAAGGAATGTGAGGGAAAACATGGATCGGACCAAAATCTCAATTTTTACGAAATGTAAATTTTACAGAATTGAACATAACATAATCATTATGCATTATTTTATTTTTACGGCATGCTAAATGAAATTGAATAAAAAAGAAGAAATAAGAATACATTTACCTTTGAAGAAACTTTCTTCAAATTCCTTCTCCAGAAAATTAGGAACAAACAAGATGGCCACCACCAATTGGTTTCTTCTGTATTATCTGGTATGAGAATAAAAGGAGTTTGTGGGCTCTTGGAGTTTTGGGATAGGGAAAGGAGAATTGAGAGAAGAGAAATTCGAAAAAAAAAATCTCTAAATTTTTCTGTGTCACCTCTCTCTATTAAAATAAAGAAGAACATAAAAAAAACTTCCCAACCAAGCACTCACACTACGTGAGTCGAGAGAAAATAGGGAAAATTATTTCCCTCCCTAAACAAAATTCAAAAATTAAAATAAATAATTTAAATTTTAATATATATATATTATCATATATAACATATAACTTATGGTTTAATATTATATCACATACAATATAATCTATTGATTTAATTATCACAACAACGAGATTTAATATAAATCTCATTTATATTAAATTTAATTATATGAATCAAATTCACATATTTAATATTTGAGTCATATTCAAATATTTATTTTCTCTCAAATAAACTTTATAATGTATTAAATACATTATTATATCATATATAGTTAAATTAAATTAATTATATCACATATAATTAATTCTCTCAATTAATTTGAATAATTCAAATTAATCCAAAATTGATTCTTATTTAATTCCTATTAAGCTAAAAGAGGACCTCTTGAACCTGTAACTTGAAGCTCCAATAGTATTTGAATAATTAATTATTCAACATCCATTAACTGTCGAGCACTCCACTAAAGACCGACAACTGCACTCTTCGCACTACAGATATATTTCTGTATCCATTGGTTATAACCAATCAACAGTGCGATGACCCTTTACAAATTACTCGTAAGTACAACTAGACCAAAATTACCATTTTGCCCCTATTGTTACATCTAACTTTTTAAGTACTACTGATCCCTTTAATGAATAATAAATCACAGTCCAACTATGACTAAACCCCTCTCGAGCCAGGAGAGGGTGTACCACATTATTCAAGCCCCGAAATCAATCCTTAAGAGACGAATCCCCAAAATAGTAGGCTTGTTAAGTCGACTATTTGCCCACTCTCACCCATACAAATAAAAGAATCACCCTATAAGTTCACAACTCACCTAGGATTCAGGTCATGCCACCTACGGTACTCCTGGTGAAATGTAAGTCTCTATTATGAACGGTGTTATATAATGAGACTGGTCATTTTGTAGTCCGGTTTTATACAAACTCCTTTGTATAGAATACCCCGCTCACATATCTCCACATGAATGATCAGGATCAGATCATTTGTAGCACTTTACAATAATTGTAACATCTACAAAGCGGACCGTACTCGTAGTATTATAAGGATAAGATATCTAGTTTCATCTATTTACTACAGACCATTTAGGTTATTACTTAGATATAATCCACCTGTATGTCTCTACATACATGTTTAAGCTACAGAAGATAACCTTGAATGTTATTTATTGGTTTGTGGGTTTAATGCTACTAAATGTCAAATAAAACATCTCATATTAAATAAATAAAATGTTTGTACAATATAACTACAAACTATAGGACCCAACGAGATTTAGGGCACCAACCCTAATAGGATAGTCATTAAATAAAGGATTTTTTTAAACATTAATGAAACTCATTTTTTCTTGGGATCAAATCTCAGTCTCCCAAAGATGTTATCCCTCACCTTAACAAAATTTTAAGAAATCGGACTCCCAAATTTCCTAGATTTAAATTTTGAAAATTACGACTTCATTTGGTAATTATTTCATTTTTAGTTTTTGGTTTTTGAAAATTAAATCTATAGACATTACTATCACCTCCAAATTTCTTCATTTATTATTTTAATTTTTTATCGATTGTTTGAAAAAGCCAAATTTTGAAAACTAAAAAAAGTAGATTTTATAAACTTTTTTTTTTTTTTGAAATTTGACTAAGAATTCAATCATTGTACAGATGACAGATGCATATCATTTTAGGAAATGGAGAGGAAATGGACTTAGTTTTCAAAAACCAAAAATCAAATGAATACCAAATGGGACCTAAAAAAGTAGTTTTTAAAAACTTGATTTTATTTGGAAATTTGGCTAAGAAATTAACTCTTTTACTTGGATAAGATGAAACTATTGTAAGAAATTTAAAAGAAAAAATACTTCATTTTCAAAATTCAAAAACCATAACCTAAGGTCCCATTTCGCAACAATTTCAATTTTTTTGTTGGTTATTGAAAAATAAGCCTAGTTTTTCTCAATTTCTTTCCATGATTTGAATCTTTCGTAAGTACAAGAGTTATTGACTTCTAAGTCAACAAAAAATAAAAAATAAATAAAAATAAACAAGTTTTTAAAAGGGATATTGTTTTAAATGACAAAACTGTTGAAAATATTTTCAAATATAACAAATGTTGGAAAATTTTCATAAAATGACCCAAAAACCAAAAACTTTTCTATGAATGACCTCTTCCTAAAAACTTATCTATGACTGACATTTGCCCATGCAAAATACATTTTACTCCCAATTTTAAAAACTTTTCAAACCGTGCCTTTACGAAGGAAAGATTTCACAAAATGACCCCAAAACCAAAAATTTTTCTATGAATGACCTCTTCCTAAAAACTTATCAAATTTTCAATTTTCTAATTGTAGATCAATGACGATACTTTGCATCTTTAATGATTTGGTAGGGAATAAGAAAGTTTGGAAGCAATTATGTTGGAGATCATATGAAAGGTTTGAAGATCAAATGTGATATAACAGTCAGTGAATTAGTGAGTATTATGCACCGACTGAATATTGATCCGAATATGTTTGATATACACATAAAATGTTGTTAGAATCTATTGGCCCCAACCTCCCGATTGACATAATCGACGGTGAAGACCTTACCTTTTTTTAGAAGACAATGATGCATCCTAGATATTGTTATTTGTATTAGTTATACCTCGCAAAAATCATGGAGTATACACAGACAATATGTACCAACAGTAGAATCCAACGAATCAACTTATTCCAACCAATCAAGACTTTGGTTTGCAACCATTACAACACGTAATATTCCCACATTTCTTGACTGAATGATCATATTCAACCATATAACTTGGGGAATGACCAAAGTGAAACTTGGTTTGGTCACAACAATGAACCTAAGTGTACTTCACAGTTTGATACTGACCATGAATATGGACAATTTTCAAGACTATAATCAAGTCAACAACTTACATTCATGTTCTAACCCCATCTGCTCCTGTTCGACCAGCGGTGACCTGCTCCTGTCCTACCAGTGGTGATGTCTTTGGTTTAAATGCATTCCACCTTTCCAACCCATTTGTACATATACCCAGACCATTAGAGGGTTCATCGTATGACGACCTCATCACAATACCTCATGATGAGAATATAAAGGTTAGTCAAATTCTTTTTGAAATATGACTTGTAAGTTAAATTGTCAATACTTGCAATAACAAAGAACTTCGACTACCTTGTAAAGAAGTCAACAAAGAGCTTGCTAAAGATACAGTGTTTAGTGGAGAAATGCAAGTGGAGGGTTCGAACAAAAGAAAAAACTTGAACGAAATTGATTCCTTTAAAGTGACAAAATATCCAAGGGCACATACATGTTCCCTTGAAATGGGAATAGGTAATCATCAATAAACAAAAAATTGGGTTATTAGACACTTAATCAAGTCCAAATACGAACAAGTTGGTTGAACATACAACCCAAAGGATATAATTAAGGACGTCTGACGAGACTATGGAGTAAATAAAAGTTACGAGCGGGCTTATTGTGCTAGTGAGATGGATTGGTCTTCGTGTGAGGGTCGTCGGAAGGATTATATACTATTATTAGACATATGGCAAGACACTTAAAAGCTTACAAATCCGGGTACGATCTTTGAGGTTGAAGTAGAGGATGGACAATACTTTAAGTACGTGTTTATGACATTTGGTCTGTGTATTAAGAGTTTCTTGGACTGCATCCATCCAGTAATGGTTGATGATGGGACCTATTCACATGAGAAATATAAAGGTATGTTGTTAATAGCAACGTGTATTGATGGAAATAACAACATATATCCTATCGCCTTCAGTATTGTAGATGGTAAGAATGATACATCATGGACTTGGTTCACGACTCATGTGAAAGCTTTGATAGGAAACATTCCAAATTTAGTGATTATATAAAATTGTCACATCTCAATAGCAACGACTGTCTCAAGTATCTTCCGTGATGCATTTCATGTGATATGTATATACCATATTCGGAATAATTTGATGGATAAATTCAAGAATAAGAACATAATCCCACACTTATACCTAGCGGCAAAAGCTTATAGAATGTCTGAGTTTCAGATGTCTTGAGCGAAACTCCATCAATATCCTGGGAGGACGGTCTATCTTGAGGAGGTTGGATTACAACGATGGACAAGGATTTATCATGTTCATTGTAGGTACGACAAGATGCAACAAATATAGTAGAATGTCTCAATGGATAATTGAAAGATGCACGAGAACTACCAATCACAAAGTTATTTGAGCATATCCATGAGTGGCTACAAGGTTGGTTCTATGTTCAACGTATACATGTAATGACATGCACAAACATTATAATTGATTACACAATAAGTATTTTTAAGGAATCATAATTGATGTCTAGAACATATAGTGTTTACCCGATGGACATGCATATAATTCAATGTGGACGATGGATATTTCGGGGGTTGGTTGATCTTCGTTCACGAACATGTACTTGTATGGAGTTCAATTGCATGGAGATTCCATGATCCCATGCAATATCTGTGGTAACTCTTAGAAACATTAATGTTTAAGAATTATGTGCAAAATAGTTTACAATTGAGTGTGTGCCTACTGTTTATGCCGAACCGATCTCCCCAGTTGGACATAGATAAGAATGGAGTTGAAGACCAGATTTTGAAGACTTCGAAATTCTACCCCCACAAAGGTACTAATTGTCGATCAACGTCAAACCGTTAGGATACTTTCTACTGAGGAGGAACCATGACAAATCCACAGGTGTATACGATGTGGTCAAAGAAGATATAACAAGAAAACATGCCAATAGACGTTAATAATACTTGACACTATCCCATCTAGGCTCAATGATATGTAATTTATGGGCGATAGTACTTATTTGTGAGTGAGCATTTAGTTATTTATAAGTGATCGTTTACTTATTTGTGGGCGATCATTTAATATTTATTTGTCCACAACTGGGCAACGTATTGATTCCTAAACAATACCTTATTTGACTGTTCTAAGTTATCCCTATTTGTACTAGTTACAAGATATTCTACAAACTTAACACACAAAAAAGGAACGGTCAAGAGATTTGTCAGGTTGGAGTGTCACATTCAATCTCTTCACTTCCTATGGCCCGTACTTGAATTTTCTATGTTACTTATCATATCCATTAGAAATCAACATTGAAGGTATTAATTTGGCCACCGACTAAAGATAACCATCAATTACGTAGAGTTTGACATGGAGTCAAATACATAGATAGCGCACATTTTTAGATCGATAACATGCATAAGCCAATGTTGTTTGAGGTTGATTGGCCTACATATGAAGTCAACTTTCATCTAGTTCGTATTCTTCATGTTGTCCAAGCACATAATCAATAAAATAATGAAAGTCTACCTAAAACCTCACATGGGCTTTCTGATCCAACCAGTCTGCCAATTTTTCATCATCAATTTTTTCACCTTCTAGTCAAATCTTAGAAACAATTCCCTCTGACTCTATAATTGCATCCTAGTGAAAAAATAAATAAATATAAAGTTGAATGAAAAGTAATTTCAACAAAGAAGTGAAATTTTTCATACTGTGAAGCTCGAATCAACCACTGTGAATCGATACTTGCACAAGTCAGGTTTCGAATACAACAAATGATGTACGTGCATCACTAGGAGATCCATATTCTGATCCAAAAAAGAACAATATAAGTATAAATCAAGATTTAATACAAACAAAATCTTAAATAATTTCTAAATGATCACTTAGAAATTATCATAAGATCGCTAACAATTTTCTAAACGAACATTTAGTAATTTATAAATAAACACTTAGAATTTTCTTAACGATCATTGGGGAATTTCTAAATGATCGATTAGATTTTTTTAAACAATCGTTTGGTAATTTCTATATGATCGGTAAGACTTTTCTAAACAATCGTCTAAAGTTTTATAAACAATCATATAAAATTTTTCTAAGTGATCATTAGAAATAATTATACGATCTTATAGAATATTGGAAATACTCACGTCCCCAACCGTTCATGTATTCTACTCAAGTGTTTTGAAGAACTCTTTGGTCTAGAATTTATATACCACCGTTCATTCCTCATTTTTAATTTGTGGATGGCTTTTTCATTTTTTATATGCATTCCAAAAAACATCTAAGATTAAGAACAACAAGTCATAGAAACTAACGGTCTTAGGGGAAATTTAGGTATAGGAACCAAAGGGTTGGGATTGATAACACCTGTGCACTACAGGTGCTTGGAACTGAAACCTCCTTCAAATGATCCTCAACCTCAACCACTTTCAAAATCTTCTCAACCCCAACCTCCTTCTTAAGAAGCTCAACCAGCTGTAAATGAATCTCAACCACAAGAACCTATAGTGGAATTGAAACCACCATAGGTATTATCTAAAGGAACTTTTAAACAAGAGAACCGTTGAGCAGAAGCAGATCGTTCCAAACCCATTGTGAAAGAACAACCCATTTACAATCAAACAACAACAATTATGCATCATCAAGTAAATTGCAACATGCTATTAAGTTAAATACAAAGAAAATCAAGTGACATACCTTTTGAAGAACTATTCTTCGAGTATTCCCTCGATCCAATAATCATGCATAAAAAAAAAAAAAAAAACTCGATCCAATGCACGAACGCAACTAACAACCAGTGAATAACACAAACTGCCAGATCTTCGAACACAATCGAGTAAGACTCGATCCTCGACCCTCGAATAGTAAATTCGAAACTAACAAGAGGCTACCTTGGTATTCTCGGTGTGAGAATCCAGGAGTTGTGAGCTTTGTATCAATTTGGTTGAGGGAAGGAGGAAATATACGATCGAGTAAACGATTGAGTAAGTGGGAGAATGAGAAAGTCTATCGTATAGACTACTTGGATACATGATCGTTGAGTAGTGAGGAGCTATTGTCTAGCACACTCGACGTTTGATCGTCACTCTCTCAAAGGCTATTGTATAGCTATTTTCTTTCTTTTTTACCCGATTGAATGTGTTGCATCTCCTGAAAAATTGAAAACGGTTTTCCTTTTTATCCATCAGTTATTAAAATTGATTAAAACCTCCCACACAATTGGTTAACAGAGAAAAATAACCAACCACAATTATCTTATAATTGGTTTTGTTATAAATAAATATAATATCTAATTTATCATATTATATTTATAACCTATAGTTTTAATATCACATCATATGTAATATTTAAACCATAGTTCTTTTTCTCTTTTAAGACATTTAATATAAATCACATTTATATTAATTCCTCCAATCAAATAATGTATCAAATACATCAAATCAATTATATCATATATAATTGAACTATTTAAGATTATCATATATAATAAAATTCCCTATTGTTAATTTAAACCTTTCAAACTAACCTAAAAACTGATTCTCAACATGAATCCATTGAGCTACCAAGTGGATCTTATGGACCTGTAGCTTGAAGCTTCAACGGTATGTGAATAATTGACTAAACTCTTTAATCACGATATCCACCATCTGTTAACTATCGGGCACTCCACTAAAGATCGACAGCTGTACTTCACACTACAGATACATTTCTGTGTCCATTGGATATAATCAATTAACAGTACGATAACCCTTCACAAATCGCTCGTAAGTACAATTGGGCCAATTTACCGTTTTGCCCCTGTAGTTACATCTAACTTCTTAAGTATCACTGATTCTTCTAATGAACAATACACATAGTCCCACTATGAGTGAACTCTTCTCGGGCCATGAGAAGATGTGGCGCCACATTGTTCAAGTCCCAGAATCAGCCATTAAATGAGCAATTTATCTATTTACCCCTGTTTCGGGAAAGGAGTGAATTCCGTCTTGTGTAGCTGAGTTTCCAGCTCCCCAATCAGACAAATCTCCAAAGTGGTAGATTTGAGTCAGTGATCTAGCCACTCGCACCCATGCAAATCAAAGAACCGCCCTCATAGGGAGGAGTTCCCAATTCACTCAGGATTAAGGTCATCTTACCTATGGTCATCCTAGTGAAATAAAAGTCTCTGTCATGAATGGCGTTATATAACAAGACTAAACATTTCGTGGTCCGGTCTTATACAAACTCCTTTGTATAGAGTATCCCCTTGCATGTCTAATACATGAATGGTCAGGATCAGATCATTTGTAGAACTTTACAACACTTGTAACACCTACAAAGCGGGTCACACTTGTAGTGTCAATAGGATAAGGTTTCCCTCCTTTATCCATATACTACAGATCATTTGGGTTATCACTTAAAGCACGATCCACTTGTATGTCTCCACATACATGCTTAAGTTACAAAAATAACCAGGGATCTTAGTTTATTGGTTTGTGGTTAATGCAACTAAAATATCTCATATTTCATATACAGTAGTGAATAAAATATCTTATATTATTACATCACAAATGTTTGTTCATACATGTGTTTATAAACTACAAGACCCTATGAGATTTAGGGCATCAATCCCTACTCCTTGGTCCCTATACTTGACTTTCCCATAAGAACCGTTAGTTCCTATGACCCATTGTTCCTAATCTCGAATGTGTTGTGGAATGCATACAAAAAATGGAAAAGTTATCCAAGAACTAAAAATGAGGAGCGAATGGTGTGGTATATACATTTCGAACCAAAGGGTTCTTCAAAACACATGGGTGGTTTGGGACGTGAGTATTTTCAATATTATCTATAAGATCGTATATTAGTTCCTTAACGATCACCTAGAAAAATTCTATACGATCGTTTATAAAACTTTAAACGATCGTTTAGAAAAGTCGCGACGATCAAATAGAAATTAACAAGATCGTTTAAAAAAATCTAATCGATCGTATAAAAATTCCTCAACGATCGTATAGAAAATTCTAAGCGATCGTTTAAAATTACTATTTAAAAAGTTATTGATGATTGTATAATAATTTCTAAGTAATCGTTTAGGAATTATTACAAGATATAGTCTGTATGAAATCTTGATTTATACTTATATTGTTTCTTTTTTTTTTCTAATCAAAATATGGATTTTCTATAGATGCACGTGCATCATAAATTGCATTTGAAACCTGACCTATGCAAGTATCATATCACAGTGGTTGATTCGAGCTTCATGGTATAGAAAATTTCACATCTTTGTTGAAATTACTCTTTATTCAATTTTATATATACATCTTGCTTTTCACCAAATGCAATTATAGAGCCAAAAGAAATTATTTCTAAGATCTGGCTAGAAGGTGTGGAAATGGAGGATGGAAAAGTGGTCGACTGGTTGGATCAAGAAGCACATATGAGCTTTTGGGTAGATTTTCATTATTTTATTAACTATGTGCTTGGACAACATATCATGGAAAGTGGAAAAAGCCAATAAGTTCCTTGCTCAAATTGAGAAATATTTTGCTAAAAATGAGAAAGGTGAAGCAAGTAGTCTTTTGACTTCTTTAACTTCTATGAGGTATAAAGGCAATGGAAACATAAGGGAGTACATTATGGAAATGTCCAATCTCGCAGATAAATTAAAGGCATTTGATATCGAGATAAATGAAAATTTACTCGTGCATCTGGTACTTATCTCTCTTCCTGTACAATTCACTCAGTTTAAGATAAGCTATAATACTTAGAAGAATAAATGGAGTATTAATGAGCTTATCTCACAATGTGTGCAAGAAGAAGATAGGATTAAGAGAAAGGACAGAAAGTGCTCATTTGGCAATAGATTCTCGTGATAAGAAGAAAAGGAGAATTGTGGATGCTACAGAAGGGACATCTCAGCAGAATGAAAATAAGAAATAAGCTACTGAAAATCCTTGTTTTTTCTACAAAAAGAAAGGTCCCTTCAAGAAAGATTGTCCCAAGTACGCCAAATGGCATGTAAAGAATGGTAAACTTTTTACCTTGGTTTGTTCTAAAGTTAATTTAGCTTCTATACCTACAGATACTTGGTGGGTAGATTCTGGTGCTACTACTAACATAAGTTTATCAATGCAGGTTTGTCTGTAGAGCTGGCCGTCAAGTGATGCTGAAAGATTCATCTATGTGGGTGATGGCAAAGCAGTTCTAGTTGAAGCTATTGGAAATTTTAGATTACTTTTAAAAACTGGTTGTTATTTGGATCTGAATGAGACATTTATTGTACCGTCATTTAGACGAAATTGAGTTTCTATTTCCAGTTGGACAAATTTGGTTTTTCTTGTTCTTTTGGAAATAATAAAGTTAGTCTTTTTCAAGATTCTAAGCTTATTAGTACCGGTTCTTTAATTGATAATCTATATATGCTTAATTCCTTTGCTTCATTTAACAAGATCCTGTTATCTAATTTATGTGGTACAAAGCATAAATTAAATGAGAATTCCACTATATTATGGCACAAGCATTTAGGTCACATCTCTAAACAGAGAATTCAGAGACTTGTGTTAGATGGAATTCTTAATTCCCTTGATTTAAGTAACTTCAATGTTTGTGTGGAATGTATTAAAGGAAAATAGACAAACATAAGAAAATTAAGTGCCAACAAATGCTCAGACGTCTTAGAACTAATACATACAGACATTTGTGGTCCATTCCTTACAGCCTCTTAGAATGGACAACAATATTTTATTACGTTTATAGATGACTATTCAAGATATGGGTACCTATATTTAATTCATGAGAAGTCTCAATCTTTGGACGTTTTCAAGTATTTCAAAGCTAAAGTTGAACTTTAACTTGGAAAGAAAATTAAGGTTAACAAATCTGATCGTGGTGGTGAATATTACTGTAGATATGATGGATTAGGTGAACAACGTCCAGGTCCCTTTGCCAAATACCTAGAGGAATGTAGAATCGTCCTGAAATACACTATTCCGGAAAAACCCAGCATGAATGGTGTAGCGGAAAGGCGAAATAGAACACATAAGAATATGGTAAGAAGTATGATTAGTCATTCTTCTCTACCAGAATCCCTCGGGGGTGAGGCACTAACGACTGCATCATATATTCTTAATAGGGTACCTAGTAAAGCAGTAATCAAAACCCCTTATGAGTTGTGGACAGGAAAGAAGCCTAGTATTAGGCATCTTCATATCTGAGGTTGTCCAGCTGAGGCTAGGCCTTATAAGCCTAATGAAAGAAAATTGGACTCAATAACTATTAGCTACTATTTTGTTGGGTATTCTGAGCACTCTCGGAGTTTCAAGTTTTATGATCCCACTTTTAGATCATTGTTTGAGACAGGAAATGCAAGATTCCTTGAGGATGTTGAGTTTGGAGAGGAAGATAACATAAGGAAAGTTGTCTTTGAAGAGGAATTGGTTTCTTTTCCTTATGTGATTATAAATGATGTTCAGGCTCCAATTTCTGACTTCATTATTGAACCAATTATAGAACAAGACAACATTGAAGTTCCCGTTGTTGAACCTGAAGTTCAAACTCAACAACCTCAAGAAGTGCCACTAAGAAGATCTACTAGAGAGAGAAGAAGTGCAATTCCAAATGATTATATTGTGTTTCTTCAAGAACATCAGGATGATGTGGGCGTAATGGAAGATGATCCAATCAACTTCCAACAAGCTTTACAAAGTTTTAACTCTCCAAAATGGATAAGTGCAATGGAAGAGGAAATAAAATCCATGAAAGACAATGACATTTGGGAACTTGTTGAACTGCCATTATGAGTGAAACCCATAGGTTGTAAATGGATATTTAAAACCAAAAGGGATTCACATGGAAATATCGAAAGATATAAGGCTCGTCTTGTTGCAAAGGGTTTTACTCAAAAGGAAGGCATTGATTACAAAGAGACTTTCTCTCCGGTTTCATCGAAAGACTCTTTTAGGGTAATCATGGCACTAGTAGCTCACTTTGATTTAGAGCTACACCAGATGGATGTAAACACTGTGTTTCTCAATGGGAACATTGATGAAACGATTTATATGGTCCAACAAGAAAACTTTGTGTCTGATAATTCAAAGTTTATGGTGTGCAAATTAAAGAAATCCATCTACGGTCTCAAGCAAGCCTCTCGTCAATGGTATCATAAATTCCATGAAGTGATAACCTTATTTGGTTTTGAGGTGAACATTGTGGAAGATTGTGTATATCACAAGTTCAGTGGGAGTAAATCAATCTTTCTAGTGTTATATGTTGATGACATATTCATAGCTAGTAATGATGTAGGTTTATTGCATGACACTAAGAGATTTCTCAAAAGAAATTAGATCTTGGTGATCCTTCTTTCGTATTAGGAATTGAAATACTGCGAAATCGTTCTCAAGGTATTTTGAGATTGTCACAAAAGAACTACATTGAAAAGATCTTGAGTAGATTCGACATGAAATATTGTGCGTCGGGAGATACCCTGATCGCTAAAGGTGATAAATTTCATTTAGGTCAATGCCCCAAGACCACACTCAAAACTAAGGAGATGCAAAAGGTTCCCTATGCATCGGCCATTGGAAGTCTAATGTATGCTCAAGTATGTACGCGTCCAGATATTGCGTTCATAGTTGGAATGTTAGGCAAATATTTGAGTAACCCGAGGATGGATCATTGGAAAGCAACCAAACGTGTTATGAGGTATTTACAGAGAACAAAAGATTATATGCTCACTTACCAGAGATCAGAAGTTTTGGAGATCATTGGGTATTCTGATTCTGATTATGTTGAATGTCAAGATACTTTGCGATCCACTTCAGGCTATATCTTCATGTTGGCTGGAGGAGTTGTATCCTGGAAAAGTGTTAAACAAATACTTATGGCTTCTTCTACCATAGCTACGGAGTTTATAGCATGTTATGAGACATCCAATCATGGAATATGGTTGCGAAATTTTGTCACTAGGCTGTGGATAGTGGTTGGCATAGAAAGACTACTAAAATTATTTTGTGACAATAAGCCGATTGTGATGTATTCCAACAACAACAGAAGCAATACGAAGTCAAAGCATGTAGACGTGAAGTTTCTGGTTGTTAAAGAAAGAGTTCAGAATGGTCAAATTTCGATAGAACACATAGGAACAAACTCTATGGTGGCAGATCCATTGACTAAAGGTTTACCACCTAAAGTTTTTCATGAGCATGTTGCTCACATGGGTTTTAGTCACTTTTCTGATTCCATAGTTTAGTGGGAGTTTGTTATTGAGGATGTTCTTTGACCTTATTTTATTTTCTATATAGAATAAAGTTGATAGTTTATATTTTATTATCTGAACTTGTTTATCATGCATGCAGTTTAACATAAATTTATTTATTTATTTTTAGCATGATCTCATTAAGGAATTTGGACCAATTAGAAATAGACATGATTTAGATCACTTTGTATGTAGTTTCCATGCTATCCATCCATACGTGATCTATGTCATTAAATATATTGGAATTGGTGATCAAGGAAGGTTTAGTTACAAGGGTAGTGACGAAGTCGCCTTGATTCCGTGCTAATACAAGAGATGGACCAGATTGAACTAAAGGGGAATTCTATTATTGAAATAACCTGTTTATGCGCGCTTAAGGTTTATGTGATTTAATTATATCAGGTACACAAACATAGCCCAAGTGGGAGATTGTTAGACATATTTCAATAATAATATGTTTAATTAAAGTATGGGCTATGTATGTGGATTAATAATTTATCACATCGATTATTTTATTAGATTGGGCCCTATTATGTGATCTAGTTAATTAAGGCCCTAGATTCCTAATTGAGTATGGACTTAATGGGTAGAAACCCATTTCTAGTTAATTAGGGTTTAATGGGAACCCTAATTGAACATAAAGAGACCTTAGGGCTATGGTCCCCAATATACCAAAGCAATAAGCACTCAGTCTTTCTTAAATTCCATCTAGAAAGAGATTCCACTTAGGACATTTGGAGCGTTGGTTGAGGAAGACAATAGCCGTCACTTAGTGATCATCAATCTTTCAATGGAATCCAGTATGTTTATATTCTTGACAATTTGACATGAATGTTTCTAGGGTTTATCTATTCAATATAGATATAAAGTATTTATGCTAACAGAATGTTCTTCATTTAATATCTGTCTCAAGAGAGAAGGTGTTGAGTTGGATCTAGCATGTTAAACTGTTAATCGAGTATGCACAAGAGTGGTAGGAGATTAATAGAGAATGCTAACGAAGGAACTTAATGTTGTGGCTAGTCAAGTGCTAGAAGAGATTCGGGTCGATGGTTAGTTATTAGAAAGGGTTAAGCTCGAGAGAGGATACCTGGATAAAAGACTCCTAGATCTATAATTTGCATGAATCAATTTAAGGTCAAAATAATTAATTTGGTTAATCTGTTTAACGAAATCATACCCAAAAACATGCTTTTGTCTTGTTTCACCCCAATTTTATCTTTTCTTACTTTTTAGGATTAGATTAGATTAATTCTCATCGCAGCCTGGTCCCCTAAATAAAATTTAAAAGATCTCGGAATAGCTAAAAGAGTCAAACCAAATCCTCAGAGGACAATTCTCGATCTCTTGACCGTTTTACTATATTATAATTTGACGCGTGCGCTTGCACTACCATCAACACGATAATCCCGCTCGTAACTTAAATTTACTTCACAATCTTATCGACGTCCTCAATTATATCCCGCAGATGGTATTTTTTACCAACTTATTCATATTTGGACTTGATTAAGTGTTCAATAACCCAACTTTTTGCTTGATGATTATTCATTCTCATTTCAAGATAACATGTTCACTTGGATATTTCGTAACTTTGAAGAACTCACTTTCTTTCAATTTTTTTGCACAGACCCTCAACTTGCATTCCTCCACTAAACACCATACAGTTAGCATGCTCTTCGTAAGAAATCTGACCAACCTATATATCCTCATCATTCAAACAGTCATGAGGTATTGTGATGATGTCGTCATACGATGAGTCATCTAATGGTCTGGATATATCTCTAAATAGTTGGATGGGGACGATGGAATACATTTAAACCAAAGGCATCATTATTGGTGGGATAGGAGCAGGTGGGGTTGGAACATGAATATAAGTTGTTTATAATCTTGAAGATTGTCTACATTCATGGTCAGTATCAAACTGTCGAATACATCTGGATTCATTGTTGTAACCAAACCAAGCTTCACATCGGTTATACTCCATGTTACATGACTCAATATGATCATCCAGAAAACATGGTGGAAATTCCATAAAATTTTAAGAAATCACCGAGTAATTAATAAACGATCGTCCAACTATTTATAAGTGTTCACTTAGTATTGATATGCAATCGTATATATAGTACTCAATGATCGTTTACATAATACTAAATGATCATTTATATAATACTAAACGAATGTTTATATTGTAATGAACGATCGTGTATATATTACTATACGATTGTTCATTTAATACTAAATGACACTTATTATGAAAGTGATCTGGGACCAAAAATATTGTAGAATATCAGTTACATTCTCTTCGTTTTTGGATCCAACAAACAAATCTTGCTCTATACCCAAAGACACAATGAAATGAACAAAGATGAAAGTGATGAACAATGAGGATGTTGAATAGAAACTCGGAGAGAACAATAAGAGAACTTCGTGGAGAATTCGAAAAAAAGTGAATAACTGAGAGGGACCTTCCATTCTTAATATCAATGTTATTAAATGCTATTAGTAGAATATTAGTTGAAAATAATGCTTTGGTGGAATGCTAGGGTTGCATTGAATACATATCGAATGAATCGAAAAAATCGTTGAAGGAAGAAGATGAAAGGTGCGATTTGAAGATTTTTTAAAATTGGGAATAAATTTGATATTTCGCATGGACAAAATGTCAGTCATAGATAAAATTTTAGGAAGAGATCATTCACAGAAATTTTTTTTTTTATTATTTTATGATATTTTTTCAAAATGTCATAATCTATCAATGATAGACAGTGATAGGCACGAATAGTAATCTATCATTAATAGACACTAATAAAAATCATTGAAAGACGATGAAAGGCGCGATTTGAAGAGTTTTTAAAGTTGAGAGTAAATTTGATATTTCGCATGGACAAAAGGTCAATCATAGATAAATTTTTAGGAAGAGATCATTCATAGAATTTTTTTTTATTTTTGGGTCATTTTGTGATTTTTCCAAAATGTCACAGTCTATCAATGATAGATAGTGATAGACACTAATAGAAAATATTTTGCTATATTTGATATAGCAAAATATTTGATATTTTGATATTTTGTAAATATTTTTGATAACATAACAAGAGAATGAATGACACTAATTTGATATTTTGATATTTTGTAAATATTTTTTATAACATAACAAGAGAATGAATGACCCTAATGTGATATTTTGATATATTGTAAATATTTGATATTTTGATATTTTGTAAATATTTTTGATATTTTGATAGACACTAATTTGATATTTTGCTATATTTATAAATATTTTTGTTCATTTTGCTTTATTTAAAAACAACCCTTTTTAAAACTTTTTTTTTAAAAAAAAAGATTTGACTTAGTTCTTAAAAACATTGACAAAAAGTAGATAACATAACAAGAAACTTAGAGGTCAAATGAATGTTTATAAACTTAATTTTCAAAAATCAAAAGGACTATCAAACGGGCCTAAATGATTACCCAAAGATACTTTAAGTAATTTTACAAATAAACAAACCAAGTGGGAGTGGTTTAAAGATTTTCGTCCTTAGTGCTCTTAAAAACATAGATATCTGTCGAGGTGATCCCCAGCTTTTGAAGAAGAGAGAGGATTGTATAACCAGATCAAAAACAGACCTATGAAGAAGATTGCACACCGTGATCGTTTTCATTGCGGTGATATCGTCACTTACCAAGATAGTGGTTTTCACCAACACGATCAATATATCAATCATCACATTGCAATGACGTGATATAGTGCATGATCTTGTACCTAAATCACCTGTAGTCCAATCACAACAAATTATTTCAACCACCTACCCAACACGAATATAGTAACTGACAAGAATTTATATTATCAATTTCGATATCTAAAATTCAACCCTCCTAATTTACATATTATCTAAAAAGAATCAATTTACACAAGTTGTAATCGGATACATTTTCAAACAAAAGTCATATTTTAGGAGAGTAATATTTGGATGAAACTTGAGGCTAACACCCACCTTTATACATCTTCTTCAATTACAAAATTTTAAAAAAAGTTTACCATGTGATAATTTGTAATTGAACATTTAAATGGTTTATACAAAAATAGGTGTGAAATGCACCCAAATATTTTTATATTTAAGAATGTCAAAACCAAAAAATTCAATATCCACCTTATCCAACATTATTATAAGTATAGTTTTAAAATCATGATATTAAATTTCTGTCCGTATGTTAACATTTTATCGATGTTCTTACATTTCTATGAATTTGAGAGTCTGACATTTTCAATTGAGATGAGACCTCAACAATTCAATCCTTACTTCAGACCAAAAACAAAAAACAAAAAAAACAAAAACTAAACAGTGATCAATCGAGAATATATGGAAACTCATATGGTCAGAAAGCACAAGGATTTGAGCAAGCATCGTTTAGGAATTTGACGTTTTTTGAACTCAGAGGGTAAAAAAGACGTGTTTTCTTTCGAAACCAAATATTTTTTTAGAGAAGTTTTTACCAGCTGGGTCATTTCCACTTCTAGCAATTACCTTCGTTTCGCCAACCAATCGCCATAGCGCTGCTAATCTACAAATAAGAAATAGAAACACCAACAGAGAAAAGAAGCAAAAATGGGTGTGAAAGATCTCAGTTTCAAAGCCGTGTTTAGAACAAAGAAGGATTCAAGACCAGGAATCAGAGGCTTAGAAGAGAACCATAATATCATGGAAGAAAGAAATTAAACGGAGAACAGAAACCTAAGTTCTCTTATTAGTGGGGTCACATCATACCTATTAAGTTTTGATTATTATTACTATATCAAACAACAGTGAAGCAGAAGAGTGAAAACCGTGTACTAATCCTGAGGGGCCTTCAACAGTTTCAGAAGAGGAAAAGAAAAAGATTCGAGTTCGTGTTTCTTTTTAAAAGTAAGTCTTATTCTAAACCCTCTGTTCCGTGTCCGTGTCCTTAAAGAGATAAGATTGCTTTAGTGGATTGGAAGAACCTAAAAACTTCCACTTCCCCACCGTTTTGTATAAATAAATCACACCATTTTCCTATAAACCACATACAGAGAAGCTTGGCTGTTTCTATTACAATGGGAAGAAGAAGAAGGGTAAGATTGATTCTCTTGCTGTTATGTTCTACCATGGCCATTTCATCTGCTGCTCTCCAGCAACAAATCTTCCCAACAGGTAAGTATCCTTTCCAACCTCTTGAGAAAGTTCAATTCATTTCACCCAGTTTTATCACAAATCTTCTGCGTATGTTCACTTTTTTGGGCTACACAATTTCAAAATTGAATCAAAGATAACATGAAATCATTTCTTGGTATCTAGTTCTAAATCAAAGTCTAGTCTCCACTTGCGGAAAAATTAATAATTCCTTAAAGGAAAATTACTGCCTCACAATAATCTAACATAAGGATTTCAATAATTTTGAATGGGACGTAAATTTGAGGGAATTCAAAGGAATGTCAGGGCAGGGATATTTTTTCCTTAAAAAGCTCAAAAGACCATTATGTCGATGGGTGTTTTTGTTAGTGCTATAAGTTCATCCTTATTCTCTTCTCTTGAAAGACGTGAAAGGTAATTAATTGTTAAGGTAAAAAGTAAACTTCGGTTAAATAGTCCATCTCAGAAGCTTAAACTTATAACTTAAAATAATTAGTTATAATTATATCCTTAAATTTTAAAATTAAAATTTGAATTCTCAAAATTATATAAATATTATTATCGGGTCAAATTAGATATTGAAAATTATATTGTATAAATGGTAATATTTGTATAAATTTAAGAGTTTAGTTTTTATTATTTGTACGTCTAATTTTTGTAATTATTATAAATTTTATGGTTTAATTTTAACATTTGAATAAAATATAAGGATTCAATTTTTATGTTAATTCAAATGATTTTTATAATTTACACTAAATTTAATCATACTAATACTAAAATTCTGAATGACTTCCACTATCGATATCATATTAAAAGACTCGTTAGCTCAGAAGTTTTGGTTAGGATAACTTTAATTACAACAATGCTTTAGTCAAAATCAAGCACATAATAAAGTATATACGACAAAGTTGAATAATGAAACCGACAAGAAACTGTAATAAAGCATGCATTCCAGATAAACATGTGTGGGTGTATATAAAGTAAACGACAAATTAGTATGATTGAAGTTATGAATAAAATAGTAATGTGAAAAAAGAAAAGAATAAAAGATTAACGAAAGAATATATGGGAACTTATTGGAAATAGTATGTTTAAATTTTTAATCTTATAAAATTAGCGTCTTTTGGAACGAGTGAACGGCTTTTCAAGAAGGGTGATGGTGTAAAATAAAAAGTTAAAAAAGATGCTATTTCTTATCATTTTCCCAAGAACATAGGTGAATGAGGAGTGCAGGTTAATATGTCTTATACAATGTCGAATGAAAATAAATATACAAATAAAATAAAGTTTAATATCATGTGAATGGAGGGCCATAATAATATATGGCTTTTCCACTAACTGTAGCTTTCTCACTCAATATTGACAAAAGTGATTAAATAATGAACTATCTGATAGACCTTTAATAACCAAGGTATATGAAAAGAAAATGAAAGAAAATGTGTAAGTTAGGGAAATTTGAGAGAATGTAGTGGGCCAAGGAATATTGTTAGTTAGAAGAGGAAAAAACAGAAAAGAGAGAGAGGGGGGCCCACGGGAGAGGAGGTATTTGTAAGGCCATTTGAGGCCATGAGAGTTAGTGAAGATTTTGTATCAATTCTCATATGTTGAGACTGATGGGAGGGAGGGGGAGCTTTCAAATTCTTCCCCATCCTTAATAAAATAAGGAAAAGTGTTCCAAACCTATCACTATTCTAATTAGTCAACATATTCATAGTCTCCAATTTAGTTTTTTTATTTAGTGGTAATACTTAATAAGAACAAAGTGATCATATCATTAAACTATCATTTATTTTATGATACATGATGCATACAAGTTACATATATGTTTGGTTGCAAATATTATGTGTTTTTTAAGAAGTGTTTTCCATTATTATAGTTCAAAAACTTGTTCAATAAGCTCTTCCTACTACTTTTTATACTCTGTATTTAATTAGAGAATATATACATTAATATTAAAATTGTAATTTTAAACTACATGGTTAGAGAAGGAAAAAAGGAGTTTGGAAAACAAAAAAATATAGGGTCTATTTTTTAGAAAAATGTAACAAAATTCATTTCACTAACGATGATTTTAACCACATAAAACTGTTTATGTTTCCTGAAATATCAGAAAATTAAACTTGCCTTTTTAAAACAGGTTTTTTGAGTTGAAAAGTTTCAAAATATATTTGTATGTGCGTTCAGATATGAGACGTGACTTTGAATGTGTCTTAATATATTAATAGTAGAATAATAAAGACAATCAAATTATTGCTTTTTTCTATAAATTTAGAGAGTAAAATAAATATTTTAACAAAATTCAAAAACCAAAAAAGAAAAGACTTGAAAGTTTACGAGAAGACGGGCATTTTAAAAGTTATCGAACTCAAAAGTTCGGACACTAAAATGAGATTTAAATAAAAAAATGTATTTCGAGGTAATTGGAAACTTATAGAATGGAAATTTTTGGTGCCTCAAAAGTGCGTGCCATGAATAATATACACCTACACATTTCCCAAAAAGAAACAAAAGGTCATCAAAAGAAAACTTACTAGTTACCACTTACATTCCTTTAATATGTTCTATATGTATGCAGAGTCTAATTACCAACAGAAAACCTACACGGAAAAACGTAGCAAAGATGGGATTACTAACCAGATTGCCAGAAGATACAGTGCAACTGAAATCACCGTTTCTAATGGGATTGGTCAGGGAAGTGCGGTTGCCGGCGGTGGAGAAAATGGTGGTGGCAGTAGACCTCATAATGGAGGAGGTACAGCCGTAATCCCTGTTTATGCAGCTGGTTCGGCACAAGCACATCACCGCCAAGGTCGACCACATAATGCAGGAAATCGCCATGAGAACAACAGGGGGCTTCTGGTAGCTGCAGTTTTGGCTGCCATTGCTCATCTCTATGGAGTTTTCTGATATCAAAGCTGTCTCCATAGGGACACAAGAACATTGTTACATGTGCTGATTGAGGTGTGTGCTTCATCTTTGTTGTTGGCCCGTCATTTCCTGTTGAGGTCAAGAAAAAAGCAAAATACTTGGCTTGCAGATGATTGTATGTACAGTCTTAAAGAGACAACCTCATAAAGTCTTCTTTGCTTTTCTTTTTCTTTTTTGGGTAACCATTGTATTGCACATAGACTCTTAATTGCGTCAATTAGATGATTTTCTGGCAGACATTAAAATCACATAACTGATATTATGAATGTAAGAAACCAGGGAGTGATTCACCTCGGTTAGAAATATTCCTATGCTACAACCTTGATGATTAGACCGATTGCAGAGTCGTGATCATTTTGGTTTATCCTATTTCAATTTATTGATAAAGACGAAATTTCAGAAGCAAAAGGCCCAGAAGAGACAGTTTTCATATGATACATTGTGTCAGTATCTTAATTCGTGGAGTCGGTACAAATAAGTAATATTTCTTGATGAAGTAAATGGAGAGAAACTATAGTGCTTCAAGCGACAGTCACCCTTTGATGTACATATATTAACAATAACAGAGAGGCTATGGGAGTATTATCTATCCTAACGTATAAGCTTATACTTTTGAATCCATGGTGATTTAATAATGTATAACAATGACTTCCTAAAATATTATTTCCTCTCTATTTTACGTAATAATAGAACCCGTGCAAGAGGGAATGAGTGTTCAGAACGTATTTTAAGAAACTTAAACTTCCCCTAACTTGTAAGCTTGAACTCAGAGTGATATAACACCGATTTTCTTCGAGACAAGATTCGGGCTAAGATCCATCTTCTACATAGTAATAATAATGATGATGATAATAGAGCAAAATGGAAGTGTATGTAGACAAAATGAAACTTTCATTTTGTCTACATACGAAAGAAATTCTAAACTACTAACTACCGACTTATTCAGTGTTTTGAATGTGAGAGCTCCTGTGTCTTCTCTTCTTTCAGTGTTTTTGAGTCTGCAAGCAAAACATCAAAACTTAAGAAAATGAAACAATTCAAACGATGATGTGATGAGAGAAATGATTAGAAAGGAATCAGAAGACGAAAGTGCTTTTTCATATAGGAATAACGACCACGGTCCGAGTATCCGTACGCTACTGGTCCTGAGAACAAATGGTAAATTTTCAAAAACCAAAAAGGTTCTCAAATTCGTATACCGAAATACGATGCGAACATTCGAATAAGAAAAATGCAAACACCTAAAACAAGAACTCGACCAACTTCATCCACAGTCATCCATTAAGGATCGACTCCTGAGAAAACATTGATGATTCCTCTCTGTTCTTCGGCACATCTTTTCGAATAGAAACGCCCGCAGGACAAGCATTCATATATACATCATCGGCTATGAGATCGAATCGAGTGAATATTGAAAAAAAAAAGTGATTATCAAATTCATGTGCAAAATTCGACAATCGGAAAGAAATCAGAGATGCGAAAAGTAGAATAAGAAAATGTAAAACCTAAAACGAGGCCTCGACGAGCTTCATCGATGATCATCCATTGCTTAAGGCATTGAAGCGGCATTTGGGGAATGGCGCTTGAGAAGAAACTACTGATTTCTGTTCGCTACGCCGGTCTACCAAATCTTTCTTCCTCTCTCTACTACGGGGTTTCGATGGTGTTTCCTTCGATCATTGGTTCCCGCCATCGAAGCTTTGGCGTCGAAAATTTTGTTTAGGGGATATTAACTTTAAAATAATCGAGGTTGTCTGGGGCTTTAGACATAAAACGTGGCTATATTACATTAATATCTTTCATTTAAAAAAAAAAAAAAAATTCTTGAACTTTGTTTTCCATTATTGAAATATCGTCATTTTTGACCCAAAAAGTTTTTACTCATTCAAAAGTAACTTCATTTTCAAAACTACTTTTTTAACTTTTCAGACTTTAAGTTGAGGGATCTATTAATAGGTCTTGAAAAAACTATATCTTTTTATTAAATCCCTCGATTTTACTCTATTCATTTGCTTTAATATGTCAATTTTAGGGAACATTTTGGAGTCATTACAAGAAATTTGAATTAAAAAAGAGCAAAACAGACCAAGAAAGTTACATAATTAAAGAAAGTCAAAATGTTTAAAAATGCAACTGGAAGTAGCGTCACAACCCTCAAACCAGCATTGAGCAGCGCTGAAAGGTTAGCATGCTTAATTCGGCCATACAGAGTTCGCAACGCTACATAACAATAGTGATGTGACACTACGAACATTGAAGGGGAAACAAAATGTGTGCGCCTTCGCGCAAGTGAACGTCAAGCCAACGTCACTCCAGGATCGCAACGCTACAACCTGCAGCCATTGAAACTCAGTTTTTCCAGAATTTTTAAGGGAGAGAGGCCACTTTTTTTATGAAAGAGAGATCAATTTTCATGATTCTGAAGAGAAATTTCTGTAATTTCTTCATTCTCGAATCATTTTCTTATTTGATTCAATGGATTTCTTCAAGAATTTACCACTTCATGGCTAGTTAATATTCTTTCTCGGGAAAATTGTTAGGTTAGTAAATTCTTGAGGCTTTTTCTTGTATTTCTATCTTATGTAATTGATTGTTCTTGGATGTTTTTTTATTTTAATTTGAATAAAATTTGATAGAAATGAGTTAACACCTCAAATTTGTCAGATTTTTTATGCAAAATTACATGGCTCTATAGCATAATTTTAATGAAGTTGACTAAAAATCTTGAATGAAAATGTGGACTTCTCTTCAAAGTATGGCTAGTTTAGAACAATCAAACAAATCATTCATTCTTGATGCAATTTGGGAATTTTATGTGGAATGTCTTTAAGAAGCATCTTAGAACTAAATTAGGGTTAATTGACAATTTTAGGTTAATTAACTAACTGGGACGTTAGGGCATGTCTCTAATGGATTATAGAACAATTAAATTGCATAAATATAATTAAGCCAATGATTGAATTAGACTAACCAACATAATTTCCCAAGATATTTTACATTGAATCTTAGCAAAAATTCTTTTATGCTCTCTACTATTAGTCTCTTACAAAATTCATATCAATTCTAGTTTTAGTTTTACTTTACTTCTAAAAGTTCAACAAACCCCCCACAAATTGGAATTCAAAAGTCAAGTTTGTTAGTTAAAAGAGTCCCTAAGGATCGACCTCGTGTTTCCACTATTACTACGTGTTAGTATTAGTAGTTGCACATGTTTTAAAAATTTTATTTTTTTAGGGCTAAGCTTGAAATTCAAAACACCCACCACGTAAAAATACAAATTTTCCACTCAATAGAACTTGAAATGACAAATGTTATCACAGAGACTTCTTCTTCCCATGGAAGTTAGGGTTTTCTACTTCTTCTCGCTAAGTTTTCAATCATTGTTGGACTCTCTTCTCGCAAAGACTCCCTTACCTCTATAAAGAAGACTCATCTTTCGTGGTTGTTGAACGTCTTCCGTTTCCCCCTTCACCCGATTCAGATTTTGACAAAAGGTACACAAGTACCTTTTCCATTTTCTTTATTTCCAAAAGATTATCAATCGATTATATTGTACATAGGGGGGAATCTATGTGATTTCTAGTAGGAATGTGTAGTGAAAAAACCAAAACTCTTTTCTATCAATGACATATTTGTCATTTCATCTTGTAAAATATGTGGGGTAAGGGGGTAAACTTCGTATGGGTTTGATTTCGCATTTTTCGGAACTTCACGAGACAAATATCTCGTGAAGTTATTATGAATATTTGTCTCATAAAGTATTCACAACAGTGGGAAGTTTCTAAAATAGCGTGAAAGTTCTCTGTCGTTTGTCCCATAATGTTGTAAGTTTTTCTTGTGAAGTTACTTCACGAGACAAAAGACTGAAATCAACTCAACTTTACGAGAGACAAAAGTCAATCTTTTGTCTCGTAAAGTTAAGTTGATTTATGTCTTTTATCTCGTGAAATTTGTCTCATGAAGTAACTTCACAAGACATATATATATAACTTTATGAGACAAACGACAGACTATTTTGTTTCTCATTCATCCTCATTCCAAATACCACCGTAGTAAACAAACACGCAAGATGTTTTGCAAGTGAAAATAAAACTTATTGGCCGAAATAAAATGTATAAATAAATATTCAAAAAACTTAGGAGAAAATTGACTTAAGTTGACCAAGTCAACTTTACGAGAGAGTTGACTTGGTCACTTTACGAGAAAGTTGACTTGGTCAACTTTACGAGAAAGTTGCACAAGTTGAACGAATGAGTTGTCTCGTAAAGTTGAACCAACTCAACTTTCGTGTAAATTTTGACAAATTCATTTTCACGAGAAAGACGACTTCACGAGACATATCATAGAATAAGGATGATTGGTATTTTCGGGCCAACTTCGTAATCCAGAATAATAAAATCCACAAGGAAGATGAATTTATCAACTTGCATAAGAACATCTTTTATCTTCTCTTCTGGGTACGTTATGGACCGGTCAGCTAGTTGCAAGGTCATGGGAGTAGGAATCGACTCACTAATGCCTAGCTTTTTAAAAATGGACAGTGGCATCAAGTTGATGTTGACTCCTAGGTCACATAATGCAAATCTGTTAAGAATTCAGGGTTATCAGGGTTAATTGGAGTAGTTGTTGGAATCTTAATTTTTTGTTCTCTTAGAGTCTGTGATTTCATAGCTTCATTGGTTTGCTTTCTTGGGTCTCAGCAGGCAGTTTACTCATTGTTCTCTCACTTCGCAGTGTCATGGCTTGGTACTACTCCTTGCCATTTCCACGAGGAGCCTCAGTGTTACTAAGTAGGGTGTCTGGTTGCCTGTTCTTTAGATCATTGGCAATCTGCCCTACTTGCACCTCTAGATTCTATATTGAGGAGGCTTGCAATTGGATTAACACATCGTTTTTCTGAATGTATTCTTTGAGAAGCATGTCCAATGATGACAAAGCATTCGAACTTGACGCATGATTATGGTTGTAATGAGGTCGATTCTGGTTTTGTGGATAGTCGTGGGGGTGCTGATTGAATCCAGGTAGATTCCCTATATGCGCTTACTATTGTTGGTGTGCATTTTTCTGCATAACTGTACTTGACTTCCTCTCCAAGAGAAATTGGGGTGATTCCTCCAACCCGGATTGTAAGTGTTACTAAACGAGTTATTGTGGATGGAGAGAACCGTCTGAAGGTCACGTAGACATGTATCAACTGAGTGAGGCTCTCCACATTGTACACGGCTTATCGCCGCAACTTGCGTCATGGTGTTCAACTGAGCAACATACTTATTCAACGCACCTTGATTTATTGCCATAGTTTGTAAAAGAGAAGTAACATTGGCCATTTAGACAACTAGTGAGCTCACCGCATTTGCCAGTACTATTGCTCCTTCCATCTTTCTCCTATCTGCATTCCTATTTCTGTAACTGTCATCTACCCAATCATTCGTATTTCTGAAAATCTTGTCCAATATCGCTTTGGTCTCAATATAGGTCTTGTCCATCAGGTCGCCTACTGCAGAGGCATCAGCTACCAATTGCAAAATTCGATTAGCCTATTGTAAAAATACTCCATCAAAACGCAGTCAAGGATGCCAATGTGCGGGCAATTACGTATAAGACGCCTAAATCAGACTCAAGCAGCGCTCAACGTTTCTGAGTCTCCTTGTTCAAAATTCAAGATGTTCTGCTGTCTTCTTCCGTTAACAGCGAGAGGGAAGAACTTTTTCATAAACTGTTCCACTAACTGGTCCCAAGATACAATCTAATTCGACTCCAAAAAATAGGCCCATTTCTTGGACTCATCGCAAATAGTGTAAGGATAAAGAGAGAGCCTGATTCCTTCTGGTGTGACGCCTATAATAGAGAATGTATTGCACATTTCTACAAAGCTTGTCAGGTGGGCATGAGGATCTTCACCTTGGATCCCTCCAAACTACTATACAGTTTAAATCATTTGTAGCATCACCGACTTAATCTCAAACCTAGCATTCTCCTTGAGGGTTGGCCGCATAATACCAGGTGAGAAATCGTAGAGATTCAGGGCCGCATAATTCCTCATAGGAATGTTGCGGTCTACGGCCAGAAAAATGGGATCTTGTTGACTTGGCCCAAACACGTCATTTACCCAGCCTGATTATTCTAGTTGTTATTGTTAGCCATATTCCTTTTTCGTTTGTTCCTATTTTTCCTTGCTCTATGACGAAAAGTTCTCTCAATTCCAAGGTCAATATTGAATTCAGGTTCAGCACCCGTACTCATATACTGTTTGTCATTTATCACTTAAGCTAGCAATACTCCAAAAATCGAAAGGGTGCGCTGCAAAAACACAAAATCAAACATTGAATTAGTTCCAAATCCCGGCAACGACACCAAAAACTTATTGAACTACTAAATTTGATTGACATAAACTATACTAGAGTGTCTTTTCGTTGAACTGATTGTGTGTATAGTTGCAGTTAATCATGCGCTTGTCACAATTTTTTCTTATAATTTGCCAAGTATAAACAAACTACAAGTTTCTTGATTCCGAGGAACTTGAGATTAACAACAACTTTAACATGTGAAAAATGTATGGAGAAGGCAAGGTTTGGGGGAGATTCTTGTCGCATCCCTAAGTTTACTTTAAGGGTGATCCTAGCTTGCAATATCTGTTCATCGCACACCTCTCGGCAGCCAGCCACACTTGTCATATTTCTATGACACGTGAGTGATGTTGCATTGAGTATAAGGTTATTTCTATCTCTAGAAATACTTCTTACTTTGCTTAGTGAGATCCACAACTACTTACCCTCTCAGGCAGTTAGTCATAACTACTTTACTCAATGAATGATCATAGGCAAGCATTTAAATAGTCATACACTAAGCAAAAGGGCTTAATCTTTAAAGGTTTAACTTAGTTCAAAACATTAATCTTTCCCCTTACCCCGTGAAGATTAATTACTCATGATGAAAGAAAAAGCAAAGGTAGAAATAGAGAAGATGATGAAAGTAGATATGATGATAAATAAATAGAAATAGAGTTGTTGTTTATAAATAAATAAATAAACTCTTAAATCAAAATGTAAGACAACAACAAGTTGTAGTAAAGAAGTGAAGGAAAAAAGGCAGTTGTTAGAGTTTTCTTGCTTCCAATGATCATATCATATATAATCAAATTTCCTCTTGTCAATTTGAAAATTTAACACCAAGAACTGATTCTCAACTTGAATCCATTGAGCTACTAAGGGGACCTTATGGTTCTGTAGCTTGAAGCTTCAATGGTACGTGAATAACTGACTAAACTCTTTAGTCATGAGATCCACCATCTCTTAACTACCAGACACTCCACTAAAAATTGACAGCTAAACTCACCTTACTACAGATATATTATGTGTCCATATCAACCAATCAACTATTTCATCGGGTGGAAGACCAGTGCATGCGAACCTGCGATCAGTTGCAAAATAAACACTTTGACGCAATAAAACTCATGAAATGCAGTCAGCGGGCATTTTTAGCGTACTTCAGCACAAACATCATTTCAAGCATTAATTCTTCATAAGATTAACACATATTCTGCATTTCTAACCTCATTATTTTAAGTAAAAGACTACAATAACTTGTATTTCTATAAGTTTTCAATCACAAAAAAGGAATTCTTGAAGAAAGTTTTCAAGTAGTTCGTGCAGAGGAAAACATTGAAGAAGGTCATCAAGGGTATGTTTTCTTCCATATACAACATGCTTATTAATTTATATCTATTATATTCTGTATGTTTTCTCTGTTTTTTCTTAATTTTCAAAACAAATTTCGAAAGCACAAGCATTCACGCGCTTGCGTTGATGAATTCGATTCCTTCAAGTTCGTCATAAAATATTTTAATAAAATAAGTGGGTCCCATTGCATATTCAAACTCAATCGAATTGAGCACCTTCTAAAGATCAATCTATTTACAAGATTTGATTACAGATAGTATAGTGGATCCCACATCTAATTACAATTACGAACAGACATGTAAACAATATCAAAAGCAATCAGATGGACCCCACTAACTAAAATAACGATTGATTGATACCCATTCACCCGACATAAATGTGGTCTCAATTAGAAAACAACATGCAGTTATCAATGATAGAAAGTGATATAACTTTATCACTGTCTAGATATATTTGTATCATTGTTTGTCGTTGATAGACTGGGATAAAGATGTATCCCTATCTATCAGTGATATATAATTCTATATAGATTTGTGTTTGGATTCTATCTTGGTTTATGTTTGTAAGTGATAGAACTCTATACCTATCTTGGTTTATCTTTATTATGTGTTTTTTTTCTGTTTTAGATTTGTTTGTATTTGTTTTTGTTTGTGTTTGCAATTTACTTCTTTTGTATGTTCTTCTCTGTTTTTTATTTGTTGGTGTGAAGATGTATATATAATTTAGGACGAGAAAATCTTCTATCATTGTCCATCACTAGTCTATCAGTGTTGATCGTTGATAGACTGTGATAAAGTTCTACCACTAGCTATCAATGATAGATAGAGTTATATAGATAGCGATAGAAGTTCAACAATTTTGTGTTTGGAGTCCATCTTGGTTTGTGTTTGTAAGTGATAGAACTCTATCTATATTAGTGATAGACATAAATAGAACTCTATCTTTATGATAGATGTAATGTAAATAGAACGTCGTGATAGACATATATTAATGTGTATTTTGTCTTTTTTTTTTTTCTTTTTTTAGACTTGTTTGTATTGGTTTGTGTTTGTGTTTGTATAATGTGCTTATTCATTAATTTTGTTTACAATCCTTTTCAGGACAACTTTATCTCGATCAATCACTGATAGACAGAAATAGAGTCCTATCTATCAATGATAGACAGTGATAGACTTCAATCTTTGTCTATCTGTAATGGATATTTTCACTATTGATTTCTTATACAATCTTTTTTTCCTTTTCTGCAGTAATATGATACCATGGTTAATTTTC
Source organism: Benincasa hispida (assembly GCF_027475165.1). Lineage (NCBI taxonomy): Eukaryota > Viridiplantae > Streptophyta > Magnoliopsida > Cucurbitales > Cucurbitaceae > Benincasa > Benincasa hispida. Next base: position 35,573,439 of record NC_143484.1, on the reverse strand, counting down.
ATATAGTTTTGTTTCTATGGTGGATAGTGGACCCATTACAATTGTTATGAGAATTATAGTGTTGCTGGAGTTTTTGTTGATGATATGATAAACTTTAATGGTTTAGTTAGTTTGGTATTGGGAGAAATTCAGTTGGATGCTTCTATAGATTTATTAGTATTATTGGATTTTTGTCAACCTAATATTAAATATGTGTTCCCAATAAAACACGATAAGGATTTTAGTTGGCTTCTAACTTTAGTTAAAGATGCAAGTACTAGTCATCATTTAATTGTTCACGTTAGTCATCATTCTTTAGAAGGATTTTGTAATGGTATTAGTAATGGAGGTGGTGATAGACTGTTATGTTTAGGTTCTTCTAGTTCTTCTTCGAATGATCAAGTTATACGAGATATTGATTTTAATGATGATTTAAAGGAAAATGATATATTTGGAAGTAAAGAAATATTGTCAAAGTATTTTTATGTAATAGTAATGAAGAAGAATTTTCAATTTATGACTTCACAATCAAATTCAAAGTCATTTGAGTTCAAATGTTTGCAAGAATGTTGTAAATGGTATGTTAGGGGCATCTCAGTACAAGAAGAATGAGTGGGAGATGCTTAGGAAATATATTTATGACCATGACTGTTACAAAGGAATTAAACTCCTCAGCAGAAGTGAATGATCATCTTGTGCCAATAAATTTTGTTTTGGAAAAACTTAAAACAAAGGAAAAAAAAAACATGTGACAGAAAACCATGATAAACATTAAATATACATTATGCTTAACAGATTCAAGGGAGAAAGCAACAAACCTTTGAAGATCGTCACTTACAGGATTTTCTCCACGGATTAAACTGTCACAAACGTCACTAACACTTGGATTCTCCCTCGAACACAACATACAAAGAACACCACTAATTGATGTTCCTCACTATTCTCGTGATTAGAATCGAAGAAGGTGTGGGCTCTTCAATTTTGGTAAGGGAAGAAAAAAATGAATTTGATAGAAAGCTTAAGACTATTTTTTTTTTCAAAGAGTTTTTAGAACCAACAAACTGTGTTATGTAATTTTGCGAAAACACTCTTATGTACTATGTGAGAGAGTGGAAGTTATTACTTAATAACTCCCCATTCACCCGTAAACAATAATTCCCTAGGAGTTATTCTTAATATTATTAATTTAATATCATTAAATATAATTAAATATAATTATATTAATAATATTAATATAATTAAAATATATATTAAATCATATTTAATATAATTAAATAAATAGCATTAATTAATACATAAAATATCACATACTTAATTTAATGTGAAACCTATTCAAATAATATTCTTTCACATAATTTATAGTTTTTAATATGAATCTCATTCATATTAGTTTTAACCTAGAGTTTTATATGAATCTTATTCATATAAATAATATTTGAATTTTATTCAAATATTTATCTCACTCGTATAGTAAAGTATAATTTTGAATCTCATTCAAAATTAACTTTATGTTATAATGTATTTATATATATTATATCAATTGTATCTTATACAAATAGTTCCCTTATTTAATTTGAACAATTCAAATTAATCTAAAATTAATTTATTCTTATTCAACCCTTAATGAACTAGTAAAGAGACCTTATGAACTTACATATTAGAAGCTCCAATGATATGAAATTAATTAATTAAACTCTTTAATTAAATTAATCAATGTTCATTAACTGCAAGTCACTCCACTAAAGACCCACAACTGTACTCTTCTCACTGTAAAAATATTTTTATGTCCACGGATATAACCACTTAACAGTAAGTTAACCTTTCATGAATTGTTCAAAATTACAGCTGGGTTAAATCACTATTTTGCCCTTGTAGTTACATCTAACTCATTAAGTACCACGGATGCCTCTAATGAACAAACAGTATATATTTCAACTATAAACTAACCTCTTTTAGGCTAATGAAGGGGTGAGGCCTCATTGTTCAAGACCCGAAATTATCTATTAAGGGAGTAATTCATCTACTTTCCTTAACAATGGGAATGATTGAATTTCATCTTGTGTAGCTGCGTTTCTAGCTCTCAACTTAAACAAATTCCCAAAATGGTAGGCTTATTATTGAGTCAGCGAAACTAACCATTCTCACCCATACAAATCAAATGATTGTCTTTATAGGTAGGAGTTTACAACTCTCTCAAGATTAAAGTCAAGTCACCAATGGTCATCCTAGTGAAATGTTAATTTGTTCAACTAACGGTGTTATAGAGAGAAACCAATCGTTTCATGGTCTAATATTATATAAACACTTTATACAGGATACCTCACTCACATGTCTCTACATGAACAATATGGATCATATCGTCTGTAACACTTACAAAGTGGGTCGTATCCGCGGTGTCACAAAGATAAGGTACCCAACCTTATCCATATAGTGCAGACCTTTTAGGTTATTACGTAAACGTAATTCACCTGTATGTCTACCACATACAGCTCAAGCTACATTAAGTAATCCTAGATTTTAGTTTGTTGGATTGAGTTAATGTAATTTAAATATCAAATAAAATACATCTTATTTTATTAAATAAATAATTTATATTTACAAATTACAAACTATGAATTCTACAAGATTTAGGACATTAAATCCAACCATTTCAAAATAGCTAACACACCCCTCAATTTCAAACTAGAGGATGAGGATAAGGCAACGAGAGAGTTCCAAAACGAACTTGCTTAAAATATTTAATTTTGAAGAGAAACAAACGTGCCTCGAAATTTTAAGTTTTACTTTGAAACAACAATATTTGTTAACAAATTTAGAAACTTATATATTAATAACAAGTTTCAAAACTTACAATATTTTAAGAAGAAATAATTTAGGAAAAAATCCATTAAAATTGCATCTACAAATTTATACAAAAGTTATTGAAAAAGTTACCTAAAAAAATATTTAGGTGTAGAAATCAAAACTCCGAAGTTTATAAGTAATCGTGTACATGAATGGTTTATTTTGAGATTGACCTACTTATTTACTTAAAAGAAAAATATTGGGCTGCTTGCAAAAATGTCAAAAAAGATTACTAAAATTAGGTCCATAACCTAACAATATAGATTTTGCATAAATGCAAAATACATAGTGATTGAGCTGTAAAATTTAAAAATACAACCACGTTTGAAAACACAATGCGGCTTAGGGTTCTTACGTGCCTTCAAATTTCTTCGATTTGCGGCTTTAGTTTTCTTCTTCAGCTTCATGCGACTTCAGTTCCCTTTTGACCAATGCCGAATGCCTGATTTATTTCTTCTTCTTCAGATTTCTTCCATCGTTCTTCTTCAGCTTCAGCTTTCTTCTTTTATTAGGGTTCTTCCACCGAATCACCGTGGCTGATTCTCAGGGATTGACGTGAAAAATTGGTCTTTTTAAGTTCCATATCTTCATGTTTTCAGACTATAAAATTAGAACTGGATTCTTATTTTGCATTTGCATCTCTTTCTTATAGTGGTGCGTAAAAATCTGGGAGATTTTGGAACCTTATTAAGGTAATACTGCATTAGGCGTATTGGGAAAAACCTCCCACTTCTCCCGAATAAACAGAACCGAGAAATTAAAAGAAAAGAAACACAAGAATTTACGTGGAAAACTCACAACTGCCCACCAGAAAGAAATCTGGCCCACTAGAAATGTCCCCTTGTTAGCGAATTATTTGAATTGTTCAAATTAATTAAAGAAATATTTTTAATATAAAGTATAGTGAATTCTAATGGATATGATCTCTAATCCAAACTATATTATAAGAGATGTATTTGAACGAGATTCAAATATTAGATTTATGATGAATTGGATTCATAAAGAGATATATACATATAAATATGTGATATTTGTATGTTAATTAATTAATTAATTTTATATTAAAATTGATTTAGTATATAGTTATTTAATTTGTATGCTAATTAATTAAATAATAGTTAATTAATTAATTAGCTAAAAGGAGAAAAGTGGACAAGCTTGGAGAAGAGGTTACCCTCTCTCCTTATAAATATACTATTATAACCTTTTTAGGGTAAGGGTTTGTTTTTGTGAAAAATGACCTAACCTCTACCTCCTCTCTAGTCACTCTTCTCCGAAAAGAATTTCTCTCTAAAAAATCCTCCATCAAAAGGTCTTGGAGCTCATATTTCCAATTTTTTTTTTTAATTCTAAGAGAATAAAAAGATAGCCTTAGAGGTGGTGTTCTTGTTCGTTGAGAAGCTTGAGATTGTTCGTGATCTTTGGAGGGGAAAACATGAAGAAGGAAAAGATTCCACAGGGTTGAGTTCACTTCTTCCCTTCTTCTTCATTAGAAGCATATTTAGGTCCTTTTGTATGCTTATCCTTTGAATATTTTCATGAGTTCATTGATTTTAGTTTCTTACAAAATCATTTTTTTAAAATTGTAAGGCGATCACACGCTCCTACGGGAATTAGATTCTCTTTTATTGGTATCAAAGCCCAATTCTTGCAATTTTGATTTTCGATTTTTAGAAGCAAAAATAGAGAAAAAGGTGGGTTGTTTTCTCTACATTATGAATGTGGGTTTGCAAATAGACGTTTTCGAATTTGGCACTTTAGATTAATGTTTTTACTCTATTTGATCATGTAAGGGATCGTTGTATTTAGACATTTAATTCAGTAATCGAGTCTATAAATCATTTTGCAAGTGTTGTTGATGTTCGGGATGAAAAATAGAGGATTTCAGTGCAATTTCGAAGCAGATCTGTGCAATCTATGCTACAGCATCACGACGCTCCAATGCGAAGTAGAATGTTAGTTTTTTCCATAGCGTCGCGATGCTAGGGTACAATGTCGTGACGCTCCGAGGCTGAGGCACTTGAGCAGTCCGCTCATATAGTCACTAGTTCGAGTCTTCCTCCAACTTTTAGGGCATCAGTTTTTCCTTGTATTTATGTTTTTTTTATTTATTTTAATTAATTAGATTAATACAAATTAGTTGTATTGATATAACTTTTTTATATGCCAAATTCGGTCTATTTCGCTATTTAATTTAATTCTGTATGATTAAATTAGTAATATGCATATTGTATGTCATATAGTTTAAAATCTCACCTTAAAATAAACATATTTCATGCATCTTTTTCAATATAAGTGTTATATTATATGGTTGAATGATTAATTAAGCATGCTCATACATCATACTAAATTATAATTGTTATATAGTATGATAGCATGTGAATTATTTTTATTAGTAATAATATAATAATATTGTTTAATGAAAATGAATACATATGTTTATTTTCATGGATGATAATTATAAGTGTTATTATTATCGGATGAAAATAAACTTTGCATTGAGCATGACATTATTTAGATAAATATAATTGTTATATTTTATCAATGTCATTAGATGCAAATTATTGGTTTTAATAATTTCATTATTTTATAATAGTTATGAATTAGATTAAAATCTATAATCAAGAGTTGCATACAAACATAGGTCCAAACTAATTTTAAATGGTTTAAAATTGATTCACCTAGACTTATGTTAAAGATACTTCTAATAGATTAGTAATAGGTTAATCTTTTAATCTGTTTTAATAGGATTAAAATGAATTTCATAAAAGATTGAATTTATAAAATAATTGCCTATAAAGGATATTTGTCCACGGAACGTTCTATCTAAGCTGGGGTATTTAAGCCGATGGAACGAGAATACCCCTACTTGGGAACTAACCTGAGAGGTGAATTAGTCAAATATTTTATAAGCATGAAATAAATGTTTTTGTTTATTAAAGAGTTTAATAAATAAAATCACATATTTTTAAAATATTCAACATAAATGTTATATTGAGCAAATTAACAAGGACTTAGTTTAATTATTTAGTCGGATTTTTTTTTTGTTAATAAACTCATTTTTTTTAAAACACTTAGTGGGAGGAAAAAGATGTATATGATATGTTATTTTCCACTCACATTCTCCCTAAAAATTCACAAGGTGAGATTCATGCTCAACCTCGTGGTGCTCTAAGCGCACTCTCCCTTAGGAAGGTATTTGCATGGGTCAATATCAAGGTGAATGGAGAAAGTGTTTATAATAAGTAGGAGAAGGACATGTGTCAACACATCCTACGGACTTCTTCATTAGTTTGAAATATTTTTTTCATGCTCGACCTCGTGGCACCCTGGGAGCGTCCCCCTAAGGAAGGTATTTGCACGGGAAAGGGACATAACAAACTATAGAAATTGATAAGATCGCTATAATCAATTGCACCAATTACGTTCTAATCTGAGGCAAACTAGTTGGGGTGGGATTATAGGGTTGAAAATGAAGGCTTACACTTACAAGAAAACATTAAGGTAGTTAATAATTCCTAGATTAAATCAATGGTAATTAAATATTATAGGAATAAGGGTTATCATGGTGCAATATTTGATTGAGAATGTCTCAGTTTAGTGAATTGTTCGCCCCAAGGTGACATTTATACTAAATCACTAAAGTATCATTGCAAAATAAAATGATGTTGGGGTTCATTATTTCTTTTGCTAAACTGATTGGATTAAAACGATTTTTTTGCATTAGTTTCTAATACAAGTAATTCATTTTGTATCAGCAAAATGACTAGCGCTACACTAGAAATCTTAAAGCTGAAAAGTTAGCCGGAGAAAATTATACAACTTGGAAGAATATGATAGATATTGTCTTGGTCATAAACGACCTTAAATTTGTTCTGATAGAGGAATGTCCTCTGGTCTTTGAGCCCAATGCATCACGAAATGTTTCTGATGCTTATGAGAAGTGGATCAAGGCCAATGATAAGGCCAAAGTCTACATTTTGGTAGGTTTAACTAAAGTCCTGATCGAAAAGCATGAGACCATGATCACTGCACGTGAGATCATGGAATCATTGTGTGATATGTTTGGAAAACCTTCCTCACAAGCCATGCATGATGCTCTTAAGTTCATCTTCAATGCATGGATGGCAGAAAGATCATCTGTTAGGGAACATGTTCTTAACATGATGATTCATTTCAATGTCGTCAAAATGAAAGGAGGTCTCATAAAGGAGCCCAGTCAAGTGAGTTTTGTTTTGGAATCTCTACTAAATAGTTTCTTATAATTCGGTAGAAATTGTATTATGAACAAAATTGAATACAACCTTACCACCATTCTTAACGAGCTGCAGACTTTTGAGTCTTTAATGAAAGTCAAAAGAACCAATGGGGAGACAAATGTTGCCTTCTCCAACAAGAAGTTCCACAAAGGTTTGACCTTTGGAACTAAGTCTATACCTTCTTCCTCTTTCCGTGTCAAGAATTGGAAGAAGAAAAATGATGGAAAGGGGAACAAAGCCATCATTTCTACTACTATCTAGAAGGGCAAAAAAGTCAAAGCTGCAAAAAGGAACCTGCTTCCATTGCAACTAGAATGGGCATTGGAAGAGAAATTACCCTAAGGATTTAGCAAAAAAAAAAAAAAGAAAGCAAAAGAAGAAAAATATGATTTATTGATTCTTAAAACGTGTTTAGTAGAAAATGATAATAATACTTGGATACTTGATTTAGGAGCCACTAACCCTATTTGTACTGCTTTACAGGAAACTAGTTCCTGGAAGCAACTTGAAGTTAGAGAGATGACTCGACGAGTTGGAATAGGGGAGGTCATCTTGGTAGTTGTAGTTGGGAGCTTAAAGTTATTTTTCAATTCAAAGTTCATATTGTTGGACAATTTTTACTACATTCCTAATTTTAAGAGGAATTTGATTTCAATTTCATGTTTGTTAGAACACTCTTATAATATATCTTTTATTCGTGATAAAGCATTTGTCTCGAAAATTTTTGTTGATATATGTTCTGCAACAAACGAAATTAGCTTATATGTACTAAGGTCAGTATCTAAAATGCTCCATAATATTGAAATGTTTAATACTACAACCACACTAAACAAAAGAAGAAAGGTTTCTCCAAAAGAAAATGCTCATCTTTGGCATCTAAATCTAAGTCATATTAATCTCAATAGGATTGAGGTTAGTTAAGATGGACTCTAAACGAGTTAGAAGAAAATTCTTTACCAGTATGTGAATCTTGTCTAGAAGAAAAAATGACAAAACGACATTTTTCTAGAAAAGGTTATAGACCCAAAGAACTCTTGGAGCTTATACATTTAGAGCTTTATGGCCCGATGAGTGTTAAAGCAAAAGGAGAGTTTGAATACTTCATCACTTTTACAAACGATTATTCTAGATATGGGTATATTTACCTGTTGCAACATAAGTCTGATATACTTGAAAAGTTCAAGGAGTATAAGGCTGAAGTTGAGAATTTATTGGTTAAAAAGATAAAAACACTTTGATAAGATCGAGGTGGAGAGTACATGGATATAGAATTCCAAAACTATATGGTAGAACATGGAATCACATCTCATCTCTCAGCATCCGATACACCTCAACAAAATGGTGTATTAGAAAGGAGAAATAAAACCCTATTAGACATGGTTCGATCTATGATAAGTTATGCTTTTCTACCTATCTCATTCTAGGGTTATGCAGTGGAGACTGCATCATACATTTTAAACTAAGTTTCGTCAAATAGTGTTACTGAAATGCCTTTTGAATTATGGAGAGATCGCAAAAGTAGTTTAGAGAATCTCAAGATTTGGAGATGTCCAGCACACGTGCTTGTGACAAACCCAAAGAAATTGGAACCATGTTAATTATGCCTTTTTGTAGGATACTCCAAAGAAACGAAAGGTGGTCACTTTTATGATCCAAGAGAGAATAAAGTGTTTGTAATGACAAATGAAACTTTCTTGGAGAAATACCACATTAGGGAATATAGACCAAGAAGAAAATCGTATAAGTGAACTTACCAAAGAAACTACTGAAACTTCAACAAGAGTTGTTGAAGAAGAAAGCACTTCAACAAGAGTTTTTTATATTGCTTCATCCAGTTAAACACATCCTACTCAAGAGTTGAGGGAATCTGACGTAGTGGGAGGATTATAATCTAACCTACTCACTATTTGGGTTTAACGGAAGCTCAAAATGCCATACAAGATGATGATGTTGACAATCCATTGACCTACAAGCAGGCAATGGGTAATGTGGACAAGGATGAGTGGATTAAAGCCATGAATCTAGAAATGGAGCCTATGTACTTCAATTCTATATGACAACTTGTAGATAAACCTAATGGAGTTAAACCTATAGGTTGCAAGTGGATCTACAAGAGAAAAAGAGGTGTAAATGGAAAGGTGCAAACCTTTAAGGTGAGATTAGTAGTAAAGGGTTATACTCAAGCTGAGGGAGTAGACTGTGAGAAACTATCTTGCCTGTTGCTATGTCAAAATCTATCCAAATTCTCTTGTCCATTGCCACATATTATGACTATGAAATATAGAAAACGGATGTCAAGACTACCGTTTTGAATAGTAATTTTGATGAGATAATCTACATGTCTCAGCCAAAAGGATTTATTGAACAAGGAAAAGAGCAAAAGGTTTGCAAGCTAAATCAGTCCATTTATGGATTGAAACAAACATCTCGATCTTGGAATATAGAGTTTGACGCCACGGTCAATAAGGCTTTGATCAAAATGTTGACGAACCTTGTGTTTACAAGAAGTTCTTCAACAGTTCAGTAGTTTTCTTAGTGTTGTATGTGGATGATATCCCACTCATTGAGAATAATATAGGTTCTCTGACTAAGATTAAGGAATGGCTATCTACTCAGTTCCAAATGAAAGATTTGGGTGAAGCACAATTTGTTCTAAGGATCCAAATCATTAAGGATTGTAAGAACAAATCACTAGCCTTGTCTCAAGTATTGTATATTGACAAAATGCTTGTTAGGCATTCGATACAAAATTTCAAGAAAGATTTATTACCTTTTAACCATAGAATTATTTTGTCTAAGAAACAATGTCCTAAGGCACCTCAAGAAGTTGAGGAAATGACACGGATTCCATATGCATCTACAGTAGGTAGCCTTATATCTTCCATACAGTGGGAGTGATAGCAGATATCAATCCAATCTAGGATTTGATCACTGGATAATGGTTCAAACTATTCTCAAGTATCTTAGGAGAATGAGAAACTATATGTTTGTGTATGACACTAAGGATTTGATTCTTACAAGATACACTAACTCTGATTTTCAGACTAATAAGGATTCTATGAAATCCACATCGGGATCAGTGTTCACTCTCAATGGAGGGCATATAGTATGGCGTAGCATTAAGCAAGGATGTATTGTGGATTCCATTATAGAGATAGAATATGTAGCTGCTAAAAAGATTGTCTAGCTCAGAAAATTTCTGATGGATTTGGAAGCTGTTCCAAACATGACCTTAAAGGAAATCAGATGCGATGATTTCCATGAGCAGCGGAACAAGACTATTCCAAATTACAATCATGAATCAACAAATCATTTACAGTCAACTTCAATACAAGCAGTTATACAATTTATAGAGAAATTACAGCATGAAACAACAAATGTACAGAGAGAGAAACTGTACTAACAACAGTAGAAGTGTCTCCATGCTTCGATGCGCGACTTTGATCGAACAACCGCAACCACAAACGCTCGATCTACACGACTGCAACACCGCACGAACACAACACGAACACTTTGTGCTCGTCCTCAATGATCTCCTCGATCACAAACTCCTCCATAACAGCGAACGACCTCCGTAGTACCACGAACGGCCTCCGAAAAACCTCGATGGTGTCGAGTTGAGTCTGGCACCACCAACAAGGCGAACTTGGTATTCTCGGTGTGAGAATCCAGAGGGTAGGCTCTGTTCGAACTTAGTGTGAGGCAGATGAATGGAGGAAAGACAAATCGTGTACACGACTGGGCAAATGGGAGAAGTCGGAGACCTATCGTATAGGTCGATGCCCAATCGTTTAGATAAAGCTATGTGATCGTCTAACAAAAGCTATGTGATTGTTTAGCTCTATCATTTAGCTCAGTCGATTCTACACGATCGTTTACCTTGGGCCAACGATCATCTAGCAAAGCTATACGATCGTTTAGTAAACACCTGCACGATCGTTTAGCTAACACCTGCACGATCGTTTAGCTCGCCCAACCGTCATTTAGTAAATCTGTATTTACTTGACGACTTCCGTGAGTTTCTTTATGCTGGAGAGAAAACTCAAATTCTTTTCAAACTTTTAGGAAAAACTTTCTTTTCAAAAAATAGGAAACCACTTTCCTTTATACTACGGTTACCATGATCCAATAACCACCCACTACATTTGGTTATTTAAAAGAAAAAGTATTAATTATCTAATAATTAATATTATTATAATATAAATGATAACCAACTTATCATACTATATTTATAACCTATAGTTTTAATATTTCATCTCATGAAACATATAAACCATAGTTCTTTTTCTATTCCATGGTACTTAATGTAGATCTCATTTACATCAATCCTCCACTAGATGTATCTTATACATCATACAGATTATATCACATATAATCAAAATACCTCTTGTCAATTTGAACATTTCAAATCAACATCAAGAACTGATCCTTAACAGAATCCAAGCTACCAAAGGGATCTCATGGACCTATAGATCTGAAGCTCCAACGGTACATGAATAACTGACTAAACTCTTTAGTCACGGGATCCACCATTCGTTAACTGCCAGGCACTCCACTAAAGACCGACAACTGAACTCTTTTCACTACAAATATAATATGTGTCCATCTTAACCAATTAGTAGTGACAACCCTTCACAGATCGCTCGTAAGTACAGCTGGGTCAATAACCGTTATGCCCCTGTAATTACATCTATCTTCTTAAGTACCACTGATTCCTTTAATGAACATAAATCATAGTCTTACTATGACTGAGTCTTCTCTTCCAAAGAGAAGTTGTGGCCACTATGTTCAAGTCCAGAATCAACCCTTAAGTGATCAATCTCTCTATTTATCCCTACTTCGGGAAAGGAGTGAATTCCATATTATGGATTGAGTTCCCAGCTCCCAGATCAGATAAGTCCCCAAAAAGGTAGGCATGTTAAGTTGACAATCTGGCCACTCACACCCATACTAATCAAAGGACCGCCCTCAAAGGCAGGAATTCCAAAAACACTCAGGATTGAGGTCGTGTCACCTATGGTGGTTTAGGTGAGATGTAAGTCTCTAGTATCAGTGGCGTTATATACAGAGTCTAGTCATCTCGTGGTTCAGGTCTTATACAAACTCTTTATATAGGACACCCCTGCTCCACGTCTCCACATGAATGGTCAGGATCTACCATCTGTAGTAGTTTACAACACTTGCAAACCTCTACAAAGTGGGTTGTATTCGTAGTGTCATCAAGATCAGGTATCCCACCTTAATCCTTATACTACAGACCAATTTAGGTTATCACTTAAGACATGATTCACTTGTATATCACATATACATGCTTAAGTTCACATAAGATAACCAAGGAGCTTTGTTTCTTGGATATAAGTAAATGCCAAAATTAAATAACACTTATTTTATTCATTGAACAATGTGTATATTTACAAAACAACGAGACTTTGGGAGAATTAGGACACCAATCCCAACAGACCTTGCCTGTCACACTTTATTTTGTTAATAGTGATGTTATGGCAAATTCCAATGAGCCTCGAAGTCACAAACGAGGAAAATATATTGAGTGCAAATATCATCTCATTAGTAAGATTGTGCAATGAGGAGATGCGATCGTCACAAAGATCACTTCGGAGCATAATGTTGTTGATCCATTTACAAAGGCTCTCACGGCTAAAGTTTTTTAGAGTCACCTAAAAAGTCTGGGTCTACGGGATATGAGGCATCTAATCTAGAGCAAGTGAGAGATTATATCAGGTATATTGTATTCCCCAGTTTATTGTATTGTATTTGATACTACATATCCCTTTTCGCTTTAGGACAAGTGGGAGATTGTTGGTTTCAGTGTCCTAAATCTCGTATATCTTGTAGTTTTTATTTTGAAAGAATAAATTATTTATATAATAAAATAAGAGGTATTTTATTTGACATTTAGACTGCACTAATTCAATCCAATAAACTAAGATCCAAGGTTATGTGATGTCATTTGTGTTGGGGATGATGTCCTAAACTCTCGTGTCCTGTAGTTGTAAACACAATTTTGAACAAACGCTTGTGATGTATAATATATGATATTTTCTTCACTTATTGTCGATGAACATTGGATGTTTTATTTGCTTAACCACAAACCAATAAACTAAAATCCTTGGTTGTCATTTGTAATTTAAGCATGTATGTGGAGACATACAAGTAGATCATGCCTTAAGTGATAACCAAAATGGTCTGTAGTATATGGATATAGGAGGGAAACCTATTCCTGGTAACGCTATGGATGTGGCCCGCTTTGTGGAATAGTTACAAATGTTGTGACTTGCTATAGATGGTCTGATCTTGATCATTCATGTGGGGACATGTGAGCGAGGGCGTTCTATACCAAAGAGTTTGTATAAGACCGGACCACGAAGTGTTAACATCTCATTATATAACGTCGTTCATGACAGAGATCTTCGTTTCCTCCTTCCCTTTGCCAAATCCAACAGAGCCTACACCTCTTGGATTCTCACACCAAGAATACCGAGGGTTCTAAGTGGTGGTGTCCTCCACATTTTTATGTTCGTGTGGAGTTCGTTCGTGGGTAGACAACAGTGATTTTGTGAACGACTGGAGTGGACTTTCCCAGCAAGAGAAAGAGGAGCATTCGTTTGGAGAGAACGAGTTTTCTGTGAAGAAAGGTTCTTCAACTAGTAAGTATTTCTTATTCTCTTGTAGTTTATTTTTGAAAGCATGTCGATAGTTTTTTGAATATTGCATATCTGTTCTGTTAGATTGTAAATGCGATAATTCTGTCACAATGAGTTTGGAATGATCCACTTCTGCTCAGAGGTACTCTTGTATAAGAGTTCCTTCAATTGCTTTCAGAGCCAGGTTCTGATATTCCAAATTCATTGATGCAAAGAATGGCATTTACTTTCTCAGTGGGTAAAAAGCATGTTTGATCTCTGTTTAAGCGTTAAATAGTTTATGGATGTGGGATTAATGGAGTTTCTAGGATGAAGCCTCTAGATTGTTTAAATTCTTTTACATTTGAAATTAATTGTAAAGGCCCCTGAGTTTTTAGGCATATTAACTGCTATTGAGTCTGTAATTTCAAAGTTGTTTGAGTCTGTGAGTCATTCGTGAAGAAGCTTCATAGCAAGGGTTGCTGTTCTTCGAGGATGAAGACGACCAAGCATTGGTCGGGTCATGTAAACGATGGGGTAGACGATTGTAGGATATCGGATACTTAGGAGCAGGTTTACCCGCGCACACTAGACGATCGTGAAGCTCGGCATGCTTCATCGTTTAGTTCCTAACTATACGATCGTGGGGTAAATCGTTTACTTAATCACTTGTTAAGTGATCGTCTAGATGATCGGGCCTCGCAGCTGCGTTGTCGTTTAAACGATCGTTTAGAACTCGCATGTTTTTTTGTCTTGTGTGCTAAACGATCAGGTACCTCATGCTTCATCGCATAGTTATTGGTACTCGATCGTAGCTAAACGATCGTATACCCAACCGCGTTTACTAAACGATGGGAGCTTTTCCCAGCGGTTCAAAACCCAATTCGCCTGTCAACCGGTTTGTTCGATGAAAAATGTAATAGATAGAGTTTTTACTTCCGGTTTTAGAGGCAGTTCATCCCAGTTCATTAATCTCTATGAATGTACATAGAATGTATGCTTTATTTATATGTCATATGGTATGCCATATTGAAGAAATCCCGCCTTAAATTATGCATTGGTCATGCATCATCTCTTTATTATAAGTGTTATGATTTAGAGAAGCATGATTTAAATTACGTAAGAGTATGCTCATGCATCATATAATATAAGAGTCATATTTATGCATGCATAAAGCATCGACATACATCATCTTTATATTATAAGTGTTATAGTATAAGTGTGTATGGACCATGTTTGCTTAGTTCATTACTTGAATATAAAAGTTATGTATAGTAATGAACGGACATTGCATGAAGCATGACATATAGGTTAAATTTATAAGCATTATAAATACCTAGTTGTGTGGCAATGTGGTTTTAGTTGTTTCTTTTATAAAGGTTATACGGAAATTAGAACTAAAATCTATGAGGAAAACATACATGCCAACTTAGGTTTGAATCATGGTTTTAAATGTGTTTTAAAACTTGGTGGAGATAGACCTAAGATCATGTTTTTAATATGATTAGTAACCTTAGGCTTTAATCTTTTAGTCAGTTTAATAGGATTAAATTGACTAACAAAAGGTTAAAGTGTAGCAAATCTATCTATAAGGGACCTTTTGTCTAAGACGGGTTTTGTTTAGGCTGGGGTATTTAAGGTGACGGAAACGAAACATCCCTACTTGGGCACCTACTTGGAAAGGTGAATTAGATAGATTTGATGCATACATGGAAGGTTAAGGACAATTCGTTAAAGAGTTTAATGTGACTACTTGAACTTGTTTAATTTCAAAGACAAGCGTTGTCTTTTAGCGATTAAACTCACTTCGATTAAAATCAGTAGCCAGATTGTCTAAGTTAATGAACCCTAGGTAGAACATTCAGTGGGAGGTACTTTGGGCATCTGATGCTTGATTTAAACCTCTCACGTTTCTCTTTTTATTGTCCAACCGTGAGATCTATCCTCGGCCTCGTGGAACCCTGGGTGTTTTCCCCTAAAAGATGGTGTTTCGGTAGGTCAATATCAAGGTAGATGGAGAGAATGTTCATAGTAAGTGGGAGCGGGACGTGCGACAGCATATCCCGCGGTCTCTCTCGTTAGGTTGAATAAAGTTTCTGTGCATCGCTTCAAGGCACCCTGCGAGTGTCCCCCTATAGGATGACAGTTTTGCACGTTTCTTTATTTGATCTCCTGTATAGGATAAGGTTACTTAGTCTTTTGTCCTAATCTGCTTTTTTCCTACAGTGGACACATTAGGCCGGGACTCTCGGGCTGAAAACGAAGGGTTACACTTATGCGGAATTGTTAAGGGTTAACAATTCTGGACCAAACGAATGGTGATTGTTAGGTTTAGTTCCAAAAGTTGGTTCTGCCTAATGGTTGAGAGTGTCTCATCCCAATGAAGGGGTATATGATCACCCCACCAGTGATGTTTGTCCTGCCTCGCAGGGGCATCATTGCGAAATAAAAGTCTTATCATTTAGGGTACTTGGAAACTATTTTGTTAAAACTAATTGGTGTTAAAGTGTGGTTGAAGCATAGACTTATAAAAGTTTGTTCGTTTTTCAGCAACGGTTTTAAAATGGCTACAGCCACAATTGCTTTGCTTATCGCTGATAAGCTAACTGACGACAATTACAATGGAGTCCCTACGGGGGATGTTCAGACAACCGTCAAGACAGCTGATGCTTGTATTTTTATGAAGTGGAAATGTGGATGATATGCGTTGATGGATTTGTGTTGTGCACTCAAGTTTCCCCAGCGGAATCCAAGTGTAAATTCCTCTGACTTTCCTGGTAAGTCTAGGGTCGAACACAGGGACTTGTGAAAACAGATTACGTTGGTAATTTTTATAAAGACTTTGCGGTAACCGGATAAATAAAAAAAGTGTTGGGTTTGATGTTTGCGTTAATGAAAAATAAATAACAAATGCGGCAGAGTTTGAAAAGTGTTGGTAAACGGGAGATGCGATGAATATGCGGTGAACGGGTTGAGAAGGGTTTCGGCTAGCACTCCCTAGAATGCGTTCATGCTTTACGATCATGCAACATGCATACAATAGTAAACCATCTCTCGATGTGAATGCTACGGCTTCTAATATTAGAATGCATGCGATAAGTCTATAGGAACGCATGCGAGAGTCGGCCTGCTCTCTGCTCCTATCCCCAAGGTTCTCTCTCGAGTTGCCCTGAGCAATCTTCGGTACCACCACTCTTCTCTTGCTTCGGAAAACTATGGACAGCGGCGTGAACTTGTGGAACAATAGATTGTAAAAACGGTCAACCTCTTTTCTTAAGAATGCCCTTGGTATTTATAGAGCATCCATGGTGAAAGGTGGCTTCTCTCCCCTGGTTGTACAGATGGGACAACTTTAATTCTTGACTGATGCGTCGAATAATTGTCACCGATAAAGCTGAATGTACTTTGTGACCGTTATCTGCTATCAACTTAATTTGGATTCGACTGTCGTCGGCTTTCTGTCCCATCGCGCTTAATTGGCCGTTCACCCAGATGCGCTCACCATGTTATGCTGACCAAGTTGCGGCGATTCTTCTTGGGTGAATGTTTACGAGCATGATCAACACAAAACCTTGTGGTGAAGTTGCGCTCGACCAATGATTCTGAAGATCGCAATTCTTGCATTGCGTTAGCGCATATTCTGCACAAAAATACAAAAAGCAACTGTTCTAATGCGCTGAACACATGCGACCGCAATATTACGAAATTGATACTTAATAGACGCAAAGTAACATATTTCATCAACGCATTCCAATATTGTTTAAGAACTTAGCAATATGATAATGTGCATTTTTGCTCGTTATCAATAGCTCAAGCATGAGGCTCTTAAATACATCTTCAACTCCAAAATAGAGGAAGGCACCTCTATTCGTGAACACGTGCTTAACATAATGGTCCAGTTCAATGTGGCGGAGATGAATGGGTCTAGGATTGATGAGGGCAGTTAGGTTAGCATAATCCTGCATTCGTTGCCGAAAAGCTTCCTGCACTTTGTTAGTAATGTGATTTTTAACAAAGTGGACTATACCCTTACAACTCTCCTCAACGAGTTGCAGACATATCAATCCTGACTAAAAAGGAAGGAGAAGAGGGGAGGTGAGACAAATGTTGCTTCATCTTAAAAACGTTCCATCGAGGTTCGACTTCAGGGACGAAGTCTGCACCTTCTCCTTCTAACATTGGAAAGTGGAAGAAGAAGAAGGGTGGTAAGGGGAAGGGAAGGTGCCTGTTAACCTGCCACCTATCGCCCAACAGAATAGGCGTTCGACACCGATTGACAAGGGAAAGTGTTTCCACTGCAACCAAGATAGACACTGAAAGAGGAATTGTCCTTGATGGTTGAATGAGAAGAAGGCGGCCAAAGCTAAGTCAAAACAAGGTAAATGCGATTTGCTAGTTTTGGAAACTTGTTTAGTGGATAATGATGATTCTGCCTGGATTATAAATTTGAGCGCCACTAATCATGTTTGTTCTTCTTTTCAGGGGATTAGATCCTAGCGGCAACTGGAGGCTGGTGAGATGACGATGCGAGTAGGCACAGGGCACGTCGTCTCAGCTGTGGCAGTGGGAGGAATTCAATTGACATTATAGAAAAAATTTCTTATTTTACAAGATGTATTTGTAGTTCCTGAGTTGAAAAGGAACTTAATTTCTGTAAAGTGCTTGTTGCAATGTAAATATACTCTTAATTTTAATGTGGATAAAGTGTTTATTCATAAAGATGGAGTTGACATCTATACAGCAAAACTGAAAAATAACTTGTATGTGTTAAGACCGTTAGCATTAAGTTCCCTCCATAACATAGAGATGTTTAAAACTGTTGTAACTCAAAATAAACGTCAATGAGTTTCTCCAAAAGAAAATGCCCAACCTTAGCACCTTCGATTAGGGTACATCAATCTCAATAGGATTGAGAGGTTGGTGAAAAATGGACTTCTAAGTAAGTTAGAGGAAAATTCTTTACCAGTGTGCGAATCTAGCCTTAAGGGTAAGATGACTAAAAGATCTTTTACTGGAAAAGGTTATGGAGCCAAAGAGCCTCTAGAGGAGGCTATGAGTATTTTATCAATTTTACTGATGATTACTCTAAGTATGGTATGTTTATCTGATGCAATGAAAGGCTGAATCCTTTGAAAAGTTTAGAGAGTTCAAGGCTGAAGTTGAAAATGCATTGGAAAGATAGATTAAGACACTTCGATCGGATCGAGGTGGAGAGTTTTTGGATTCGTGGTTCCAGAACTATTTGATAGAACATGGAATCGTTTCCTAACTCTCAGCGCTGGGTAAACCTCAACAGAATGGTGTAGCGGAGAGGAGAAACAAAACCTTGTTGGACATGGTTTGTTTGATGATGAGTTACGCTTCCTTGTCGGACTCGTTTTGGGGTTTTGCAGTGGAAACTGCAGTGTATATAGCCAACTGTGTTCCTTCCAAGAGTTTGCGAGAACACCTCTAGAGTTGTGGAACAAGCGTAAAACTAGTTTACGTCACTTCCGCATATGGGGTTTCCCAACACATGTGCTTGAGGCTAATTCAAAGAAATTGGAACCGCGGACGAGGTTGTGCCTCTTTGTAGGCTACCCCAAAGGTATACGAGGGGATTACTTTTATGATCCATCGGAAAATAGAGTGTTTGTTTCCACGAATGTTACCTTCCTGGAGGAGGGTCATATTAGGAAGCACAGTCCACGTAGTAAAGTCATGTTACGTGAGCTTTCCAACGAAACTACTGAAACTTCAACAAGAGTTGTTGAAAGACCTACTTCATCAGCAAGAGTTATTGATGATAGTTAATCTAGTAGGTTGATTCCACCTCAAGAGTAGAGGGAACCTCGACGCAGTGGGAGGGTTGCGAACCCACTCATTCGCTATCTGGGTTTCACAGAAATCCTGACAATGATAGTCGATGGTGATGTTGAGGATCTGTTGTCTTATCAGAAGGAAATGGAGGATGTTGACTGGAATGAATGGATCAAAACCATGGTTCTCGAGATGGAGTCGATGTAGTTCAACTCAGTGTGTGATCTTATAGATCAGCCTGATGGGGTAAGACCTATAGGTTGTAAGTGGATCTACAAGAGGAAACAGGGTGCCGATGGGAAGGTGCAAACATTAAAGGCTCGACTTGTGGCAATGGGTTATACTCAGATGGAGGGAGTCAACTATAAGGAGACTTTCTCGCCTGTTGTCATGTTGAAGTCGATCTGCATCCTCTTATGAATTATCGCTTATTATAATTATGAGATTTGACAAATGGACGTCAAGACGGTCTTTCTGAATGAAAATCTTGAGGAGACCATTTATATGGTGCAGCCCGAGGGATTCATTGCCCAAGGTAAAGAGCAAAAACTTTGCAAACTGAATCGGTACATTTATGGGCTGAAACAGGCATCTCGATCTTGGAACATTCAGTTTGATACTGCGATCAAATCGTACAGCTTTGACCAAAATGTTGATGAGCCTTGTGTCTACAAGAGGATCATCAACGGTTCAATGGTTTTTCTAGTGTTGTATGTAGACCATATCCTACTCATTGGGAATGATGTAGGACTACTGACTGCAGTTAAGAACTGACTAGCGACCCAATTCCAAATGAAATATTTAGGAGAGGCTTTAGTTTGTTTTGGGTATACAGATCTTTCGGGATCGTAAGAACAAAGTGCTAACGCTGTCCCAGGCATTGTACATTGACAAGATGTTGCTCAAGTACTCGATGCAAGATTCCAAAAAGGGCCTACTGCCATTCAGGCATGGAGTTACTTTGTCTAAGAAAATGTGTCCTAAGACGCCTCAAAAGGTTGAGGAGATGAGACGAGTCCCATATGCGTCTGTCGTTGGTAGTTTGATGTATGCAATCCTCTGTACTAGACCAGACATCTGCTATGTTGTGGGAATAGTCAGTAGGTATCAATCTAACCCAGGTCAGGGTCACTGGACCGCAGTTAAGAACATCCTCAAGTATCTTCGGAGAACGAGGGACTACATGCTCGTGTATGGAACTAGAGATTTGATCCTTACTGGATACATGGATTCTAACTTTCAGACTGATAAGGACTCTAGGAAGTCCACTTCATGGTCAGTTTTTACTCTTAATGGAAGAGCAGTAGTGTGGCGAAGCACTAAGTAGGGGTGCATAGCCAACTCCACGATGGACGTTGAGAACGTAGCGGCTTGTGAAGCTGCTAAGGAGGTCGTTTGGCTCAAAAAGTTTCTGACAGATTTGGAAGTTGTTCCAGACATGTCTAGGCCCATCACCCTCTATTGTGATAATAGTGGTGTTGTGGCGAACTCCAAGGAGCCCAGAAGTCACAGGCGCGACAAACATATAGAACGGAAGTATCATCTCATCCTCAAGATAGTGCATCGAGGGGACGTGATAATCATGAAGATCGCTTCGGAGCACAACGTTTCTGACCCGTTTACGAAGGCTCTCACGGCTACAGTGTTTGAAGGTCACCTACAGAGCATGGGTCTACGGGACCTGCTGCAGCTGAAGTAGGGCAAGTGGGAGATATTTTTCTACTGGGCCTTAGTACCCTAGTTTATTGTTTTGTACTAGTTGTACGTACACCTCACTCGCTTTAGGACAAGTGGGAGATTTTTGGGAATGATGCCCTAAACTCTCATGTCCTATAGTTTGTAAACATAGTTTTGAACAAACGCTTGTGATGTAATATATGATATTTTCTTCACTTATTGTCTATGAACATTGGATGTTTAATTTTTTTTTACCACAAACCAATAAACTGAAATCCCTCGTTTTCATTTGTAACTTAAGCATGTATGTGGAGACATACAAGTGGATCATACCTCAAGTGATAACCAAAATGGTCTGTAGTATATGGATATAGGAGGGAAACCTTATTCTATTAATGCTACGGATGCAGCCCGCTTTGTAGAACAGTTACAAGTGTTGTGACTTGCTACAGATGGTCTGATCCTGATCATTCATATGGGGACATGCGAGCGGGGGTGTCCTATACAAAGGAGTTTGTATAAGACCGAACCACAAAGTGTTAACGTCTCGTTATATAATGTCGTTCATGACAGATACTTCACTTCACTATAATGATCATATGTAACATGACCTCAATCCTGAGTGAATTGGGAACTCCTTCCTTTGAGAGCGGTCCTTTGATTTTCATGGGTGCGAGTGGCTAGATTGCTGACTCAAACCTACCACTTTGGGGATTCGTCTGATTTAGGAGCTGGGAGATCAGCTACACAAGATGGAATTCACTTCTTCCCCGAAGCAGGGGTTAGTAGATAGATTGCTCCCTTAAGGGCTGGTTCTGAGGCTTGAACAAAGTGGCCCACACACCTTCTCATGGCCCGAGAGTTGTTCACACATAGTAGGACTATATTGTATTGTTCATTAGAGGGATCGGTGGTACTTAAGGAGTTAGATGTAACTATAGGGCCAAAATGGTAAATTAGTCAGCCTATACTTACGAGAATCTGTGAAGGGTTATCGTACTGATGATTGGTTATATCCGATGGACACAGAAATATATCTGTGGTGAGAAGAGTGCAGCTGTCAGTCATTAGTGGAATGTCTGGCAGTTAACGAATGGTGGATCTCGTAGCTAAAGAGTTTAGTCAGCTATTCACGTACCGTTGGAGCTTCGAGCCATAGGTCAATAAGGTCCCCTTGGTAGCTCAATGGATTCAAGTTGAGAATCATTTTTTGAGTTAGTTTGAAGTATTCGAATTGACAAGAGGGAGTTCGATTATATATGATATGATTAAACTGGTCGATTATATATGATATGGTTGACTTTATGTATGAGATACATTATTTGTAGGAAAATGACGTAAATATGATTTATATCTAGTGGAGGAGAAAAGACTATGGTTAATGTATTGCATATGATGTGATATTAAACCATAGGTTAATGAATATAATATGATTATATTTATTATTTTTAATTGCACAATTATAGGATAATTGTGTCGGCGTTTTATCTGTAACCGTGTGATAGTGGAAGGTTGCTTGCAGTTTTTGTAACTGAAGAATAAAATTAAAATCGTTTTCATTTTGCAAGAGATAAAAAAAATTCGCTCACAGAGTGTATACTTCCTATCGCATAGCAAACCGAGAGCTTACACGATAGCTCAACGTTTCTACACGATCGTATACACGCACGCTTCTTTCTAAACGATCGCATAGGATTTGCTAAACGATCGTCTAGATCTTTCCTAAATGATTGTGCGCCCGAGCGTTTACTAAACGATCACCTATACGATCATGTTCTATTTACTAAAGGATCGTGTATCGTTTCCTAAATGATCAAGCATCATCTATACGATAGACATCAACCTTCTCCCACTTGCTTGGTTGTGGCATACGATCTTCATTTCCTCCTTCCCTCTGCCAAATCCAACAGAGCCCATACCCCCTGGATTCTCACACCGAGAATACTGAGGGTTCTATTGGTGGTGTCCTTCCCATTTTTGGTTCGTGTGGAGCCCGTTCAAGGGTAGACACGGTAATTTGGTGAACAACTGGAGTGGACTTTCCCAGCGAGAGTGAGAGGAGTATTCGTTTAGAGAGAACGAGTTTTCTGTGAAGAAAGGTTCTTCAACTGGTAAGTATTTCTTGTTCTCTTATAGTTTATTTTTGAAAACATGTCGCTAATGAAGGAAATTGGACACGAAGATTTCCATGAGCAGCGGAAGGATCTTTCCAAATTTCAATCGTATATGAACATTACAATTACAATCACAAACGGAAACATACGGTTATGCATAAAACAGAAATTACAGCATGTTTTACTATATGATCAAGGGAAGGAATTAACAAACCTTTGAAGACTCATCTTCAAGTTTCTTGATCACGAACTCTGGAACATAGCAACATAGCAACACACGAACATTTGTTCAACACGACCGCTACACTACACGATCACAGCAAACATGAACTAAGCAATCGCCAAGGTCATGAACACCCCGAACACTGTAAACAACCTCCACAGAACCTCGACTGTGTCGAGTTGAGTATGACACCACCAAGAAGATTACCTTGGTATTCTTGGTGTGAGAATCCAGAGGGTGGGCTCTGTGTGGACTTGGTTAGAGGCAGAAACCAGAGGAGGAACAATCATGTAAACGATTGAGCAAGTGGGAGATGAAACAACCTATCGTATAGGTTGATGCCCAATCGTTTAACAAAAGCTATGTGTCGTCTAGCTCATCGTCTAGCTGAGTTTCTATCATGTAAGAACACTCCACGATCGTTTAACTACCTCCAAGTTGTCGTTTAATAAATCTGATTTACTTGACAACTATCCGTGAGTAATTTTCGAGATTGGAAATCTTAAATCAACTTTGCAAATCTTACTTAAATTTTGGAAAACATTTTGCCTTTTATCTCATGGTTACCATGAAACCACTAATAACCTCCCATTTAATTGGTTATTAGAGAAAAAGAGATAATTATCCAATAAATAAGATTATTATAAATATAAATGATAACCAACTTATCATATTATATTTTAACCTATAATTTTCATATTTCATCTCATGAAACATACAAATCATAGCTCTTTTTCTATTCCATGGCATTTAATGTAAATCTCATTTACATTAATCCTCGACTTGATGTATACCATACACCATACCGATCATATCATATATAATCGAATTACCTCTTGTCAATTTGAACATTTCAAATCAACACCAGAACTGATCCTCAACTTAAATCCATTGATCTACCAAAAGGACCTTATGGACCTGTAGCTCGAACCTCCAACGATACGTGAATAACTGATTACACTATTTAGTCACGGGATCTACCATCTGTTAACTGCCAGGCGCTTCACTAAAGACCGACAGCTGAACTCTCCTTTCTACAGATATATTATGCGTTCATCTTAACCAATCAACAATGCGACAACCTTTCACAGATCGCTCGTAAGTACAGCTCGGTCAATAATCGTTATGCCCCTGTAGTTACATCTAATTCCTTAAGTACCACTGATCCCTCTAATGAACATAAGTCATAGTCCTACTATGACCGAGTCCTCTTTTCCAAAGAGAAGTTGTGGCCACTATGTTCAAGCCCCAGAATCAGCCCTTAAGGGAGAAATCTATCTACTTACCCCTGCTCCGGGTAAGGAGTGAATTCCATATTGTGTAATTTAGTTCCCAGTTCCCAAATCAGATAAGTCCTAAAAAAGGTAGGCATGTTGAGTAAGCAATCTGGTCACTCTCACTCATACTAATCAAAGGACCACCCTCAAAGGCAGGAGTTCCCAAAACACTCAGGATTGAGGTTGTGTCACCTATGGTCGTTTAGGTGAGATGTAAGTCTCCAGTATCAATGACGTTATATATAGAGTCTAGTCATCTCATGGTCCGATCTTATACAAACTCTTTGTATAGGATACCCTCGCTTGTATGTCTCCACATGAATGGTAAGATTTACCATCTGTAGTAGTTTAAAACACTTGCAAACCTCTACAAAGTGGGTCGTATCCGTAGTGTCACCAAGATCAGGAATCCCTCCATAATCCTTATACTATAGACCTATTAAGGTTTTCACTTAAGATATGATCCACTTGTATATCTCATATACATGCTTAAGTTTACATAAGATAACTATGGAACTTTGATTATTGGATATGAGTAAATACCATAATGAAAGAGCAATTATTTTATTCATAAACAATATATATAATTACAAACAATGAGACTTCGGGAGAATTAGGACACCAATCCCAGTAGGTAATTTGTTGAATATTGCATATCTGTTCTGTTAGATTGTAAATGTGGTAATTCTGTCACAATGACTTTGGAACAATCCGCTTCTGCTCAGAGGTTCTCTTGTATAAGAGTTCCTTCAATTTGAACAATATGTGGTAGACATACAAGTGGTTCATGTTCAAGTTATAATCTAAAAGGTCTGCAATAAATGGATAAGGTTTGGTGCCTTATCTTGGTAACACTACGAATACGGCTCATTTTGTAATTTTTACATGAGTTATAAATTTTTCAAACAATATGAGTCATATTGTTCATGTGAAGATATGTGTGTGTGTGTGTGGGGGGGGGGGGGGGGGGTATTATGTATAAAGAGTTTATACAAGATCGGACCGCGAAATGATTGGTTTCTCTTTATAACAACATTACTTGAAGAAATCAATAGTGCACTAGGATGACCTAAGGTGACATGACCTTAATCCTGAATGAGTTATGAACTCCTGTTTATAAGGGCAATCCTTTGATCGATATGGGTGAGAATGGCCGTGTTAGCTGACTCAAAAAGTCTGCCATTTTGGGGATTTGTCCGAGTAGAGAGCTAGGAACATACCTACACAAGAATGAATCCACTCCTTCTTGGTCAAAGGGAAAGTAGATAAATTGCTCCTTTAGCAATTGATTCTGAGCAGTGAAACATCAACCTTTCATTTGCCCGAGAGGTGTTAGTTTATGGTTGAACTATAAACTATTTGTTCATTAGAGGAATTAGTGGTACTTAAGAAGTTAGATATAACCAGGGGTAAAACAGTATTTTGACCTAGTTGTACTTATGAGCAATTTGTGAAGGGTCGACTCACTGTTGATTGATTATATCCATGGACACAGAAATATATTTAGAATGCGAATAGTGCAACTATCGATATTTAGTGGAGTTGACCGATAGTTAATGAATATTGATTGATTTAACTAAAAGAGTTTAATTAAATTAATCTTATATTATTGGAGCTTCTAATCTGTAGGTCTATAAGGTCCCCTTGTGAGCTCACTAAGGATAGTAAAAATGAATGATTTGAATTGTTAAAATTAATTTTAAAAAAATATATTAATATGATTAATATAAAGTATAGTAAATTCTGATAGATATGAACTATAATCCAAACTATACTATAAGAGAGATTTATTTAAATGAGATTCAAATATTAGATTATAGGAATTGGATTCATAAAGAGATATATGCATGTAAATATGTGATATTTGTATGTTGATTAATTAATTAACTTTATATTAAATTAGATTTATTATATAGTTATTTAATTTGTATGCTAATAAATTAAATAATAGTTAATTAATCAATTAGCTAAAAGGAGAAAAGTAGAAAAGCTTGGGGAAGAGGTTACCCTCTCTCCCTATACTATTATAACCCTTTTTAGGGCAAGGTTTATTTTTGTGAAAAAATTACCTAGCCTCCACTCTTACTATCTAATCTCTCTTCTCCAAAAAGAATTTCTCTCTAAAAATTCCTCTATCAAAAGATCTTGGAGCCCACACTTCCAATCTTTTTATTATTATTATTATTCCAAAAGAATAATAAGGTAACCTTAGAGGTGGTGTTCTTGTTCATTGAGAAGCTCGAGATTGTTTGTGACCTTTGGAGGAAAAACGTGAAGAGAGAAAAGAATCCACAAGGGTGAGTTCATTTCTTCCCTTATTCTTCATTAGAAGCATGCTTAAGTCTTTTTGTATGTTTATCCTTTGAATATTTTCCTAGGTTTACTGATTTTAGTTTTTCACAAAATCGTTTTTCAATAGGCATAAGCTCCTTTTATAGGCTTGGAGTCTATCCCATTCTTCAATTTAACCGATGTGTGATAAAGTGCACTCCTAATATTTTGCCAAAACCCAAAAAATTCCACTTTGGTAAGATATTTGAAGAATCCACAGCTTCTGCAACATTCAGTGTCTTCACCGATAATCATAATTCTCAACTTAGAGAACTATAACTCACTCCACCATAAAGAGTAGACC
This sequence comes from Benincasa hispida, assembly GCF_027475165.1. NCBI lineage: Eukaryota > Viridiplantae > Streptophyta > Magnoliopsida > Cucurbitales > Cucurbitaceae > Benincasa > Benincasa hispida. Next base: position 35,545,991 of record NC_143484.1, on the reverse strand, counting down.
ATTTGAAATACCACCTCCTAAGATTTTCCTTTTTCGTCATATGTCGATAAACTTTGTTGATATTTATGGTGCAACTTCCACATACTTAGTTCACCTAGAAGTTTTTCAGCCATCGACATGACTTCCACCACACACCTTGCATAACCACCAAGTAATGCTCGTGTGCAAACTTGTGGAACCGCTACCATTACATCCTCTATCATGGTAAAGCGAACATACCACGAGGATGAATTCTGTCTTCTTCAAAGGAAGTCACTATCTCCCCTGATGAGAAAGACACTGTCAGCATCCGATCCAAAACCCTTTGACGAACCTGCTCTGTTTTTCATGTGCTTAGATTATCCCCATTCCCAGCAACCAATCTTTTGCTAGAAGATTATCTTCTTTGAACCTCTGCTGGAATCACTCTTAGACTGCATTAAAACACCATCACCACTTAACTTGCACTTGTGTAGCCCAGCTTGTATCAGCACATCCTTGATTTACACTTGCCATAAATCGAAGTTGATCCTTCCATCAAATTTCTCCATATCAAACTTTATTGAACTCATAAAACTTGATATATCTGCTTCTCTTCCTTGCAAAACAGCAAATAGTGAACAATTCACCTACTCACAAATACCACAGTCTGTTTCAAGAATTCTTTTCTGATGTAGAAGGTTAGACAATGTTGCAACCACATAGCATACTTAGAAATTCAAAAAACTACAAACCTGACGCTCTGATACCACTCGTTGAGAAAAGCCTCCTGCTTCTATTGCATAAATAAGAAAAAAGAATAACAGAAAAATTAAAAGAAAGCAATAAAACTGAAAACACAAGAATTTATGTGAAAGTCTTGAATAATTCTCTCCCAGATCCCAATTACAAGAGCACTCTCTTAAAGGTTTTGACTGCTCACACTTTTTTCCCACTCCCCAACTAGAGAATACAAAAGGAATTTAGTTAGAGTTAGCGCGCTAAGCTGAGAGTGTTTCTAACTAGGATGACTTAAACTAGAGGCATAAGCTCCTCTTATAGGCTTGAAGCTTATCCCCATTCTTTAATTTAACTCATATGGGACAAATTGCTCTTCTAATATTTTTCCTAAACCCAATAAGGCATTCTGACTGTACGACATTCCTTCAAACATTTGTTTATAATTTCTTGTTCTCTAATTCAAATTGAGAACTGGGGATGAATTCTTGTTTGTTTATATTTTAAATGTGAATAAGAACTTTGTCTTATGATTAGATTGAGGGATGATAGAGAAGTACTAAAATCAAATGGTGTTAATAGTGTTTTGTGATTCCTATCTGATTGTTATATGATTACTATTTGATTGTCATATGATTACTATTTAATATCCATATGATTGCTATCTGATTTCCATATGATTATTATCTTATACTAATTGCTAAATCATTTATTCTTTATTTTTTTTTTAGGTTGTTGAGAACAAAATTGCACAAGGAATCCCTAACAAGATAAGTCTGTAACGGAGAACGAACGTATGGCCAAAAAAAAATGAAACTCGCAACTAAGGACTACTAGTTTGGATTGGCAAAAAAAATACACAAACCTCCAAAAAAAAAATACACGAAAGACGTGTGATGTTATTGAAGCACCTAATTTTGATTTGAAGATTTCAAAACCCAAAGGAGATGTTTTTCTTCTGGAAAATATGTAAACTTTGATAATATACGGAACAATATTGTCATACAAGTGTTATCTTAGACTATGTTAGATTTTGAAGTTACCATCTAAATTTTTATTGATAATGTACTAAACTGTAAATCCATCAAGAATGAAATGTTCTTAGAAAAAATATATATAACATTATCTCACTATAATCTATCATTATTATATCACATGCCTATCTATGGCATCGTAACTTATATTGTGTATATCCTATAACATTTAATATACCTTGTTATAATAAGGTATCACTTGATGGGTATATTATCAACGATCACCTATACATGTTTCTCTTATAGTTAATATAGAGTATAAGAATGATGTGGACATATTATTGATACACTAATATTGTAAATCTTCAACTGCACGGTTCAAGCATTTCCCAAAATTGAAATTGGACAAATCTCTACCACATTGTCCTAGCATGTAAACCACTACGTCCTTGAGATTGACTTAATCGCAAATTTCAAAGCCCCACTAATGGATAAACCTTTCCTTGCAGTGGTGTTTAACGTCACCAGAATAACATTGTCGAACACTTTCACCACATCCTTCTAAACATCAAAATTATTATGTGATTGAAGTATGATTTTTATTTAATATTGATTGTTATATATATGATTGCTAATGATACCTATTATTATCTTATTGATGTCTAGTTACTATCTGATATTAATTGTCAATTATACCGATTATTGTCTGATTACTATCTAATAATAATTCTTAAGCATATTTAATGTCATTCGATATAGGGTTGGAATAATTCCCCGCGGGGTCCTGCCCCGATCGGGGTGGGGCATCCCCGGTTTGACCGGGGATGGGGTCAAATCGGGGAATTTTTTTGGGCCCTGTCCGGGATAGAGCAGGAACGGGGATGGTATCTCCGTCCTGAACCCGACCCCGATTTTATATAGTTATATTTTTAATATTTTATAAATATATATTTATAATATATAAAATAACTTATTTATATGTATGTTTATAATGTATACTATAGTTGTAAGCCCAATATTGAATATATAAATTCTAAATTTAAGCCCAAAAGTCAAGCCCAAACTTAAAAAATTAAAAGAAAAAAAAATGAAAAATCCCCGCGGGGATCTAATAGGAGAATCCTCGTGAGGAAACAAGGAATGGGGCCCGTAGGGACCCGTTTCCCCGATGAGGAATCCCCACCCCCGTCCCTGCCTTCAAATGGGGGGGATGGGGGAAAATTTCCCCCACGGGGTCGGGGACGAGAGACCCTCCCCCCCACACCCCGGCCCTGTTGCCAACCCTAATTTGATACCGATGTTATTTGATTACTATTTCATACTAATTATTATCTTATTGCTATCTTATACTGATTACTAATGATATTGATTTACTATCTGATTGTTATTTAATATTGATTGTTGTCTTATTACCAATGATACCAATTGATATCTAACTATTGTCTTATTACTATTTGATTGTTGTTTGATTACTATCTAATATAATTGTCAATGATATCGATTGTTATTTGGTTAATGTCGTATTACTATTTGATACTAATTCTTATTGATAATGATTGTTATTGTTGTCTGATTGCTAATGATATTGATTTGCTATTTGATTATTATTTGATATTGATTGTTATCTGATTGTCAATAATAATGATTACTGTCTAATTACTATTTGATATTAAAATCAGTCATATCAGGAAATATGAATGATAAACGATAATAGAAAATCCAAATGACCTAAACGGGTTATTTAGATTTGGGGGGTGATTTTGAAATTTAATTAGGGAAAAAGGGGTATTTTGAAGTTAATTAAGGGAAATGGGTTCTTTTTTTGTCCTCATCCGAATGGGTCTCTTAGAGACACATTCGTCAATATTTTTTTTTTTCCCGACTGAATGCGTACTGAATGCGTCACTTGAAGAGACGCATTCATTAAAAAAAAAAAAAAAAAAGATGTGTCTCTTCCTAAAAAAAATAATAAAATAATCTGAAACCCAATTCTTTAATTAATAAAATAATAAAATATTTTTGTTTTTATTTTTTTCATTCTTGTAACAACCCGAAACCCAACTCTTTCATTACTTATGTTTTTTTACCGTTAATACTATTTTATTTGTTTAATTCTAAATCATTGTTACCTAAAATCAACTATCTTATTAATCTCGTTTTTTATTTTGATAGTCATATTAGTTTTTTAACAGTATAAACAATAATGTTATTTTGAGACTAAAAAATTTCTATAATTTATTTGATACACTCAGTATTAATTTTTAATTTTAAATTATTTTTTTTGTTTAAAGTTGTTAGAAACTTATGCAAAAATATAGATATTAACTTTCGACTATTGTAAATAATATTCGATGTTCTTTAGGATGTGTTGTAGACTGCAAGTACATTTTCGTAATTGAATTTCATTAATAAATTTAATCATATGTACAATATTCTTTATTTATGACTGGAATAAGATCCTCTATTACACCTAGATCGATCATGTTGTGTCACATAGTGTCCACGATCGCCACGCCCTCTTACACTTGATGGTTGACTTTCCTCTGCAAAGTGTACCCTCACTACGTTGTCGATATGTCACATACTGGTCATGGACATTTGGATGGACATGTGAAGTTTGTCCTTCTTCCATACTTAGTGTACTGAGGGTTGTTGGAAAAAATTCAAATGTTGAGGGAGAGGACATCATGGAAGTATGTGTAAAATGATCGAGTGGCATTGTTGGATATTCATTCCGAACATTAGGTCGAATAGGAACATCCTCATGTCTTGCTGGATCACCTTCTTCTTCCATTGGAACATCACCATCGAAATATCACACTTGATATATAGAGATGAGTCTATGCAAGACTCTTTGAGCAGATAATGACAAATTTGGAAGCTCGGCCTGTAAAATAATTGAATAACAAGTTAATGACTTTAAAATTTATTTTGGTGTGCAATGAAGAAATCAAATCAAACAATCCTAGTAAACAATAAACTCATACCAACAAGTGATAGGATGCTCCTGCTTTAGTTATGTATTGCCTGCTCACAGTGGAATACCATTCAATATATCCAGGCTCGGTACCTACACAGTTGTTAATAGGAGGTCCATTAACAACCAAACTCTGTCGATTTTTCCAGATTGAAATTTGAGGAGCCAAATATTCAATTCAGTCTCGCTCATGTTTGCCCCTTAGATCGTGTGAATGAAGTCGGCGTCTGTGTTGCAAGGTTGAGAAATTTGTTGCAACATCCTAAATTGATGCATCACACGATCTGGGTGATTCCACTCCACAACAAATAAGCATATGAGTGGACATCTGGATGTCCATATCTCATTACCATTGAGACAGTATAGCGAAAATAGTTGAATAAGATGATTATATGGCTCCCAAATAATTTGCATGCATATGTGTCAAAGTATGAATTAACCTAAGTTGTTCTCATATTTATGGAGTCGTTGAGGTGCTATAAGAGGAAATCGATCCCATGCCCAAATTTGCAACAATAGAAGTGGGCCTGCAATGTCTTTTCCATTTATAACTGCATTCTTGTATAGTTGCCTATACAACCATGCAAGACATCCAGCACCCCAACTGTAAGTCCCAGCAATATCAAAATCTACCAAGAAAGGAAGATACATCAGGTGCACTCTGCTGTTGAATTTATCGAGAAATATCAATCCTCCAATCAACGTGAGAATATATGCTCGAGCATATCGTTGCAGGTCCTCTTCATCTGCATTGTCTGGTAGTTGGGCGAAGTTGTTAAATTGATCAGCTAACCGGGGAAGGCTTAGACGACCTCCCTTAAGAACGGCGTCATTCGTGGTTACACCTAAAAAAAGAGCACAAAGTTGTTTCCAGTCATAATTTAGAGACCCGATCAATGGTCTTCCATTAATCGAGAGTCTAAATTGGATAGCTACATCTTGAAGTGTAATTGTACACTCTCCATGCAACATGTGGAAAGTGTCTGTCTCTTACCGCCATCGTTCCACTAATATCATTATCAGATGTCAGTCTAGTTGTATAAATTTTATACAAGAGACTCCGTAGAATCCTGCAGCTCGTAGATAGTTCAATATACGAGGGTTTGGGTTCTCGTGCCTTCGAATAACTGCCTCTCTTCCCCGACAATGCATTGCATCGATATGCTCGTCTTCCCAAACAGCCTCGGATATATGGTTGTGCGGTAAGTACAAAACCGAGTCGTTGTATGGCCCTGTAGTAACATCCCTGTCCATCTGTCCCATAAAAACAATATTAAATTTAACTTAATATTTAGTAAAAATCAATGTGATTACAATCAATAAATACAATGACAATTAATAAAGAATACACCCTTCATTATATAAATACAATGACAATTAATAAAGAATAAATAAGTAAAAGAAGATACAATCTATAAGAACAATTAAAAATAAATAACTAAGCCGCATCACGAGATTGATTGGGACAATTCTGTCTATTATGCCCTTCTTGTCTGCAAATTGTGCACCGTGTCTTGTAACGTTCCCTCCAATCCATCTCGTTTTGCATGCGGGAAGTACACGGTCTGCCAACTTCCCTAACTCGTGATTCATCCGGATAAACAGTGGGGAAGTTAGGATCATGCCAACATTTTTTATCGGGGATGGGTTCGAATTGGGGTGAATAACATGCCAGATAATTTTGTAATAGTATTCAATATAGTAAAAGTAGTCTACCCCAATGGTCTTACACGCAGCTATAACGTGAGAACATGGGATTCCAAAACTCTGTCACTTATTGCATGTGCATGTTCTTTCACTTAATTTTATTCGGTGTGCGTTTCCATATTTTAGTGTTATTGGGTTGATTGAGGTGATGACATCACACAACCCTGTTCGATGGTCAAATATGTTGAGGGAATGTTTAGTCGCACGTTGTTCCCAACGAGTTATTTTCTTTACCGCATACCTATGACAAATACGACAATTACTTAGAATACCTCTACAATCAGTATAAAAACATGGGTAACTAAGATGTGAATAATTTACCTTGTGAAACACTCTCCCGATTCAAGAGTAGTCTCTATTTCTACACGATGAGCAGCGAAATAAGCAATAGTTCGATAGAATGTTGCTTGGACTAGTGCAGTGATGGATAGCTTTCTAGCTCCTTTCAGAACAACATTTATACTTTCGACCACATTCGTGGTTATCCATCCATAACGATGACCACCATCATGTGACTGTGTCCATTGCTTAGGATCTATGGAAACAAAATATCATAAGCAAATAGGGTTTGCTGTTTGAAGTTCGGCCATACAGTCATTAAACTTCCGAACTTGAAATTTTGATCCTGCACTATACACCAAACTCTTCAATAGACTATTTTTATACTTGTTAAAATTACTCGCCGCATGTTGCAAGCAGAATCTATGGTGTACTCCAACCCAACTGTTGTTAGGTTTTCTGACGGCAGATATAATGCCTTTGTGTCTATCTAAAATTAGACACATTCCCTCTCTTCTATGCACCACATGATCCCATAAATTTCTCAAAAACCAGCCCCATGAGTGAGCACTTTCCTCCGGTACAATGGTGTATGCAACTGGATACGTGACCATTTGCATTGACTGAGGTAGCTATTAATAATGTTCCTTCATACTTTCCATACAAATGAGTTCCATCAGTTTGAAGTAGCGGCTTGCAATGCTTGAAACCCTCAATAACAGGTCCAAACGACCAAAATACGCTATTGAACATTACAATCCTTTCATCACAATCCACCTCATTTAGCCTCCAATGGACGACTGTACCGGGGTTTGTGATTTGTAAGATATTCATCCATTCAGGCAGCAAATTGTACGATTCGGTCCGAATATCTTCGCAATTGCCTTTCTTCTTTCGTCCCACACTTTCCATAAATAATAGCCATTGTAAACAAAAAAAAATCAATACAAAATTAATTTTAAATTAACCGACTATAAAATAAATTCTCCAATTAATCCATTATAAAATTAAGTCTCCAATTAATACACTATAAAATAAATTCTCCAATTAATCCATTATAAAATAAAACGTTTTAGTTTAAATCCAATACCACTATTAACTTTAAATTCTTTCTTTAATTTGTTTTAGTTTTTTTTTTCTTTTCTCCACAAAATAAAGTAATATCACTATTTTTTTCTATTAGGAACATATTCTTAATTTTACATTAAAAACTACTAATAAATTTTAAAATTTTGACAAAATGAAAAAGATTTAAATATAAATTTTACATTTAAAAAGATTTATTTTTTTCCATTAAGAACATATTTAAATACCTATTTTTAGATTTCGTTAAAATTTCCTTTGAACGTGAATTAAAGATAATTTTTTATTTTTAAAAATTTGAGTTAGATTATTTTACTAAAAGTATGAAAAAAAACATTATTTTTACAATATAATATTTTTTTTATTAATGACTTTTTTATATGTTTAAACATAAATAATTTGAGACTATCATGTAATATTTTAAAAATCATAGTTGAACATTCTAAACTATATTTTTTAAATAATTATCATAATTTGATATGCATAAAAAATATTATTTGATTTTTGTTCAGATGTTCAAGATTTTCTTTTCAAATCAAAAGTTGGTTCTCAGCTTGTTTTTTTTTTTAGATATTTGAAGTCTTTTTTTTTTTTTTTTTTTTTTTTTGAGTTTCCTGATTCTTTTTTAAAATATTTGAGGTCATTAGCTTGTTTTTCATTTTTTTTCTCAAGAACAATAGGTTGGGTTTATTTTGATTTGCTTCTTGCAAAATACGAGAGGTGATCTATATTTATATGCATGTTTTAAATAATTTAGGGTGGACATACACATGTTAGGAAGATTTTCCATGTCATTTTAGATGTTGTATTTTATCTTGAAAGTATCTTTTCACATAAATTAATTTTGACATTTTCGTTGTTGATTTGGTAGCTATTTTTGTTTGATTCCATTTAAAATCACCTCAATAAAATTTTTCATCCTCCAAAAAAAACTACCAAAGTACAATAAAATTGCAAGGTAATTCTTTTTAAAGAAGTAAATAAAAACCAAAGAAGACATACTTACAGTTTATTATATTTAACCAAAGAAGACATACTCATTTTGATAGCTAAATACCAACCAAATACCAACCAGAAAAGCAACAACATAGTACCAACCAAGTACCAAATACCAACCAGTAAAGCGGACTACATTAAAGTTTATTATATTTATTAGAGTTATTTTTAATACTTAACCCTAATATATATAACACAATGTTAATCACATGTAATTCTCCCTTATGATAATCTATGAAATTAAACCAATATAAAAAAAATTATAAGAATCAATACAAAAGAAATTAACGCACTATAAAAAATATATCAACTTATTAAAAGAAAAATACCGCACCTTACCAAAAAAAAAAAAAACTTTGAATAATGGTTTGTCAATTAATATCCACTGTAAATAAAATAAACATTAAAAAAATCAATAAAAATTATCAAAGATTTAATTCTTTGTTAAATAACAAAAATATATCAACTTATCAAATTAAATACTACACTTAAACAAATTAATAATATGAAGGTGGAAATGAAGGTAGAAGATGATCCTATTTGAAAATAAAGGAAGAAGGTAGAAGAAATGAAAGGGAATTTTCTTTTAGGTGAAGATGAAATGAGGGCTCCGGTGATGAAGGGGAAGATGGATTCGTGAAGATGAAAAAATTAAAGGGAAGAGGTTGTTTTATGGTGGAAGGATGCGGAAGAAGACAAAAATGGTCAGAATGCGTCTATTGAACAGACGCATTCAGGCGTGAGTTGACAACTCTTCTGACACGCGGTCAGAATGCGTCTGTTTAATAGACGCATTCTATATATATATATATATTAATGCACGGAGAAAAAAAGAAAAAAAAAACATAATAAAAAAAATAATAAAATATGGGCGAATGAGGACAAAAAAAGAACCACTTTCCCCTAATTAACTTCAAAATACCTCTTTTCCCTAATTAAATTTCCAAACCACCACCCAAATCTAAATAACCCTGTCTTTAGTATCTTTAGCATCGGGCCCATGTGAACTCTTCGGAAGCCAGAGAGGAAATTTTTGCAGACCTCTTGCGCGATTATTCTCAATTTTTTAAAAAAAATTGACATTAAAGATCCGTTTTTTTAAGATCGACATTATACATCCGATTTTATTTTTTCCAACCGATATTAAAGTCCAAAATTCTTGTAATGACACTTCTGTAGATTTCGATGTAGATAATCTTGTTTGTGTTTTTGCATCATTAATTTGGTGGTTTGAATTGGATTTTGGCAAAATTATTGGAGCTCAAGATTGATTTAAAGATCAGAAGATTTATCATAAAGACGCTTGCAACGGTAGAGGAAAACGATGAGGGGAGAGAGCGTTGAGAAAAAATAGGAATCCCACTGTTAGATGGCTGAAATTGGAATATGACAAAAATAAAAATCATAGCTGGAATATTTTGCTATATTTATAAAACTAGAAATCTTAAACACATTTTTGTAAAATATCTAATCTTATTTTACCACCCATTACAAATTTATGTTTGTGCAACTCATCTAGCTATCTGTTGAGAGTTGTCCTATGCAAGACCTAAAGTTCACGGACGAGCCCAAGCTCGAGAGGTAACATATGGAAACACACGTCCCAAAAAAGAAACATCGATGCCTTGGAGTTTGGACCGACCAACCCAACCAGTAAATAATATACCGATAAGAAAATAACTTAATTAAACATGGTCTAGCACCCTACATCCTCAAGTGCCATAAACAATCTTGATATCACTAAAATTACACGTAACTACATATGACTGTTGGAGGGAGGACATTATAATAACCCTATTCGACGACTTTAAAGAAGATAGTAAGTAATCTTCAAAAGAGAGCCCGACTATTCTTCTTGTGTGCTTAGTTGAACTACACACTCTCTATATTAATTTAGACATCAAAGCGTGGTAGACTTGACATCACATCAGTGTGAGAATCTCTTATTCAAATCAGTTCGCAAAACAAGATCAAATTAGAAAAAGTGAAACGAAGGTAAGTTCACAAGAGGATTGCGATAACAACAAATGCATATGAAATTCAAGTACTAATACTATTCAATTGAATTTTAAAATCCACAAAGTTCAAACAAGATGAATTTAGTAGAAGTTCTCATATTGAAAAATATAAAGAGAACGCACAAATTTTATAAAATAGTTAATATCTTATTACCTGTTAATTTTATTGGTACCTCATTAATTTGAGAAGGATTTTGGGCTTTGGTAGAGTAAATAAACGGACAACGTGTAGAGTGGAATATGAAATAGGAATCATAAGGGCATTCTTTTTTCCTATTAAGTTTGTCTTCATAAATATTTAGAGAGATACTATATTAGTAGGGGTGTTCAAAAAATTCGATGATCCGAAAAAATCGATGAATTCAACCCAATCCACGCGATTTGGGTTGGGTTATCAACTCATTTGGGTTGGGTTGGGTTCAAATGAAAATTTTATGGGTTGAGTTGGTTCAAGGGTTCACCTAATATAATCCAAACCAACCCGAATTTATTATTACTTTTAAAATATATTTTTTTATTACTTATAACACAATTATTTATATATCTATTGATTTTAATTTTATTTAATAATTTATTCTTCAACAACTCTTAAAAGTAATTTCTTTGCACTTTAGAAAAAAAATTCACTATTTAAATTGAAATTGAGTTGTTAATCTTAATTCAATATATGAAAATAATTAAATAAGTTTTTTTTACATATTTAGGTTGTGAACAAAATTTTAAACAAATGACTCGATTAACCCGAACACCCCTAATCAGTAGATTCCATCTTATTTCTAAAAGCGTGTTGACATAGCACACAATCGATAGAGATAGTATGAAAATTTATTCAGGCTAATGTAATAACAAAGTTGATTGGTGACAATTTTTCGATTTGAAAATTGATTAGACTCTCTTTAACAATGATCTATATTACATTTCATAACTATTTGATTTTTTGTAAAACTGGTTTTATAAATACTATTTTCACCTTTTCTTTTATCCACTTTCCACTAATATTTTAAAAAAATCAAACTAAAATCTGAAAATTAATATGTATATTTTTTAAGAACGTATTTTAGGGAAAAAAAATAAATAATCAAATAAATGGACTAAGGTGTCAAATGTTTTTTTTCTCAATAAATGTAAAAGTCATAGTATATAATTTAGAGAAAAATAACATCATTATTAAATGGACTTTACTCACAAATTTCTTCAATGTTTTTCATTTTTTTGTTTGGGAAACATTTGAACTTTTAGAGAAATTTCAAAACAAAAAATAGTCTTTTTATATATACTTTTCAAGACTTTGATTTAGATTTTTTTGATACATTGATATAATAATCTGATTTCAGAAATTAAGATTAAAAATAAATAAATAAATCTTGTAGGCTCGTAGCATATTACATAAACAAAAGCAAATCACCCAATTAATTAATTGACATATTATAATTTATAATAATAATAAAAGTAAGAAAAAAAAAGCATGTGTACATTTTTCTTTTTCTAGATGGAGTTTATCTCATATATTCTCCACGTGCAGGATTTTTTTTTTTATTATTATTATTATTATAATAATCTGCAGCCATCGTGAAGAAATTAAAATATAGATTGAGATATCAATTTGCTCCTATCTTTAGACTTTTGTTTAATTTTAACACTGAAATTGGATGAATAATAATACAATTTTCATACCTGAAATTATTGTTAGAGAATCTGCCACATCAGCTATAAAAAAGAGTTAAGAAAACTCATCAGCGAAAAAATGTCATGTCACTGAGATGAGTCATGAAGGATTATTCCCTTAGTGCTCCATATTTATGTTAGAATTGGGTGATAACAAACACATATTCTTTCTGCATGTGTCCTCATTTCATTAGTTATTCGTTATATATATTTTTTTATTCTTTGGATCCCTAAAATAGGGAATAGTGTATAAATTAGACAGGCTGACCCTTTCCAATGTAAGAAAAGAATACGAAGAGGCAAGTGAAAAAGTTCTCTATCGATCGTTTATCGTGTACAACACTTGCATATTTTAACTATTTGACACTTGTTTGTCTAAAATAAATAAAATTGCACACTTTAATTAAGGTATATGAACTATAATTAGAAGAAAGATAATAAATAAAGCACCAAATTATTTTAACACTCGCATATTTTAACAAAATTGTATGATAATAACTGTGTGTTAATAGTCAAATACTTTTTTATTTGACTATTTGTCGTTTAGGTATATCTTAAAAGGAGATTTTGATTTTGAAGTTTTGTAAAATTTTGTGGGATTTTATGTTTTAACTTCAAATTTTGGTTGTTGAGAAAAGGGGTGCAAGCTAAGAAGTGGAAAATTAAGAGAAATATGAGCGCATCTATATAAAAAAATAATGATATCTTTATAATTTGTTTTAAGATTAGTTCTTTTCAAACTGAGAACTTCAAACAAATTGATTTACGTATTAATGGTAGGAGCATTTTTTAAAAATTTTTTGTTTTAATTTTTAAAGTTATTTTTCACACAAACCATTTTTATACAAATACTTGCGCGTAGAGGTATTTTTTAAACTTCTAAAAATTCAGGAACCTTTTTTGAACAAAATTTTAATATTTCCATAAAAAAATAATGATAATAATATTTTTTTGAACAGTTTTTTAAAGTAGTATTTTTAAAATTTGATGAACATTTTTTTATACCGATTGTAAAGTTAGTGAGCATTTTTTATAATTGTCATGTATATTGTCTTATTTTGCAGTTTGCAGATGCGTGAATCCCGCGTTCTTAAAGAAGGCGGCGCCTTCGGATTGGACCAAGTCAAAAGGAGCCATGAGTACTTTGACACTGTAGCACAGCCTTATCAAGAATTTTGTTAAATTACAAGCTTAGAAATTATCTTTTAAAAGTTATATAACAGCCCTATTAAGAATTTGGTTAGACTACAAGTTTACACTTAAACTTGTATGTTTTTATTAAGTGACAATCGTATTAAGAATTTTGTTAAATTACAAGTTTACAACTTAAATTTTTATGTTTTTATTAAACCCATTTTCGAAATTAAAAAATACTCAGCATATTTGGCTCACCAACATGAGTTGAGATTGAGTTAGTATGATATACCAACTCAGTGTTTGATTCACCAACTTTAAATGTTGGTAGAGTTGAGTTGGCATATTTTACCAATTTACCCCAACTCTCTCTTCTTCTAATGTTTTCAATTGCTCCACCCATCAGCCACGGTTGGCGATTATCGCTACCACATTTCGAGAACCAACTATGGGCTCCAAGAACCAACTCCAACGACCAATTCTTGCATCCGACAACCACCTCTGATGACAACTACAGTGACCCAACTCCAAAAACCACCTCTACACAACCAACTTTGATTACCAATTTTGGGATCTGACAACCACCTCCAACAACAAACTTTGATAACCAACTTCGACAACTACTTTCAACGCTAAAACTCCCGCGACTAACTCAATACCACCTTCATGTGACCAACTTTTGGCTCCAACGGCCATCTCCAATTACAAACCCCAGTGAAAATTATCTTCGATAATCAACTTCGATGGCCACTTTCTACTATTATAAAACTGATGACTGTTAAAGTATGTTGTAGGAATGTTGATTATATAAATAATAGTATTTTATCTACATTAAGTGCAGTATTTATATGCAGAAATTTGTAAAATATATTTTTATTTAATTGAATTCACATATCTAGTTAGTGTTAATAATATTTGAAAAAGTATGTACGTAGTTGAAAAATATGTAACACATAACGAGAAAAAACTATAAGACGGAGATTTTTTTTTACCGGAACATTTTTGGGCAAGAAATGGTGAAAAATGAAGATTTGTTCTATGATAATCCTCCAAATTTAGAGAAATTGAAATGATTTTTTTTTTTGAAGAAATGTGGTGGCATTCTATTGGTTGTTAAGATAATGAGGGGATTTAATTAAAAAAATCATGACAGAGCAAAAACATGAAAAAAAATAAGAAGATGAGATGATGAAATTTATGGAGAAAAATTAGGAATCAAAAGTTTCCATTTTTCTTTGGTTTCCCATTTTATTTAACTATATACCTATCAGAAATGTAATGGATTAATTGTTGTTCATTGTCAAAAAAGAAAGAAAGAAAGAAAAACTTTAAAAATTAAAAGGAAAACAACTCATACAATCTATATTTTATTCAACACAAAGATGAGTAAAATTATTGAATAAAAATATTTCAAAACAAAAATAATCATCGTAAATGCATATTATTTAGAATTCAAAAAACTGCACCAGATATTCCAGATATATGAACTCAACTCTTTATCCCACCTCCAATTTGTATTAAAAAAAAAAGTTCAAATTATATTAGATTCTTCGTCTAAGACATTTTTTCTTCTTAGACACTTATAATAATAATCTTACAAAACAAACATAATTATCAGAATTTTCTAACATTTGTAATTTCAGACATTTATAATTTTATGCATATAAAAATTTCAATTATCTACATTATAAAACAAAATAAATGGCCTCGAAATTAGGGTTGGCAACGGGGCGGGAGAGGGCTAGGGATGCACCCTCCATCCCTGTCCCCGCCCCATTCTACGTTTATATTTTTGTTTTTAATTATTTTTTATTTAAAATTAATTAAAATTTGATATTTATATGGAAATTGTAGACATTTTAGATAACAAATTAGGTTTAATTTATTTAAATTAATGATTAAAAAGTTAGATTTTTTTTTTTTACTAAATTTAATATAAAACTAAAAGTTAATTATATTATAAAATGAAATTAAAGAAAAAATAAAATAATAGAAACGGTAGCTACCGTTATATATATATGTTAAAAAATATCAAAAGATGTTAATTATGTTATATATTTAAAAAATAATAAAAAGTATATTCTGGAAAGGTCAGAGTCGAGGACGGTATGAATACCCTCTCCATTCCTGCCCCAACCCCAGTTGAGAACCCATTTTGTATCTCCAGTTTGACCGTGTCACCGATCAAATTGAAAATTCTCCGATCCGATCGAAAAGTATATTTGTGAAATTTTTTGCTAACCCTACTCGAGGTGGGAATGAGATGTGGGCCCTTTGGTTTCTAGTTACGGTCAATCCCATATTTGAATGGCATGATTAGCGTTCCTTAATTACGCGACCAACATTATATTTCTACATAAACTAGGAGTGCAAGAAAAACAAAAAAAAACCAAACCAATCCAAATTGATCCAATGGTTTGATTTGGTTTTTTAGTATAAAATTGAACATCTTGATTTGTATTTAGAGAAAATAAAAAAGTATTAGTTCGAATAGTTTTTTTTTATTAGAAAAACCAAACCGATCAAATGGTATATATATACCCTTATAAGTAAACTATCTTTCAATATTTTAATTATTATGGTGCATGCATATATGTTATTTAGAAAAAAGATCAATTATCATGGATCGTGTATACTTTTTTATTTATAAAAGTGTCAAGAAAAAAGAACAAAAAAATATCAAATTTTAATATATGAAAAAAGAAATAGACCAAAATTTAATTTTAAACTAGCAAAAAGAACAAATTCAAAACAAATCGTGGTAATAAAAATAAAAATCGAAAGAAAAAAGAAAATGTCAAAACTCGAGAACTAAACTGATAATAAACCGATTCAAATAAAACCAATTTAATGGTTTTATTTTTTATTGGACATTGGTTTGATCTCTTTTTTATAAAATCGATGGATTTTGTTTGATTCTTGATTAACCTCAAAATCGATAAAACCTAACCGATGATCACATTTATCAAAAACTACTCTTTTCTCTATCTTCTACTTTTCCTGGTTGGATATAGTTTTATTCTACAATTTTTTCCTTCGCCATCTCACTAGGACTTCACATCTCTCTTTTGAAAATCATTGAATTTTAATTATTATATAAATCTTATCTCTATCTCTAAAAGTACTTTTTATGTATTTTAAACACTTAAAAGTAAAGTACTTCAAAAAAGAAAAAGAAAAAGTTGACACACAAAATGATTGGACACCAAATTATGGTCGTTTGAATGTGATAGATTTAGAAAAAGAACAATGTTTGGAGAATATATTATATATTGGATACTCTAATTTACTTGATTAATTACACGTTTTTGCCGACAAGTTCGGGACATGGGAGCCTATTTTGACTAAAAGTCAACACAACATCCAAGAACTTTTTTTTTTTAATAATATTTTCAAAATACAATTGAGCAAGTGGATTTTTTTTTTTTAAATAAATATTTTGCACACATACCCAAATCATATTATCTCTATAAATAGCTCAAATTCAAAACCTTTCCCTTTCTCTCAAAGGATTATATTTATTCAAATGCCTTCTCTAATGTCAAGGCCTTTGTTTCTCAGTTTCTGCTTATTTCTGCTATTTTTCAGCTCAAATTCATCAGATAATGACTCTCAAAAGGTAATTCTCTCTCCAAAAATCATTATTAATTTTATTTATTCTTTCCCCTTGCTCAAGTTTTTATTTTATTTTTTAAAAATTTTTCCAGACATATATTGTGTATATGGGAAGTCATCCAAAAGGGAAAGTTTCAACTTCATCTCACCATATAAGATTGCTAAAAGAAACCATTGGCAGGTAAATTATTAATAAATCCATCCCATTTTCTTCATTATCATTATTGTTATATTAGACTCTTAAATATATATTATCATCTAAATGCATAGAAAACTCACAAAGAGGAAACTTCTTGATGAAGAAAAGGTTTATTTTTCATTTATTTTCTTTTCAGTACTTTTGCTCCACATTCTTTACTCCATAGCTACACGAGAAGCTTCAATGGATTTGTTGCAAAGTTGACTGAACCTGAAGCAAAGAAAGTTTCAGGTACATTAACAAAATTTTACTTTTTTTAATGGTTAAAATTGCTATACTTGAAATTGAAGATTTAAAGTATAAATCGATACCCACAGACAAGTTTAAGAGCAAAATTGAAAATTTCATATTTAATTTTATTCTTATGTAATTAAAGTTTAAAAAATGATTTAAATGATAAAATTATTGAAAATATTTAGAAATAATAACAAAATATCACAATTTGTCTAGACTACTATTTGTATCTATCATGACACAAAAAAGACAAATATAGTTGTCTATCATGATCCGTCATAAATAAACGGTAAAATTTTGCTATATTTATAAATATTTTGATTCATTTTCTTATATTTGAAAACAAATCTTAAAATTTGAAATACATTTTAATCCGTTTTTATTAAAAGTGTTTAAATAAAAATGAATTTTTTAAAAATATTTTCTCCGTTTAAGTCAATTTAAATGGGCCGTTTGATGGTAGAAATGGAAGGGGTAATATCAGTTTTCCCAAATGGGAAAAAACAACTCCACACAACAAGATCTTGGGACTTCATGGGTTTCTCCGAGCAAGTGAAGAGAGTTCCGGCGGTGGAAAGCAATGTGATAGTGGGAGTACTCGACAGCGGAATTTGGCCGGAATCTCCTAGTTTTGACCACACAGGATACGGTCCGCCGCCGCCCAAGTGGAAGGGCAGCTGTGAAGTCTCCGCCAATTTCTCTTGCAACAAGTAATACAAAATATCTACTAAACTTCTTACCATTTTTTTTAAATAAAAATTATGACACAAAACTTCTTAACTATTGTATTTAATGTCGGTTTAAATTGACTTTATAAGTGTTAAAAGAATATTTTTTTTTAATGGTCAAAATGCTAAGCCCTTGTTTGATGAGTATTTAATTTTTAATTTTTGAAAAATGAACTTATACATACTAAGTTTATTTGTTTTGTTATTTATTCTATATAGTATGTTTTAAAAAATCAAGCGAAAATTGAATATTATAAAATATAGTTTTAAAAAATGGTTGTTTTCAAATATAGGAAAATGAACCAAAATATTTATAAATATAACAAAATTTCACTGTCTATCTATAATAGACCATGATAGACTACTATCTGTATCACGATAGAGACAGATAGCAGTCTATCACGGTCTATCGTGAATAGGCTGCAATATTTTGCTATTATTTGTAAATATTTTTTACTTTTTTGTCATTTAAAATAATTTTCCTTTAATATATTTTTTTTTGTTTTTTGAATTTGACTAAGTATTTGAGCGTTTATTAAAAAAAAAGAGCAATGTTGCACCTATGTATCATGTTTCCTTTTTCTATCCACGAAAAAAAATATCTTTTTAATTTTAAGTAAAATTAAAAAAGATTGACACATGTCAATTTTTTGTTAGATGTAGTTCACTCCACCTAAGTTTTTTCTTTTAAAAAATTGAAATTAAAAGTTATAGTATAAATTTTGAGAGAAAGAAAACAAATTCTAAATTTATCGTAATCAATTGATTGAAGTTTTAACATGATATCAAAATTTATCATCTTAAGTTTTTTATCTGATTAATATTTTAACTATATTTAATTTTCAATTAATATTGACATTCACTTATTCGTAGATTTTCACGCTTTATAGGTAGAAAAATGTTGAGTATTGATTAAAAAAAGTCATGTTACCATCAACTTTAGTTTTTTTGGTTGACTTTTTGAAATCTAATGTGATTTTATGTGTTCTTTACAGTAAAATCATTGGAGGTCGAGCATATCGTAGTGATGGTAAACACCCAGAAGGCGACATCAAAGGTCCAAGAGATTCGGATGGCCACGGGACACACACAGCATCGATTGTGGCCGGAGGGGTGGTTCGACAAGCCAGCATGTTGGGACTCGGCCTTGGCACAGCAAGAGGCGGGGTCCCATCAGCACGCATTGCCTCATACAAAGTATGCTGGTCCGATGGCTGCACAGATGCCGACATTCTTGCTGCATTCGACGACGCCATTGCGGACGGTGTCGATATCATCTCCGGCTCTCTTGGGGGATCAGGGATCAGAGATTACTTCAACGACTCCATAGCTATTGGATCTTTCCATGCAATGAAGAAGGGAATTCTTACGTCATTAGCTGTTGGAAATAACGGCCCAGATTTCACAAGCATTGTTAACTTCTCGCCGTGGTCGTTGTCGGTAGCGGCTAGCACCACTGATCGGAAATTCGAAACTAAAGTTGAGCTCGGAGATGGAAGAGAATTTAATGTAAGAAAATTAATTTAATTTAAGCTCTTATCGATTTATTAATTTCCTCCCCAAAAAAATTAAATTTATGAAACTAATTATATAATTTTATTTTGGTACATGAAGGGAGTCAGCATCAATACATTTGATTTAAAAGGAAAACAAATTCCATTGGTTTATGCTGGAGATATTCCTAAGGCTCCGTTCGACAGTTCCGTATCAAGGTAATTTTTAAAATTTAAAATTTAGTTTTTATTTTTTTTAATAAATTTATAGAAAAATGTCAATTTTTTTACAAAAATACCAAAGAAAAAACTGATAGACTTCTATTAGCATCTATCACATACGATCAATTATTAATTATAGATATTGATAGACTTTTATCAACCTTTAAAAAAATTAAATTTGACTGTTTTGTATAAATAATTTTCTTTATTTTTAAATTTTTGAACATCCCCATATTTTTTAAGTTTAAAGTTGAATAATAATAATTATTATTATGATTTGAAAAACAGACCATGTGAATTTTTGTTTAAAAAATTTATAGAGGTAAGTTTAATAAAGGCTAAGTTTAATTGAGAGTGATTTTAAAATATAATAGTAAATCATTTTTTTTATGTGTGTCTAAAATAGATTCGAAATCAATTTTGAATGATTTAGGGTATATGTTTGTAAATAATTTAAAACATAACTAAGGTGATTTTAACAACTTCAAAACCACTTTTACCAGGTGTTTGTTCACCCTAAGAACATATTTGAGAACAATTTTGAAATTGTTAATAAAATCACTTTTGTTAGTTCAAAATTACTTTCAACCATCTCTTTCATGGTACAAAATTAATTAAATAATTGTTCTTTAAATTAGATTTTAAATAATTATTTAAAATCTAATAAAAGTGATCTTAACCATTTCAAAATCAATTTCGAATTGGTTAAAATCACTCTCTAACACGTCCTTAATAATTCATAATCGATTCAATGTTTATTTAATCTACACTTAAATTTTAAACGACCAACAAGTACTCAATAGGAACGTAACACGCAACACTTTTTTTTTTAAAAAAAGAAGAATATATGATTAAGTATAGTCTAGACTCTACTTAATCATCGTGGTTTCAAAATTACTTCCACCGGATCCTAAAACTTTTGATGGAAAAAATTAAGTAGAAATTTATAAAATGAACAGGATGTGCTTTGAGAACACAGTGGAGTTGGAGTTGGTAAAAGGTAAAATTGTAGTATGCGATTCATTAGCTGTTCCAGGAGGAGTTGTGGCTATAAAAGGAGCGGCGGGCATTATAATGCAAGACGATTCTCCACAAGATGATACCAACTCTTTTCCAATTCCTGCTTCTCATCTTGCCCCAAAACCTGGTGCTCTCATTCTCTCTTATATCAACTCAACCAACAGGTATTTAATCAAATATTTTACCTTAATTTAATTCTATTTTACACTAATTAATCACTCACTTGCATTGATTATTACATGAAAAATACTAATTAACCTACTAGCTAGGCTACACCCATTTCTTTTGCCTTTATAGTCCAATCACACCAAAATATTTCACGATGCTTTTTTTTTCGTTCGTGACGTAAAAGATGGTTAGAGCCCAACTAGTAAGTATTACCCTATTAACATGAAATTTCATCTAATAATTATCTGATTATGAGAAAACTACATCAATAACGTGCTCTTTCAAGATGGTGCCTCTTTGGGAAAGAAGAATAACTCTTGTATATTATAAATATAGTGAGATCTATTAATTTTTTCAACGACGGATCTCAATATTCTCCAAATCACATTTTTTTTTTTAAAATTGAATTTTTCTATAGTTTGTGATAAATTGTAAAAAAAATCATAAACCACATGATTAAATATTTCTTAAAAAAACTCTTACTCATGCTATATTCAAAAAGGGATTAATTGGTGAATTATGATGATTTACAGCCTTCCAACAGCAACTATAATGAAGAGCACAGAAAGGAAACGTAAAAGAGCTCCTTTTGTTGCATCTTTTTCATCCAGAGGTCCAAACCCAATAACCCCCAACATTCTCAAGGTAATATTTAATGTAAAAAAAAAAAAAAAAAAAAACTTAGTTATGAATTGCACATCGAAACTCACTAAAAATCTGTCATGTGGTAAATTATTTTTATTCCGACGAAATGTCGATATTTCCATTTGTATTCAGAAAGGATTGAGTAAATCAGCGGAAAAAGGACAATAAACACTAGATGGACAAGAAATTTCAACAATCAATACTTCCGACACAACTTTCTATATATTTCCTCTCATTGATACTTTTGGTTTTCGTAGCCTTTTAACATTTGGTTGACGTGTCATAGTGGTCATGCTGTCCATTTTCTCTAATATCTTTACATGTTTAACAATAATATTAGGAGTGAATCGATAATTTCATTACATCGCAGAAAAACCCACGAAATACAAAAATTAATCATCAAAATACCATTAATATAAATATAATATAAATAATAGACATATTAACTTGTTTGAAAATCGTAAAATCTTTATTTACCAATTAAAATTTATTTTTTGAATTTTTGAATTTCATAATTTTTTCAAAAAATGTCTATCAAAATCTATATTCTCATCGAAATTTTCATTTTTTTTTTTTGGAGCAGTTCTCTATATAATTAGTTTGTTTTGAACTTGTACAGCCAGATTTGACAGGTCCAGGAGTAGAAATTCTTGCAGCATGGCCTTCAATAGCTTCACCCTCAGGAGCTGAAGAGGATAGTAAAAGAGTTGCTTATAATATCCTTTCAGGAACCTCTATGGCTTGTCCACATGTCACTGCAGCAGCTGCTTATGTTAAATCATTTCATCCTACTTGGTCTCCTGCTGCACTTAAATCTGCTCTTATCACTACAGGTAATTAATTATCCAAATTAATTAATTTTCATGCTAAATTAACACTTAAAAGCCTTCAACTTTAAATTAAATTTTGAAAACTTTACACACTTCAATTTCGTAGCAATTTCAATTCTGTTTTATACTATTTGATCCGAGGTCGTGTTTGAATTTAACCTTTTTCGGTGTTTAATTTTAAATATGAGTCGTTTTGAAATGGAATGAGATGCTTAATAACTACTATTTTGAAAACGCTTTCAATGTTTATTTCAATTATTATTATTTTTCTTTTTTTTTATCTAAAGAGTTCAAATAAAAATGATATTTTTTGAACAAATATATGTTTTTTTTTAAAATTGTGTTCAGATTTTGTGGTCTAAAATTTATAGTGCAAATTTTGAAAAATATAGATTTTGAGTTTGAAACTAGGTAAATTGTATTTACACAAAATAAAGAGAACTAATAAATGTAAAATCCACATTATAAGTTCAGTTGTTTTTTGAAATATATAATATAAATATTTAAAATAATAATTATACATGTATTGTCTATTCGTATCTTTCTTAAGTGGGTATTGAAAACATGAGTAGATGTTACATAACAAAATAACCAAATGAATTTATGGATACAAATAGTATTTTACGAGTTTAACTCTTTTTAAAAATGACAAAAAACTAAAAGATCAAATGATTATCAAACAAAATTTTAGTATTTATTTTTAAAATTAATCAAGCATCAGAGTTATTTTAAAAATGACACTTTTACCTTTATTCCTCGCTTATATAATGTTGTTGTTGAATTCAATTGATGAGTTTGCGAAATTTGGAAGCTATAAGCCATACCGGTTGGAAAATTTTTCTACTTATTTTCTTCTATTGGTTTCGAAGGATTTTGTTTCTCCTTTGTCCTTAGGGGCTTAATAATATGAGTTATTGTTTGATAAATTAATCAATATAAATCTATATGCATGCAGCATTTTCAATGAGTCTTAAACGTAATCCAGATAAAGAGTTTGGATATGGTGCTGGTCACATAAATCCACTAGGCGCAGTGCAACCTGGTTTAGTTTACAATGCTTCCGAGATTGACTACGTAAAATTTCTATGTGGTCAAGGTATGCATATTTTTTTTGTAACATGAGCTTAATAAAAGGATATGTTTTATTGTTGGCATGAACTTGTTCAAACTAATTTCTTTCATTCTTTTCTTACACTCCTATAACTTATTTTTCGACAGGTTATAACACCGAGTTGCTCCAACGAGTCTCAGAAGACAATGATACTTGTTCTTCGAACAATTCCGACACGGTGTTCGACCTTAACTATCCTTCCTTTGCTCTTTCCACAAATATCTCAAAATCAATCAACCAAGTTTACAAGAGGATTGTCACCAATGTTGGATCAAAATATGCAACATATAAAGCTACCATAATTAATCCTTGGAAGAATCTTGAGATCACAGTAAATCCATCTGTTCTTTCATTCAAGAATTTGGGAGAGGAGCAAACTTTTGTGCTTACAATTAAAGGAAGAATTAGTAAAAATATTGAATCAGCTTCTTTGGTGTGGGAAGATGGGAAACACAAAGTGAGGAGTCCTATTACAATATTTGATTCTAATATTCATTCTTCCTAATTAAATTTCCATATATATATATATGTAATTCAAGTATTTTCTTAAATTGTAGGGTCAAAAAGAGTAGTTTTGTTGGTTTTACAGCTTAATTTATTTAAATTTGGTTTGTTGGTCAAAAAGACATATTTCACCTCAAGATGTGTGTATGATTTCCTACAATTGAATAAACACTATCAATAAAACATGTTTGTATATTGTCTTCCTTCCAAGTTGTTATTTTTTTAATTTAAATTTCATTCTCTCTCTTGTTTATCTATATGCTTGTCGATGGTCTCTTCCATTCCTATTTAATCTCTCTCTTCAAGTCAATTCATCTCGTGTTTTGAAAGAGAATGGATTAAAAAAAAAAAGAAGCACATATCGCAAAAACCATTCTACCGATGCGGCCTACTTTGTGGAATGGTCACAAGTGTTGTGATTTGTCACAGATGGTCTGATCCTGATCATTCGTGTAGGGGACATGCGAGCGGGAACATCCTATACAAATAGTTTGTATAAGACCTGACCACGAAGTATTAACATTTCGTTATATAACACCGTTCTGACAGAGACTTCACTTCACTAGGATGATCATAGGTAATATGACCTCAATCCCGAGTGAGTTGAGAACTCCTGCCATTGAAGGCGGTTCTTTGATTTGCATGGGTGTGAGTGGCCAGGCCGCCGACTCAAACCTACCACTTTAGAGATTCTTCTAATTTGGGAGCTGGGAACTTAGCTACACAAGATGGAATTCACTCCTACCCCGAAGCAGGGGCAAGTAGATAGATAGCTCCCTTAAGGGCTGATTCCAGGGCTTCAATGATGTGACGCCACACACCTTCTCTTGACCCAAAAGGTGTTCACACATAGTTGGACTATGTTTTATTGCTCATTAGAGGGATCAGTGGTACTTAAGGAGTGAGATGTAACTACAGGGGCAAAATAGTAAATTGGCCTAGCTGTACTTACGAGCATCTGTGAAGGGTTATCGTACTCATGATTGGTTATATCCGATGAGCACAGAAATATATCTGTGGTAAGAAGAGTTTAGTTGTCGGTCTTTAGTGGAATGTCTGGCAGTTAATGGATGGTGGATCTCGTGGCTAAAGAGTTTAGTCAGCTATTCACGTACCGTTGGAGTTTCGAGCCATAGGTTCATAAGGTCCCCTTGGTAGCTTGAATAAAGTTGAGAATCAATTTTTGGGTTAGTTTGAGATGTTCAAATTGACAATAGGGAGTTCATTTATATATGTATAATTGAACTCGTTAATTATATATGATATGATTGACTAAATGTATGAGATACATTATTTTGGAGGAAATTGGATATAAATATGATTTATATCAAGTAGAGGAGAAAACAATATAGTAGATATATGATATCAAACTATAGGTTAAGAATATAATATGATTATATTAATTAATTAATTAATTGTGCGGTTATGTGATAATTGGTCGAGTTTTTCTCTGGATTCGTGCGATAGTGGGAAGCTCGAATTCAGTTCTTGTAACTGAAGAATAAAATGAAAATTGTTTTCATTTTGCAAGACACGCATTAGAAAAATCGCTCACGGTGTGAAAGCATACAATCGCTTAGCGTTGAGAGCCTATACGATAGCGCCGTCTTCCTAAACGATCGCATACCCACGTACTAAACGATCGCTTACGTTTACTACACGATCGTTTAGCACGCCGAGTGGAACTAAACGATCACTTAGCTAAACTTACACGATCGTGTACCCCGACCTATACGACAAGCACCCAATTATACGATAGTCTTCTACTATCTTTGAATTGCTTGTTCGTTCTACACGATCACTTTTCCTCCTTCCCTCTACCAATTCCATTAAAGTCCACCCTTTGGATTCTCACTCCGAGAATACTGAAGGCTTTAAGTGGAAGATATATATATATATATAAATATATAATATATATATATATATATATATATATATATATATATATATATAATTCAAGTATTTTCTTAAATTGTAGGGTCCAATAGAGTATTTTTATTGGTTTTACAGCTTAATTTATTTAAATTTAGTTTGTTGGTCAAAAAGACATATTTTACCTCAAGATGTATGTATGAATTCCTTCTATTGAATAAACACTATCAATAAAACATGTTTGTATATTGTCTTCCTTCCGGGTTGTTAATTTTTTAATCCAAATTTCATTCTCTCTCTTGTTTATCTATATCTTTGGTCTCTTTCATTCCTATTTAATCTCTCTCTCTTTAAGTCGATTCATCTCATGTTTTGAAAGAGAATGAGTTAAAAAAAAATAAGGATGGAGTGCAAAAACCACCCATGAAATAGGGTGGTAGTTGCAATTGATCTTCAAACTTTTAATTGTAAAAATTGGGTTTTTAAACTTTTATAAGGCCACATTTACCCCACTGAAAATGTAATAGATCAATGAGAATAAAAAAAAAAGGGCCCATATGATTATTTCTTTATGTTGTTTATTGCATTTATACTGACACATGGGTCCACATCTAAATTTGTAATTAAATAACACAATCTGATAGATGAATAAAGAGTACTCAATCTGATTGCATCTGAAAATTACGTCTTATCGTTATCCATGAAAAGAATATGATTTTACACATATATTTTCTTTACTCATTGTTTAGTCGTTCAACATATGAAAATGATTCAGGTTTCTTCATTAAAAGAAAATAATTACAATAAAAAAAACATTTGGAACATACAAAGGTTAACATCTACTAAGAGAAAAAAACATGGAGATAAATAAAAAAAAAAAAACAACGTTAAATCTAGAAATTTTCAAAGTCAAAGGAAACATTCGATGTTCAATCAATTTTGCCGATTCTCTCTTTAGGAGATTCAAAGAAATCCACCTCATCCAAATTTGTCATAGGGATGGGTCAAATATGTCATTATCCCGCTATGCAAAATTTGCTTCCACATTTTTCTCTTTTTCCTTCAGGGATGTTTGATAGAGATCAACTAAGTGTTTTGACATTCAACAGGTACATGACCAATGTCCAATCATTCCGCATTGGAAGAATTTATTTTCAACACTTTTTGAACTCTTATCTTGTGGAGTTCTTCATTTGTGATCATCATTTTGTGTGGTTCTTTTAAAATTTGAATGATTAGAACAACCATCGTAAAAATAATAATTATTTCTTCCTCTGCCACAGTCACGACCACGACCTCGACCACAATTATTATTAAAATTCACAGCATTCACTTCAGGGAATGGTGTCGTCCCGGTTGGTCGAGATTCATGATTTTTCATTAATAACTCGTTATTTTGTTCGCCCACGAGAAGACATGAAATTAGTTCAGAATATTGTTTAAAACCTTTATCTCAATATTGTTGTTGCAAGAGCATATTCGAGGCATGAAATGTAGAAAATGTCTTCTCTAACATATCAGCATCAGTAATTTTCTCTCTGTATAACAATAGTTTCACACTGATTTTAAATAATGCAGAATTGTAATCATTTACTGATTTGAAATCTCGTAGCCTCAAGTGCATCCACTCATAATGAGCTTTAAGAAGAATAAACATTTTTTTTTTATGATCATACCTCTCTTTCAAATTTTTCTACAAAATACGAGGATCTTTTATTGTAAGATACTCTATTTTCAATCCCTCGTGGAGATGATGACGAAGGAAAATCATAACTTTTGCTTTGTCTTGACTGGATTTCGTATTTCCTTCTTTAATAGTCTCTCCAAGATTCATAGCATTCAGGTGGATTTCAGCATCAAATACCAATGACAAATAATTACTACCATTAATATCGAGGGCGAAAAATTCTAATTTTGTAAGATTTGTCCTGACACCACTAACATAAAATATTGTATTTATTAGAAATTTAGTAGATATTAAATATGCAAAATAAAGTCAAATTTATTAAATATAACGAAGAGAAAAATTGACATATCTTTAGGACCTACCTTTAGCATGAAAAACGATGGGAGTTCGTGCTGATAACGTATTGTGAATTTGAGGAGCACAACGAGAATACGGATATGGAGGAAATATAAGATAATAATAATATATAATAAAATAAATAAATATTAAGATAAATATAATATAATATATAAAATAAATAAAAACAAAAGGTAAATAAAATAACAAATGATGAATTTCTCCACTTTCTCCGAGGA
The DNA here is from genome assembly GCF_027475165.1 of Benincasa hispida. Classification (NCBI taxonomy): domain Eukaryota; kingdom Viridiplantae; phylum Streptophyta; class Magnoliopsida; order Cucurbitales; family Cucurbitaceae; genus Benincasa; species Benincasa hispida. The sequence continues at coordinate 35,517,559 of NC_143484.1, read as the reverse complement.
TTGATGATCATATGTATCCTTCAAAATTCCCCAAACGCCACTAAATTTAGCAAGTATTAGGTGGATTACATGGACAATGTGTAATCTTGACACACAAGCGGGTAATGATAATGTTGGGGTTGGTGCCCTAAAGTTTCGTGTCCTGTAGTTTGTAAACAGTTTGTACGAACGCTTGTGATGTATAATATATGATATTTTACTTCACTTCTTGATTTTACTCAGTTGTTTGTTTTATTTTCTTTACCACAAACCAATAAACCTAAAATCTTTGTTTGACTTTTGAGTCGTTCGTGAAGAAGATCGGAGCAAGCGTTGTAGTTCTTCGAGAAAGGAGGCGATCAAGGGTTGATCGCATCGTGCAGACAATGGGGAATGCAATCGCTGTTGATCGCATCGTGCAGACGATGGGTATGCGATCAAGGGTTGATCACATTGTGCAGACGATGGGGTACGCGATCGCTGATGATCGCATTGTGTAGACGATGGGATGCTCACATATCATTTAACGCGCGCGCGTACTAGACGATCGTTTTGGTCAGCAAGCTTCATCGCTTAGTAACTAACTAAACGGTCGCTTAGTAACGGAAGGTAAATTGTTTACCTATCGCAGCGTTAAGTGATCGCATAGAAGATCGTTGTGGTCAGCAAGCTTCATCACTTAGTAACTGATAGCTGACAGAAATGCACGTTATTACAGTGCAAAGATGTAAAACAATGTGGGAATGCGACGATAAAAACATACAAAATCATGTCCAAAGACGTTAAACTGAGAATATTGCGATCGCATGCACCCATCGCATAAAAGCAACTAATTTACTTATTTTATGCAGGAGAAATGCGTTGACACAAAGCAAATTGCGATCTAAGGAATTCGGCGACCGCACACATTAAAAGATTACGACCGCAAAGCCATGCGATCATATGCGCTCACGAGAATCTGCTCAAGAAGGTGGCCACATAAAGACGGTATATCAAGGTGGAAGAATAATAAATAATGATGGGACGAAAAGCTGATGACGATCGAATCCGAATTTAGTTGACAGGCCGTTAACGACACACTTAGCAAGTACATTCAACTTTTTGGTGACCATTAATCGGTGCATCAGGCAGAAGAATTAATTACTTCCCATCATTTCAATCATTAGAAGAAAAATCTTCTTCACCTTGAAGCTCTATAAATACCGAAGGCCACCATCGTTAAAGGGGTTCGTTCAAGTTTTGACACAGTTTTCCATATACATAGAAGATAGATCATACAAATACATAGCCGTTAGTCTGTAGTCGTTCATATACTTAGAAGGCGGAGGCGAGCGAAGAGAAGAAGACGCCGAGAGATCATTCTTGGGTAGCTCGAAAGAATGCCAAGAAGCATTGTATAAGAAGAGAGGGCCGACACTTACAAAAGCAAGGATATTCTTCTGAGCAAAATAAAGTAAAAAGACAGTGTAAAAGCCTTGAGAAGCAAGACATTGCTACCGAGCTTCTTATCCCTACTTTCCATTGTTGTTTTGTATTCTGACTTTATCTATAAAATGGAATTCTTATCTCTATATCTGTTCAATCTCTTCACATTTCGCATGAGTAGCTAAATTTTCGAATGGGTTGAGAAGCACTTAGCCAGCATGACCTAAGATCTTCACTTTATGCGATCATCTTGTCTTATGTATGCGTCCTTCACCCTTTAGAGATACTTGAGAGAGTAGTCTAAAGAAAGAATATAGACTTGAGAGAGTCAGGTTAGAATCTAGGCTTGAGAAAGAGTCAGATTAGAACCACATAAACAAGAGATATAGACTTAGAGATAAGTTCTGTTTGCTATTATACATCGCATGCACCCCAGAAATAGGATATGATAGTATGCGGTCACCTTGTGCATGTGTGTATCATTCATCACCGCATAGATAAGAATAGAGGCTTAGACATAAGTCCTATCGACATTATCGTATTCATAGCATGCGTCCTAGAAATAGGAACTATGGCATTTGCATTGAGAGATGACATGTTGTTGTGTGTGTGTATCATGATTGCATAACTTGTTAGCTAAATCACTTCTCAACCCGTTCCCCGCATACTCATTGTAACTTTCGCTGCCATCAACTCTTTACTCAATTTCGTCGCATAGAATTTATACTTAACAAAACACCAACCAAACTTATAAGTTTTTGCCACCACAAAGGAATCAAAATTTACCAACGCATAGTGTCTCAATAGTCCCTGTGTTTGACCCTGGACTTACCAGGAAACCTAGTAAGGTTTATACTTGGATTTCACTAGGAAAAATTGCATGTGCAATGCATAATTCACCACCGTAATTTCATACCATTATTTCATCACATTCACAATGCATCAGTAACTGACTAAACAATCCCTTAGTAACGTAAGGTAAATCGTTTACGTTTCATCGCGTTAAGTGATCACATAGACGATTGTTGTGGTCAGCAAACTTCATCACTTTGTAACTGACTAAATGATCGCTTAGTAATGCAAGGTAAATCGTTTACCTATCGCCGCATTATGTGATCGCATAGACGATCGTTTTGGTCAGCAAGCTTCATCGCTTAGTAATTGACTAAATGATCGCTTAGTAACGCAAGGTAAATTGTTTACCTGTCGCTGCATTAAGCGATCACATAGACGATCAGGCTTCGCAGCCTCATTGTCATCTATGTGATCGTTTAATTTTTCTTCTATCGTCTAGTGCGCGTTGGACGATAGCCTACCTACAACGTTTACTACACGATGGAGTCCTCTTGGCGGTTCAAGACCCGGTTTGCCTGTGAACCAATTTGCTCGATGAAAAATGTAATATATAGGGTTTTTTCATTCCGATTTTTGTTAAGACTCATCCCGGTCCATTAATCCTTTATTTGTTACATATGATGTATGTTTTTTAATATGTCATATGGTATGCACATATAGTAAATCCCACCTTAGATTATGCATTAGTCATGCATCATCTCTTTATTGTAATTGTTATAATTTAAAGAAGCATGTTTTAATTTACATAAGTGCTTGCTCATGCATCATATAATATAAGGGCTATATTTATGTATACTTTATTTATTTAACGTTATATTTATAAGCGTTATAAATACTTCGTTATGTGGGATGCGTGTTTCAGTTGTTTATTTTATAAATGGTTATAAAATGAAATTAGAACTAAAATAATTAACAAAAGATTAATATGTAGTAAGTCTATCTATAGTAGATCTTTTGTCGAAGGCGGGTTCTGTCTAGGCTGGGGTATTTAAGATGACGGCAACGAAACACCCTTACCTGGGAACCTACCTGGAAAGGTAATTTAGATAGATTTGCTGCATGCATGCAAATTAAGGCCAATCCATTAAAGAGTTTAATGTGACTACTTGGATTTGTTTTTTTTAAAACAAAAAAAATCAAAGACAAAAGTTGTTGTTTTAGCAAACTTAATAAATGACTTGGATCATCTAGTCGGATCGTCTAGGTTAATAAACCCCTAGGTAGAACATTTAGTAGGAGGTTCTTGGTGCATTTGATGCTTTATTTTCACCTCTCGCGTTTCTCCCTTATAGTCCACACCGTGAGATCTACCCTCAGGCTCGAGGCACCTTTGGCGTGTCCCCCTAACGGATGGTATTTGGGTAGGTCAAAAGGTGGATGGAGAGAGTGTTCATAGTAAGTGGAGCGGGAAGTGCGACAACATATCCCTCGGTCTCCCTCGTTGGATTGAATAAAGTTTCTGCGCATCGCCTCGTGGCACTCTGGGTGTGTCCCCCTGTAGGATGGTTGTTTTGGATTGAATAAAGTTTCTTTATTTGATCTCTTGTAAGAGGATAAAGTTACTTAGTCTCTTGTCCTAATCTGCTTTTTCCCCTACAGTGAGCGCATTAAGGCGGGACTCTGGGGCCGAAAACGAGGGGTTACACTTACGCAGGATTATTAAGGGTTAACTATTCTGGACCGAAAAAATGGTGGCTATTAGATTTAGCTCCAAGAGTTGGTTCTACCTAATGGTTGGGAATGTCTCATCCCAGTGAAGGGATATCTGATCACCCCACCGATGACGTTTGTCCTGCCTCGCTAGAGCATCATTGCAAAATAGAAGTCTTTTCACTTAGGGTTTTTGGAATCTGTTTTGCTAAAATTAATTGGTTAAAAAAATGTGGTTTTTGCAAAGTCTTGTAAAAGGTTATTCGTTTTTTTTCAGCAACAGTTTTTAATGGCATCGGCCACTACCAATTTACTTAGCACTGGAAAACTGAATGGCCAAAACTATTCAAGTTGGAAACATATGCTCACGACGATACTCATCATTAAGGATTCGAAGTTTGTCCTTACAGAGGAATGTCCTCCTATTCCACCTCAAGAAGCTACTCGAAATGTTCGGGTGGCGTATGAGCGTTGGACACGAGCAAATGAGAAGGCCCAAGCCTATATTCTGGGCAGTCTTAGTGACGTGTTGGCCAAGAAACACGAGTCCATGGCCTCAGCTCGTGAGATCATGAAGTCCCTGTGGCTCTGAAACACATCTTCAGCTCAAGCATGAGGCTCTGAAACACATCTTCAGCTCCAAAATGGAGGAAGGTACCTCTGTTTGTGAACACGTGCTGAATATGATGGTTCACTTTAACGTGGCGGAGATGAATGAGTCTAAAATCGATGGGGGCAATCAGGTTAGCATTATCCTGTATTCATTATCGGAGAGCTTCCTCCACTTTGTTAGCAATACGATTCTTAACAAAGTAAACTACTCCCTTACCACTCTCTTCAACAAGTTGCAGACTTACCAATCCTTGCTGAAAAGTAAGGAAAAAAAGGGAGGTGAGGAAAATGTTATCTCGTCCTCTAAAAAGTTCTATCGAGGTTCGACCTCAGGAACAAAATCTGCATCTTCAACTTCTAACACTGGAAAGGGGAAAAAGAAGAAGGATGGTAAAGGGAAAGGGAATGTGCCTGTTAACCCGCCACCTGTGGCCCAGAAGAAGCGTTCACCATCGGTTGAAAAAGGAAAATGTTTCCACTGTAACCAGAACGACACTAGAAGAGGAATTGTCCTTATTATATGAAGGAAAAGAAAGCTACCAAGGCTAAGGCGAAGGCAGACAAAGGTAAATATGATTTGCTTGTATTAGAAACTTGTTTAGTGGAAAATGATGATACTGCTTGGATAGTAGATTCGGGCGCCACTAATTATGTATGCTCTTCTTTTCAGGGGATTATATCTTGGCGACAGTTGGAGGCTGGTGAGATGACGATGCGAGTAGGCACCGGGCACGTTGTCTCAACTGTGGCAGCCACATCCAGTTTACTTTACAGAATAAGTTTCTTATATTAAAAGATGTCTTTGTAGTTCCTAAAGTAAAAAGGAACCTTATTTCTGTAAAGTGTCTATTACAATACAATTACACTATTTCTTTTAAATTGAATAAAGTGTTTATTCGTAAGGATGGCGTTGAAATTTGTATAGCTAAATGATAACGGGCAGAAATGCACGTTATCATAGTGCTAAGTTCTTAAACAATGTTGGATTGTGTTGATGAAATATGTTAAATTGCGTCCATTAAGCAGAAATTCTATAATATTGCGCTCGTATGCGTCTAACGCATTAGAACAGTTGATCTTTATATTTTTGTGCAGAATATGTATTACGCAATGCAAAGATTGCGATCATAGGAATTCATTGGTCGAGCGCAACTTCACCGCAAGGCTTTGTGTTGATCGTGCTCGCAAACGTTCACCCGAGAAGAATCACCGTAACTTGGTCAGCGCAATATGGTGGACGCATCCGGGTGGAAGGATAATTAAGAGCGATGGGACAGAAAGCTGATGACAGTCGAATCCAAATTAAGTTGACAGTCGATAACGGTCACAAAGTACATTCAGCTTTATCGGTGACAATTATTTGGCGCATCAGTCAAGAATTAAAGTATTCCCATCTGTACAACCAGGAGAGAGAAGTCGCCTTTCACCATGGATGCTCTATAAATACCAAGTGCATTCTTTAGAAAAAGGGATTCACCACTTTTACAATCTTTTGTTCCACAAGTTCACGCCTCTGTCCATAGTTTTCTTTCATTTTAAGGTGGATGAGAGGAAGAAAGTCATGCTGGTAGATCGTTCCGGTAAGCTTGGGAGAGCGCCGGAAGCTCTAAAGACAGAGAGAGGGGCGACGCCTGCGGAAGTGGGAACATATTTCGAATAGAATAGAGATTTCAGTGTAAAAAGCCTCGGTCAGCAAGGAATTGCTACAGACTCTCTACCTTACTTTCCATTGTCATTTTGTACTCAACTCATTTATGAAAATGGAATTTCCTTCTCTATATTTATTCATTATCTGTTATTTACGTATGAGTAGCTAAATTAGTTGAATGGGTTGAGAAGCATTTAGCTAGCACAACTAAGGAATCTTCATTCTTCGCCATTATCTTGTTTATGTATGCTTCATTCGTCCATTAGAGATACTCGGGAGGGTAGTCTAAGGACAGGATCTTGACTTGGGAAGGTCAGGTTAGAATCTAGGCTTGGAAGAACCATATTAGAATGCATAAACGAGAGATAGGCGCTTAGGAATGAGCACTATTTGTTATCAACGCATCACATGCATCTTAGAGATAAGATATGATTATATGCGGTCACCTTGCTTTCATGCATTTTGCATCAATGCATAGGACAAGAGTAGAGACTTAGGGATAGGCTCTATGGACACTTTGCATTCAACACATGCATCCTAGACTTAGGAGCATCGCATTTACATTGGAAAATGACTTGCTATGCATGGTTGTAACATGATCGTATAGTCGGATGCATTCCCGAGTAACGCTAGCTAAAGATCTTCTCAACCCGTTCATCGCATACTCATTGCATCTATCAACGCAACTCTCTTTCTCAAATCTGCCACTTTTATTTATCTTTTTCTCATCAACGCAAACTACAACCTAAACACTTTATTTATTTATCCGGCTACCGCAAAGTCTTTATACAAATTACTAATGCAAACTATTTTCACAAGTCCCTATGTTCGACCCTGAACTTACTGGGAAACTCAGAGGAATTTACACTTGAATTCCGCTGGGGAAACTTGAGTGCACAACGCAAATCCATCAACGCATATCATCCATATTTCCACTTCATAATAACAAGCATCAAGTTTTTGGCGCCTTTTCCGGGGACTTCGGAAAAATAGTTTGTTAAAGGTAATTTTTTTTTATTTCTTTGCAGACTTTCAATCTCTGGCGAATTACAACCTAGAGATTTAGAGGACTTTTAGGAGAAGATTGAGAGACCGCCAACAGCAACCACAATCCGACAAAGAAGAGATGGCGAAGTAGCCTGGAAATGGAGCACTAAATGATAATAATGTCATGGCGAATCTGATTCTATTAGCAAAAGATTGCAATAGGCCCATTAGGGACAATGCATCGCCAAACCTCTATGATTTCTCTCTGGGAATCATGAGGCCTGCCTTCGATGGAAGCAGATTCGAAATGAAACCGGGATGTTGCAGATGATCCAGACTATAAGTCAATTCGGAGGAAGGCATGGCGAGGACCCGTACGCTAACCTCCGAAGTTTTATCGAAATCTACAATACTTTTGTGTTCCCGAATATCTCTACTGAAGAAGTTCGACTAACGTTGTTCTCATTTTCTCTCTGTGGTCAGGCTAGGAAATGGGCATATTCGCTCGAACCAGGAGAGATTACTTCTTGGGAGCAAGTAGTGGAAAAATTTATGAAGAAGTATTTTCCACCTACCAAGAATGCAAGAAGGAAGCTTATTACAAATTTTGAACAAGATATGGACAAATCGCTCAGCGATGCTTGGGCGAGGTTTAAAAGATTGGTCCGGGATTGTCCGCATAATGGGTTACCAGACTACCTTCAAATGGAGATTTTCTATTATGGTTTGAATCCCACTTCGTAGACTGCTGCCAATACGGTAGCCGCTGGTGGTCTGCTTGATAAGACTTACGATGAGGCAAAGAATATCCTGGATTGCATCTCTAAGAACCATGAAGACTGGAGAGAGAGTGACCAGAGATTGAGACTTAAAGAATCTGATGCAAACAACGGTGCTATTGTTTCACTACAAAACCAAATGACCGCAATGATGAATTTTATCCAAGGAATGGCGGTCAGCAGCCCAACACCGCAAGGTGGGCAAATCAACGCAATCAGTCAAAACATCGCAAGGTGTGCGACTTGCGGTGATGGGCATGCGATAAAAGATTGCCCGCAAAATCCACAATCTGTATACTTTGTGAAAAATAATCCTTTTTCAAACACTTACAACCCCGGGTGGAGAAACCACCCCAATTTTGCTTGGAAGAATCAACAACAAAATTTTCAACCTGTGACGCAAAAAAAAAAGGGCCACCAGGATTCTTCCAACGCAACAACGGTTAACAGAGCAACCAAGCAAGTAGCTCATAACAACCAACACAGTCCTCTTCCTTGGAAAGCCTATTGAAGTAATATATAGAGAAAAACGAGACAGTGCTTCAAAGTCAGGCTACGTCCATTCGCAACCTCAAATTGCAAATGGGCCAGATTGCGAGTGAGCTGAAAAGTAAACTGCAAGGGGTGCCGCCAAGTTCAACCGAACTTCCACGCAACCCGAGGGGATCAGGTAAAGAGAATGTCAGGTTGTGACATTACGCAGTGGGAAGACTGTGGAGGGAGAAAAGAAGGAGCATAGTAGAACAAATTCCATCACAACTGAGCCTGAGATTGCGGTAATGCAAGAAGAAGAAAGAGAAAATGAAGCAGTAGAACCTGAGGTTGGTCGACCTTGAAACCAAATGAAACGAGGACCATGAAAGTTCAGTTACCACCCTTCCCTCAGAGACTAAGGAAGAAGAAAAACGAAGAGGTACAGTACCAACGCTTCTTATCTATGTTAAAGCAATTACATGTTAACATTCCTTTCAGTGAAGCGATTAAGGAAATGCCTGCCTATGCCAAGTTTCTGAAGGACATGGTAACTAAGAAGAGGGTCGCTGGAAAATTTGCCACGGTGGCATTAACGCAAAGTTCCAAATCAATTATCCCACCGAAGATGAGCGATCTTGGGAGCTTTACTATTCCTTGCTTCATAGGAGAACTCTATATTAAGCAAGCCCCGTGTGACTTGGGGGCTAGCATAAATTTTATGTCGCTGTCAATTTTTAGACAATTAAATGTGAGGCAACTTGTGCCCACATCAATGATTCTCCAATTGGCTAATAGATCTCTGGTTCATCTAGAAGGTAAGGTGAAGGATGTGCTGATCACGATTGATAAATTTATTTTGCCAACTGACTTCATCATTTTAGACTACGAGGCCGACAAAGATGTGCCCATCATTTTGGGACGACCTTTTCTATCAACGGGTCGTGCTCAAATTGATGTGCATAAAGGAGAAATCACTTTGAGTATAAACGGACAGAAGCTCAAATTTAATATAATTCGTGCCATGAAATTTTCAGATGAAGAAGACCTGTAAGACTCTGATGATGACCTGAATTTGATTGAAGAAGAAAAGTCTGATGAAGAGTGTGAAGAAGAGGATGCCAACGCATCCGTTGCTGCCTGCAATGCGATCGTAGCAAAAACAAACAAAGAAGAATAAATGATCGCAACGCAAGTAGTAGAGCCAAAGGAAGAACAAAAAACAACGCAACCTTCCCTGGTGGAACCATCAATACTTGAACTAAAGACCCTACCAAACCATCTGAAGTACGTATTTTTGGGGTAGAATGAGAAGCTGCCAGTTATTATCTCCTCTGCACTCAATGAAGATCAGAAGAATGCGTTGATGAGCATTCTCAAGAAACATGTGCGAGCAATCGGCTGGACGCTCGCTGACATCAAAGGAATTAGCCCCGTGTACTTCATATACCATATTCGTCTTGAGGTCGACCACAAAGCAACAATTGAACATCAACGCAGACTCAACCCTGCGATGAAGAAGGTCGTAAAAAAGGAGATTATCAAATGCCTAGATGCGGGCATTATCTATCTCATAGCAGATAGCATGTGGGTTAGCCCCGTGCAATGTGTGCTGAAGAAGGGAGGAATGACGGTAGTTTCAAATGAGAACAACGAATTAATACCGCAAAGGACCATCGTTGGATGGCGCATATGCATGGACTACCATAAACTGAATGCGGCCACAAAGAAATATCATTTCCCTCTGCCATTCATTTATCAAATGCTAGACCGACTAGCAGGGAATGATTTTTACTGCTTCTTGGACGGGTATTCCGGATACAATCAAATCATGATAGCTCTTGAAGATCAAGACAAGACCACATTCACCTGCCCATATGTGACCTTTACTTTTCACCGTATGCCATTTGGCCTCTGCAATGTGCCGAGTACGTTCCAAAGGTGCATGATGGCAATAATTTTAGATTATCTCGAGGATTCAGTAGAAATATTTATGGATGACTTCTTTGTTTATGGGAACACTTATGAGGTTTGCCTAGCCAACTTAGAAATTTTTTTGAAGAGATGTGAAGAGACGAACCTGGTGCTCAACTGGAAAAAATGTCATTTCATGGTCAAGGAGGGTATAGTGTTGGAACATAAAGTCTCCCGGGATGGGTTGGAGGTGGACAAAGCAAAGGTCGACGCAACTTAAAAGCTTCCACCTCCAACCAGCGTGAAGGCTGTGCGAAGCTTCTTGGGGCATGCTGGATTTTATAGACGATTTATCAAGGACTTTTCTAAGATTGCACGACCACTGAGTGCGTTACTAGAGGTTGACAGAAAGTTTGAGTTCGACAACAACTGCCTCAACGCATTCAGAGTTTTAAAAGATGCGTTGATTACGGCACCCATACTGATTACGTCGGATAGGACATTGCCATTTGAAATCATGTGTGATGCAAGCAGGTATGCGATGAGAGCAGCTTTAGCGCAAAAGAGAAAAACAATTTTGCATTCCATCGCATATGCAAGTAAGACACTGAACCCTGCGCAAACAAATTATACCACTACAGAGAAAGAACTCCTGGCTGTGATCTTTTCGTTGGAAAAATTTTGGGCATATCTGTTGGGAACCAAGGTACTCATCCACACTGATCACTCGGCAATCAAATATATAATGAAAAAGAAGGACGCAAAGCCGAGGTTGATCAAATGGGTTTTTCTCCTTCAAGAATTTGATATCAAAATAATTTACCGGAAGGGGACAGAGAATCAGATTGCGGATCATTTGTCTAGAATGGAGAATCCTAAATTGACAGCAATGAGATTGATGTGAGTGTCGTGTTCCCGGATGAGCAGCTGTTCCATATAGAACAATTGCCCTGGTATGCGGACATCGTTATTTGTTCTGAAGATTACACCTACCACCAACAGAAGAAGCTTAAGCACGAATGCAAACATTATTATTGGGATAAGCCAAATCAGTATAGGAGAGGTGCAGACCAAATTATTTGGTTATGCATACCAAATGTTGCTCAACAACGCATATTGTCACAATGCCACGACTCACCATATGGTGGGCACTTTGGAGGGCAACGCACTACAACCAAAGTTTTGCAAAGTGGATTCTTTTAGCCCACATTATTCAAGGATGCCGCTGACTACGCAATGAAATGTGATCGATGTCAACGCACAAGCAACATTTCATGAAAGAACACAATGTCAATAAACACTATCTTGGAGCCGGAATTATTCGATGTATGAGGGATTGATTTCATGGGGCCATTCCCTCATTCGCATGGCAAACATTACATCTTATTGGCCGTCGATTATGTCTCCAAGTGGGTAGAGGTAATAGCATGTGCCGCAAGTGATGCGGCGGTAGTCTCCCAGTGTCACACCCCGCACCAGATTACCCTCCTAACCTGGATGGAATGGTGACTGCAGCAGTTACCAACCCTTTTACTGGCACTTACTGCCTATCTTACCTGTTAAATAATACCCAAACCCTGAATACATACAATTTAACTCAAAACTTACCACATTTACATTACAGGGTTTCGTAGCACTGTTCATACATGGATATTACAATCTAGTGAGCCCTATCAAGAATACTTGTCACTAGATAGACACATGTGTACTAACTAATACAGGTCTTCAATTATGCTTCTTTCAATCTGCTTCTTTGAGTGGCAGAGCAGCAGCAGAATAGTCCTTTGGGAACTGACCGCTACCTGAAAAAAAACATTCGAAAACGTGAGCTAGAAGCTCAGTGAGTGACTTAATAAAAATATAAATCTCATGCTTAAAACTGAAAGCTTGAGAACATAATATTGAAACTAGAGTATACCAAGCAAACGTGTACATAAAACTTTTAAAACCACCATTAACATCATTATTCCTCAGTTGAAAACGAGCATACATCGTTCTAGCTCCCAACGTCTGTTATCGGCTAAGAGACCCATACCTCGGCCTCTCATTCAGACCTGTCTACATGCTCATGGAGTCTTCTATGTACTGTCAATACCTTAGGTACATTTATTCAGATTCCTTCCTTACCTTTGGTATCCAGCTCACTCAAGCTATCAAGTTCTTGAAAAGCATTTAAAGAATAGTTCTCAAATATAGCATAGAAAACTCTTTAGGTTACCTTCCCTATCTTCAGTATCCCTTTCAGTATATTTAGGAATACTAACGCATGTACTTTGACAATCTTAGGTATTTAAAGCATAGTACATCAAGCTTCATACGACCTTAGCTTTAACCCTAACACATGCTTCATACTTTGTGAAATAAATTGGCTTAAAACATATTGAACTAGCTTGTAAAACCACTAGCATGCGTTAGACATGGAAAACATACTTGAAAAACTCATACATTAATAAACATCATGCGTTGATAAACATTCATAAGCATTAGAATTTCAAAATATCCTTCTAGCCTAGGAGAATATACGACTGCCTTATCCTTAGTTGAGAGTGAACTACTAGTTCTAACCCTCAACGTCAATCTTAGTCGGGGAGAACTCCTTTTGCTCAGTCCCTCGACATTGTATTACCTAAGTGCACGTGGTTATAATTGAGTACTGTCATACCTTATGTACCTGACTAGGATACCTTCTCATTGTCCTTCAGTATCCTTAGGTACTTGACTAGGATACCTTTTATTGTCCTTCAGTATCCTTAGGTACTTGACTAGGATACCTTTTTATTGTCCTTCAGTATCCTTAGGTACTTCTGCTCAGAAACCTTCTCAAACATCCTTCAGTATTGAGCTGCTAAAATACCTTCTCAAATGTCCTTCAATATCAAATTGGTTCGGTACCTTCTCGAATGTCCTTCGGTACCAAGTTGGTCAGTTACCTTCTCAAATGTCCTTCGGTATCTGGTTGAGCAGATACCTTTTCAAATGTCCTTCGGTATCGTGTTTTAAGTAAAACTAGTCATAAACATTTAGTTGAACACTAAGGCGTAGTGCTCAAATCATCATACTAGTTCATCATAAAAATTGAGTTACTTAAACATGCTGAAAGTATTTGAACAAGATAACATATTTAAAACATATCAATTCCATGGAAAACATGCTTTACTTAGCATGAGAAACAGTTTCACAAATACGTTGCTTGACACTTCATTTAAACACTTAGCATGAAAAATAACTTCAAGGAAATCATAGTTTCTAAATCATTAAAACATCAATTCATCACAAAGTCATTCACAGCTTGTTGGCCTCTTAATGTGTTATACGCCTCTTCTAGCTCTTCTTGGCCTGAAAGAACATAATTTCCGGTTAAACTATTTAGAATTCTTAACAAAATACCTCAAATAGTTCATTTACTAATGAAAATTTTATCAACAAAATGAGCATTACTAACGACATAATCGTCATGAGCGAGATCACCCACATGAGTGAGATCATCCTTTTGAGCGAGATTTACCATTCCCAGTGAGATTTGGCACTTTCCAGTGAGATTTAGCGCAAAACTAGCGAGATTCAGTGCAAAACCAACGAGATTTTCATCCCTAGCGAGATCCACCTCTTGCTCTCGCTCTCGCTCACTCTCGCTTTTGAGCTGCCTGCTTAATCCTCCTAAGCAGCTGTCTGCTTATGCACAAATTCTCTGTTTTAGCTTCAATAATTCATAACTCGAAATCCAGAACTCTTTTCAAGAAACTTCCTTCTACAAACTTGGCCCCAATTCAAGCAGCTGCCTACTTGTTCAACAATTTCCAGTTCAAAGTTCAAAAATATATAACTCAATTTCCAGGCCTTATCTTAAAAAGTTTCATTCTACAAAGTTGTTTATAACTGAGTTAACAATATTACCTCAAATATTTAGCTCAAAACGCTTCGTAATTCGTCCTAGAGCTTCAATTTTTCAATGATGGCCTAGATTCATCCAAGAAACGAACCCTTTGTCTTCATTTTGCCTCTCCGGCCTTATTCCGGCGAGTTTTCCTTCTAGCAGCTCAGCCACAGAAAATAGACTCATAGATCTTTCGATTGCCACTAGAATTACACAAATAGCCTTAGTAATTTGTCCAAAACCGACCCAATGAATTTGACCTTTTTGCTTATATTACCGCCCAAAATCTAGCATACACCCTCCTTGTGCCATCTGGCCCATTATTGGTGATGAAGGGCTAGGATTTACCAAATTTCCTTTTGCTAACTTCATTCACAATATTACTTTAGCACTACACCTCATTAGATGGCATGGTCTCATTCATATGCTTATTATGCATTCCATCATCAAGCATGACCTTCCTTAGCCTAGCCGAGTTTTGCCCTACTTTTACACTTAGCTACCCAAGAGCCTATGTCTTCTTGCTTCCATCTTCTACCCTTCCTAAGACATGGCTTCATTTAGCTCATTAGAAGACATCATATTACTTACTCTTACTTGAAGTAATTAGGATTCGGGTTTTACACCCAGTTCCTGAAGAAAAATATTTTCACTCGTTTTGGCACTCCTCCTGCCATCATAAGTGATGAAGGATCACACTTTGTCAATCACAATATCAAGGAGTTGTTGCGCAAGTACAACATCCTCCACAAGGTGGCCATCGCATACCATCCGCAAACGAATGGTCAGGCTGAAGTGTCAAATCGAGAAATTAAGTTGATACTTGAGAAGGTGGTAAAGCCTTCGCGGAAAG
Source organism: Benincasa hispida (assembly GCF_027475165.1). NCBI lineage: Eukaryota > Viridiplantae > Streptophyta > Magnoliopsida > Cucurbitales > Cucurbitaceae > Benincasa > Benincasa hispida. The sequence continues at coordinate 35,502,512 of NC_143484.1, read as the reverse complement.
ATTGGGCAATGAAGCTTGATGATGCGTTGTGGGCATACCAGACCGCATTCAAAACACCAATAGGTATGTCCCCCTATGCGTTGGGATTTGGCAAGGCGTTCATTTTCCTTTGGAGCTGGAGTATAAGGCATTGTGGGCGGTCAAGAAGCTAAATTTTGATTTAAGGAAAGCAGGGGAAGCGCGAAATATGCAGCTGGTCGAGTTAAAAGAATAGAGGATCAACGCATATGAAAATGCAAAGATTTATAAGGAGTGCACCAAGCGCTGGCATGACAAACGCATATGCACTAGAAACCTCCAAGTCGGGCAAAAGGTCTTACTCTTCAATTCAAGATTGCAGCTCTTTTTGGGAAAATTAAAATCACGCTGATCTGATCCCTTCACCATTAAATAAATATTTCCACATGGTGCAGTGGAACTAATCACTGAGGATGGTAGTCGAACATTCAAGGTTAATGGACAGCGGGTCAAGGCATATGGCGGAGGTGATTTCCAACCAGAAACAGCCTCCACAAAGTTGAAAAATCTGGACTACCCCATACATCATTCTTGAACTCTTATCCCTTCATCATTTTACTTTTATTTAAGATATCTGCATCTTACTCATTTTTATTTGTTATAAAAAAAAACTTGTTGTTTTGTTTTAAAATCATTTGACCCTCTCTTTGTCTGTTTACAATGATTAAGGCATAGGATTGCGGAGATGTTACCAAAAAAAGCAAATGATCTCACTCCATCACTGCAATCCACCGAAGAAAAGATCTCCGCAAGGATGGATGCATCAATACACAATGCGAGCGATAGAGCAAAATTTGGGGGTGTACTCTTCCTTATCTTTATTTCAAATTTTGATCTATCACATTGCATTTTACTTTTCAAAGTTTTATCACCACAATCATTTGACCAGTAGATAAATTTAGTAGTTCACCGCATTCTGTTTCTTTGCCAAGTATGATTTCAATGATGAAAAATATGCTTCTATCTCTTTCGTATATATTAGAGTCAACTTAGTCTTAAGATAGCCACCTCATGAAATATTTCTAGAAGTTAGGGGTTTGCTAGCTTTCTTTCAAACTCCCTTTACAATGCATTATATTAACATCTCATGACTTATTTTAATCTTTTGGCAATGGGGAAATTAATGCATTTTAAATTTGGGGGTGGGGTATTTGTTTCCGACCTTGCTTCTATTTCTACAAAAAAAAAAAAAATAATAATAATAACTCCACTGTCAATGCAATGGGAAACCCATGTTGATAAGAGTTAAGTTGTAAAAGGCACTTACCCGTAGTTGGATGTCCGCATGACACACGTGGAGGCAAGCCAAAACGAAAGTAAGTCACCAGGATTAACGCATAAATCAATGACCGCAACTCCATTGCCAAATCGATATGAGTTTAGTCTGAGAAAGAGTGCATTGCTCATAGTTGGATGTCCGCATGACACCCGTGGGGGCAAGCCAAAATGAAAGTAAAGTACTCGGATCAGCGCAAGGTTAGAAAAAAAATAGCAATGAAGAAAAATTTTGTGCAAGGATAAAATCATTTGACACCCCGGAAGAAAATTTTGTTTTTGAAATAAATCATGCGATGTTCCGGAATTGAGTAAAGTCCTTTTGAAAGTTAAGCTTGCAGTCCCTAGGTCTTAGAAATATTTTAGGAAGAGACCTGAATAAGACGTAAGGAAATTCTGGTATATAGGATTTGAGCGAAGTATTCTTGAGAAATCTAGGAAAAGAACTTTGCGGTTGACTTGTTAAAGGAATCTTTAGCTTGTGCCATTGTTTAAATTTGGGGGTGTGATAACAGATAGAAATGCACGTTATCATAGTGCTAAGTTCTTAAACAATGTTGGATTACATTGATGAAATATGTTAACTTGCGTCCATTAAGCATAAATTCTATAATATTGCGGTTGCATACGTCCAACGCATTAGAACAGTTGATCTTTATATTTTTGTGCAGAATATGCGTTAACGCAATGCAAAAATTGCGATCATAGGAATTCATTGGTCGAGCGCAACTTCATCGCAAGACTTTGCGTTGATTGTGCTCGCATATGTTCACCCGAGAAGAATCTCCGCAACTTGTTCAGCGCAATATGGTCGGCGCATCCGGGTGAATGGATAATTAAGAGCAATGAGAGAGAAAGTTGATGACAGTCGAATCCAAATTAAGTTGACAACCGATAATGGTCACAAAGTACATTCAGCTTTATCGGTGACAATTACCCGACGCATCAGTCAAGAATTAAAGTTGTCCCATCTGTACAACCAGGAGAGAGAAGCCGTCTTTCACCAAGTATGCTCTATAAATATCAAGTGCATTCTTCAGAAAAGAGGTTTACCACTTTTACAATCTTTTGTTCCACAAGTTCACGCCTCTGTCCATAGTTTTCTTTCATTTTAAGGTGGATGCGAGAAAGAAAGTCGTGCCGGTAGATTGTTCCAGTAAGCTTTGGAGAGCGCCGGAAGCTCCAAAGACAGAGAGAGGGCCGATGCCTGCGGAAGCGGGAACATCTTTAGAACAGAATAGAGATTTCAGTGTAAAAAGCCTCGGTCAACAAGGAATTGCTACCAGGTTTTCTACCTTACTTTCCATTGTCATTTTGTACTCAACTCATTTATCAAAATGGAATTTTCTTCTCTTTATTTGTTCACTCTCTGTTATTCACGCATGAGTAGCTAAATTAGTTGAATGAGTTGAGAAGCATTTAGCTAGCACAACTAGGGAATCTTCATTCTTCGCGATTATCTTGTTTATGTATGCTTCATTCGTCCATTAGAGATAGTCGAGAGGGTAGTCTAAGGACAGAATCTAGATTGGGAAGGTCAGGTTAGAATCTAGGCTTGGAAGAACTAGATTAGAACGCATAAACAAGAGATAGGCGCTTAGGAATGAGCACTATTTGTTATCAACGCATCGCATGCATCTTAGAGATAAGATATGATTGTATGTGGTCACCTTACTTTCATGCATTTTGCATCAACGCATAGGACAAGAGTAGAGACTTAGAGATAGGCTCTATGGATACTTTGTATTCAACACATGCGTCCTAGACTTAGGAGCATCGCATTTACATTGGAAAATTACTTGCTGTGCATGGTTGTAACATGATCGCATAGTTTGACGCATTCCCGAGTAACGCTAGCTAAAGATCTTCTCAACCCGTTCATCGTATACTCATTACATCTATCAATGCAACTCTCTTTCTCAAATTCGCCGCCTTTATTTATCTCTTTCTCATCAATGCAAATTACAACCGAAACAATTTATTTATTTATCCGGTTACCGCAAAGTCTTTATAAAAGTTACTAACGCAAACTATTTTCACAAATCCCTATGTTCGACCCTGGACTTACCAGGAAACTCAGAGGAATTTACACTTGAATTCCGTTGGGGAAACTTGAGTGCACAACGCAAATCCATTAACGCATATCATCCATATTTCCATTTCATAATAACAAGCATCACTAAACTGGAAAATAACTTGTATGTGCTTAGACCTCTGACCTTAAGTTCACTCCATAACATAGAGATGTTTAAATCTGTCGTAACTTAATATAAACGCCAATAAGTTTCTCCAAAAGAAAATACCCGATTTTGGCACCTTCGATTAGGGCACATCAATCTCAATAGGATTGAGAGATTGGTGAGAATGACTTTCTAAGCGAGTTAGAGGAAAATTCTTTACCAGTGTGCGAATCTTGCTTTGAAGGTAAGATGACTAAACGACCTTTTACTGAAAAGGTTATCGAGCCAAAGAGCCTCTTGAAATAGTACATTCTGACCTTTGCGGTCCTATGAATGTGTGAGCTCGAGGAGGCTATGAGTACTTTATCAGTTTTACTGATGATTACTCGAGATGTGAGTATGTCTATCTGATGCAACGAAACTCTGAATATTTTGAAAAGTTCAAATTATTTAAGGCCGATGTTGAGAATGCTTTGGATAGACGAATAAAAACACTTCGATCAGATCAAGATGGAAAGTTTTTGGATTCTGAGTTCTAGGACAATTTATTAGAACATGGAATCGTTTCCCAACTCTCGGCCCGGGTACACCTCAGCAAAATGGTGTAGCAGAGAGAAGAAATAGAACTTTGTTGGACATGGTTCGTTCGATGATGAGTTACACTTCCTTACCGGACTCGTTTTGGGATTTCGTAGTGGAGACTACGGTATACATTCTCAACTGTGTTCCTTCTAAGAGTGTTGCAACAACACCTCTGAAGTTGTAGAATGGGCGTAAAGCTAGTTTACGTCACTTTCACATATGGGGTTGCCTAGCACATGTGCTTGAGGTAAATCCCAAGAAGTTGGAATAACGATCGAGGTTGTGCCTCTTTGTAGGCTACCCCAAAAGTACATGAGGAGGTTACTTTTATGATTCGTCCGAAAACAAGGTGTTTGTTCCACGAATGCTACTTTCCTGGAGGAGGATCATATCAGGGAGCACAATCCACGTAGTAAACTCGTGTTAAGTGAGCTTTGTAAAGAAACTACTTAAACTTCAATAAGAGTTGTTGAAGAACCTGCTTCATCAACCAGAATTGTTGATGATAGTTCATCCGGTAGGTCAGTTCCACCTCAAGAGTTGAAGAAACCTCGACGCAGTGGGAGGGTTACGAACCCGCCTAATCCTAGCTATGGTGACAGATGGCGACGTTGAGAATCCGTTGTCCTATAAGAAAGCAATGGAGGATGTTGACCGGGATGAATGGGTCAAAGTCAAGAATCTCGAGATGGAGTCGATGTACTTCAACTTGATATGGGATCTTGTAGATCAGCCTGATGGGGTAAGACCTATAGGTTGTAAATGGATCTACAAGCGCAAACGGGGTGCTGATGGGAAAGTGCAAACCTTCAAGGCCTGACTTGTGGAAAAGGGTTATACCCAGGTGGAAGAAGTCGACTATGAGGAGACTTTCTCACCTGTTGCCATGTTAAAGTCGATCCGCATGATAGTGCATCGAGGAGATGTAATCGTCACGAAGATCTCCTCGGAGCAAAACGTTGTTGATCCGTTTACGAAGGCTCTCACAACTACAGTGTTTGAGGGTCACCATCAGAGCATGGGTTTACGGGACCGCCCGGGCTGGACTAGGGCAAGTGGGAGATTTTGTTGTACTGGGTTTTTATGCCCTAGTTTATTGTTTTGTGCCTGTACTCCCCACTTTGCTTTAGGACAAGTGAGAGATTGTTGGGGTTTGTGCCATAAAGTCTCGTGTTCTGTAGTTTGTAAACAACTTTGTACGAACACTTGTGATGTATAATATAAATGATATTTACTTCACTACTTGACTTTGCACGTTTAAATGCTTTTTATTTTACCACGAACCAATAAACTTAATATCCCTGGTTGTCTTTATGTAACTTAAGCATGTATGTAGTGACATACAAGTGGATCATGTCTTAAGTGACAACTAAAATAGTCTGTAGTATATGGATATAGAAGGGAAACCTTATCCTGGTAATACTATGGACACGACCCGCTTTGTGGAATTGTTACAAATGTTGTGACTTGTCACAGATGATTTGATCCTGATCATTCGTGTAGTGGACATGCGAGCGGGGGCGTCCTATACAAATAGTTTGTATAAGACCTGACCACGAAGTGTTAACATCTCGTTATATAACACTGTTCATGACTGAGACTTCACTTCACTAGGATGACCATAGGTAACATGACCTCAATCCTGAGTGAGTTGGGAATTCCTGCCATCGAGGGCGATCATTTGATTTGCATGGGTGCGAGTGGCCAGAATGCCGACTCAAACCTACCATTTTGGAGATTCGTCTGATATGGGAGCTGAGAACTCAGCTTCACAAAATGGAGTTCACTCCATCCCCAAAGCAGAGGTAAGTAGATAGATTACTCTCTTAAGGGCTGATCCCGGGGCTTGAACGATGTGGCGCCACACACCTTCTCATGGCCCAAGAGGTGTTCACACATAGTAGGACTATGTTGTATTATTCATTAGAGGGATTAGTGGTACTTAAGGAAGAATATGTAATTACAAGGGCAAAACAGTAAATTGGCCTATTGTAATTACGAGCATCTGTGAAAGTTCATTGTACTGATGATTGGTTATATCCAATGGACATAGAAATATTTATGGCAAGAAGAGTTCAACTGCCGGTCTTCAGTGGAATGCCTGACAGTTAACGGATGATGGATATCGTTACTAAAGAGTTTAGTCAGTTATTCATGTACCGTTGGAGCTTCGAGCCATAGGCCCATAAGGTCCCCTTGGTAGCTTGGATATAAGTTGAGAGTCAGTTTTTGGGTCTATTTGAAATGTTCAAATTGACAAGAGGGAGTTCGATTGATATAATTGAACGAGTTAATTAAATATGATGTAATTAAATTTATGTATGAGATACATTAATTTGGAAGAAATTGGATATAAATATGATTTAGATATAGTAGAGGAAAATATTATAATTAATATATGATATTAATTTAGATGTTATGAATATGATAAGATCACATCCATTGGACGGTTATAAAGGAAATGAGATGGCATCTCTTCTGTTCTAAATAATGGATGAGTGCATTATAAATAACTGACGGCGTGTTGAGCTCGAGGGCGCAGATATTGTGAAAAAGATAGTGTCATCGTTTAGAAAATCAGTGCCTATACGATAATGACTACACGATCGCTTACATATACGATATTGCTAAGTGATCGCTTATCGATTACACCGTCTCGCGCTACTAACTAAACGATCATTTACCTTTTTTTAAGCGATCTTTTAGCTCCCGGTATTTACTAAACGATCGTATAGATGATTGCTTAGTTTTTCTTATGGGATCGTTTCGACGATCGCTCATCCTTTTCCTACATGATCGTTTATATGATCGCTTACCTTTTCCTACCGATCGTTTAGACGATCGCTTACTTTTTCCTACACGATCGTATACTTCACCTAAATGATCAAGCATCTTGTCTATCCGATAGATGACCTCATCTCCACTTGCTTGATCGTTATGTACGGTCTCTCTTCCTTCTTCTCTCTACCAAATTCGAACAAAGCCCACACTTTGGATTCTCACTCCAAGAATACTGAGAGCTCTGAGTGGTGTTGTCTTCTCCGTTTCCTTCTGTCCGGGTGGTGATTGTTCGAGGTAGACGGTTGAGTTTTAGACTCGTTGTGAAGGAGAAATCCTCATCTGGTATGATCTTTTGATCTCTTTAGCATTATGAATGCATATTAGTATGTGTTGAATGTATATGTGATAATTCAGTCACAATAAATTGGAAAGATCCGCTTCCGCTCGTAGGTACTCTTGAATAAAAGTTTCTTCAATTATAAATATAAATGATAACTAACTTCCCACAATATATTTATAACCTATAGTTTTAATATTTCATCTTATGAAGCAATAAACCATAACTCTTTTCTATTCCATGACACTTAATGTAAATCTCATTCACATTAATCCTCCACTTGATGTATTTTATACACCATACCAATCATATCATATATAATCGAATTACCTCTTGTCAATTTGAATATTTCAAATCAACACCAAGTACTGATCTTCAACTTGAATCTATTGAGCTACCAAGGGGACCTTATGGACCTATAGCTCGAAGCTCCAACGATATGTGAATAATTGACTAAACTCTTTAGTCATGAGATCCACCATCCGTTAACTGCCAAGCACTCCACTAAAGACCGACAGCTGAACTCTCCTTACTATAGATATATTATGTGTCCATCTTAACTAATCAATAGTGTGACAACCCTTCATAGATCACTCATAAGTACAGCTCGGTCAATAACTGTTATGCCTCTGTAGTTACATCTAACTTATTAATTAGCACTAAATCCTCCAATGAACGTAAGACTTACTATGATTGAGTCTTCTCTTCCAAAGAGAAGCTGTGGCCACTATGTTTAAGCCCCAGAATCAGCCCATTAAGGGAGCAATCTATCTACTTATCCCTACTTCATGGAAGAGTGAATTCCATCTTGTGTAATTGAGTTCCCAACTCCCAAATCAGAAAAGTCCTCAAAAAGATAGGCATGTTGAGTTGGCAATCTGGTCACTCTCACCCATACTAATAAAAAAACCACCCTCAAAGGCAGGAGTTCCCAAAATACTCAGGATTGAGGTCGTATCACCTAGGTTGTTTAGGTGAGATGTAAGTCTCCAGTATCAACGACATGTCTAGTCATCTCGTGGTCTGGTCTTATACAAATTCTTTGTATAGAACACCTCCGCTCGCATGTCTCCACATGAATAGTCAAGATCTACCATGTAGTAGTTTACAACACTTGCAAACCTCTACAAAGCGTGTCGTATCCGTAGTGTCACCAGGATCAAGTATCCCATCTTAATCCTTATACTACAGACCCCTATTTAGGTTATCACTTAAAACACGATCCACTTGTATATCACATATACATGCTTAAGTTTACATAAGATAACAATGGAACTTTGTTTATTGGATATGAGTAAATGTCAGAATAAAATAACAATTATTTTATTTATAAGTAATGTGTATAGTTACAAACCACGAGACTTCGGGAGAATTAGGACACAAATTCCATTAATATATATATATTACATTGTAAATTTGTAATTTGAAAATATCCACGAAGGAGGGGATAAGAAAACTCCTATTTATAAGATTGGAAGTTTTGAGTCATCACTTGATTGCTGGATGAAACAGACCATAGGCTAAAGAGTAAAGATAGATAAAAGATAATGGATGTTCGTTCACTCTCAAACACCAACACCACCACCTCCTCCGCCTCTTTCTTCGCCGTCTTTCCCCCACATCGCCGCCGCCACCACCACCATTCTAACCCTTCTTCCGCAGTCATTCTTTTCTCATTGAAGCCACCCCCGCCGCTGCCGCCTCGTTCAGATTCTGATGATTCCTCCAGTTCAACCCCCCCGCTCTCCGGCCGCATCCGTCGCCCCCAAACCCTAAAAACTACTTCCTCCCCTAAACGCACTACCTCCAAAGTTCCCTCTAACCCTCTCAAGAATCTGGTCGGCTCCGCCTATGTTCCTGTTCTTCCTCCGCCGCCACCGCCGCCGCCCCCTGTTTCCCACTCGCTCTCCGACAAGCTCTGGCTCTCGAGTAAACTCTCGCCACCGCCTCTCCCGATTCCGGAGAGATCGGAGGAAGACCAAAATGAAATTGAAGAAATTGAAACTGAGAATTCTTCGAGTAAGGGGCGGAGAGAAGTTCAATTCCGTCAAGAGGGTAAGGTTTTTGTCGGGAACTTGCCTAATTGGATAAAGAAGCATGAGGTCCAAGAGTTTTTCCGGCAGTTTGGTCCCGTGAAGAATGTGATATTGATTAAGGGTCACAATGCTATGGAAAGAAATGCAGGGTACGGATTCGTCATATACGATGGGCTAACTGCAGCTAAGTCGGCCATGAAAGCCGTTGAATTTGACGGTGTGGAGTTTCACGGAAGGGTTTTGACTGTGAAATTGGATGATGGGAGGAGGTTAAAGGAGAAGACGGATGAGAGGGCGAGATGGGTGGAGGGAGATGACAACGTGGAGTTTCGCTCCCATTGGCATGAAGAGAGGGATAAAGCACGAAAGGGCTTTCGCAAGGTTATTGAGACAGAGCCGGAGAACTGGCAGGCGGTTGTCTCGGCTTTCGAGAGGATCAAGAAGGTAGTTTCTTGAATTCCTTCGAAATGTTTCTGAATTATGCAAATTCTCTTATATAAATGAGAATAGTTTATATGTAAATTCACTAGGATTGTTGCTCAACTTATATGTAAATTTCTTTCTATTTGTTGTATTTCAACTTTGGGTCAAATACTTTCAATCTTTTTAGTTCAACGATATATTGTTGGGTTGGAGATTTGAGCATCAGACTTTTAGTCGAAGTTATAACGATTCAACTAGTTGAGCTATACATGGTTGGGCAATGTATCAAATATTTTTTTTATTACCGTAGTTCTAGCCAACCTTGCCATCTTTAGGCAATGGGCCTTGAGCTTTCTTTTTTGCACCATGTTTCCATAGCTTGCATTTTTCATGGTTATTGAATCTATGTTGGGTTGGATAACTCCATTGTAGTAATATAATAATGTGGTTGAAATACAGATATTGTCTTTGCTCCACATTTGTGTTCTTTCATTTATCTTTATGAAAGCTTTGTTTCTGTTTTTGTTTTGGTTTTTGTTTTTGTTTTTTTCTCTTTTGAAAAAGAGAAAAGAAGAAAAAATAAATTCATTAGTTAGTAAGGTTGGCAGAAATAATTGAAGACTTCATGGTATAGTATAGGTACTTTAAACTGTTAGTTTACAACAAATTAATGAATGCTTTTGGAATAACTTTTTCGGGTATTCATGCATAGTTTTGTCTTATAAGTTATAACTGATAATTCAGGGTTTCCCATTAATTTTGGAGTTTGTTGTAAGAATTATAAACAAGCTGAGTGCGTATATATTGGTATAACAAAGTATCATCGTGCCTACCTGTGTTCATTCATTCAAACTTTCACACCCAATGGTATATTCATGAGCTTGAGGGTATGCAAGCTCTGAAACATCTCACATTCACCTTTTGCTGAATTTTATACATAAAAGTTGAATTCAAGCATTTTCATATTAATTGTTTTGATCTTTTCTGTTATTTTGGGGTGAATTCTACTATCATTAAGCCTTCTAGGAAAGAGTATGGTTTGATGGTGAACTACTATGCAAGAAGAGGTGATATGCATCGTGCACGTGAAACCTTTGAAAAGATGCGAGCTAGGGGAATAGAACCTACATCTCATGTCTACACAAAGTAATGACTATACCTATTTTTCCCTTTTTCTTTTGTCATATGTTAATTTGATTTCTATGTCAGCCAAACATTTTTGTTTGATTTATTGACACAAATGTCATCATTCCAGTTTTGAATGGTTAAAGTTTGATTGATCTGTATAGAACGGCAATAGTATTTTATGCTTGAAATATATATACAGATGGTATATAACTTAATTTCATTGCCAAAAATATATATACTATATTAATTCAATCTAAATGTTTTTCTCGAGTGCTTCTCTTACGATAACAGTAAGCTTTAAATGATGTGCAGCCTTATTCATGCTTATGCAGTTGGTAGAGACATGGGAGAAGCATTATCTTGTGTTAGAAAAATGAAAGAAGAAGGCATAGAAATGAGTTTGGTAACTTACAGCATTCTTGTGGGTGGATTTGCCAAAATGGGAAATGCAGAGTAAGTAGTTACCATTAGAAGTATGCATGCGTAGATTCATAAGATTTTCATTATATCTATACACATACATACATACATACATACATACATATTATATTTCTTTTGCTTTATGTGTCAGAAAGCCGGACAACTATATTGTATGGTAGAAAGGATAAAAGAAATCTAAACTAGCCCTTCTCTCAAAATAATAATAATGAATTGGGTAGTTTTATGTCCTTTCTTACTTTACCATGGATATATATTCTTGCCATTGGAGTCCTTTGAAAACTAGTGAAACCTACAAGTACCTGATAGTCATTTGCACCAGTGATACCTCTCTTATACAAATAAAGAGGCTGTCTGCGTTGTCAGACCTCATGAACATTTGATTAGGCTTCTTGATTAATATGTGTGTATGTGTGTATATAATTGAAAAAAACCGAGCTTTCATTCATTAGTGTCTACTTAAGTTTATTAATCGTAGGCTTGTAGTCATGTGGTGGTCCTCTTCATTGTGAGGGTTCCATGGTAATGATCATTGCAATTTTGCAGAACAACATCAAGGGTTGCCTTTATCTGGCTGCCTTATGGTTGAACCTATGAAGGACACATTTTTTTTTTCTGTAATTTCTAGTCTTTTAGAATTTTTTTTCTTTGTTTCCAACTTTCCATACCCATGGGCAAGATGCATAAGCCATTTTCCCTTTGCTTCTATTTTGTCTAAATTGTATTACATTTGCATTTGTCTTGGAAGATCTGCAGATCACTGGTTTCAGGAGGCCAAAGACAAACACTCTTCATTGAATGCAATCATTTATGGGAATATTATATATGCTTACTGGTAATTTGAGATATCAATTTTGACTTTAATTATTATGGAAATGACAAACGCCTTCCTTGTTTATGTCGCTGTCAAGTCTCTGTTTTCTTGGATTATTTGCTAGTGTTTTACAAGGGGCATGCCATTATATTTATTAATTAGTTTTGGCTGCAGTCAATCATGCAATATGGATGGAGCTGAAGCTTTGGTGAGGCAAATGGAAGAAGAAGGCATAGATGCTCCAATTGACATATATCACACCATGATGGATGGCTATACAATGGTTGGTGATGAGGACAAGTGTCTGCTTGTGTTTGAAAGATTTAAGGTACAGTTCCAGTGTAAAGTTATTATTGTTTTCTTTTCTATTTATTTATTATCTATTTTGGGGGGTAGGGTGGAGGTGGTGGTAATGGGTGATGTTATCATTTTTCGGTGGAATCTTTATACATAATATTCACACAAGTCAATTTCAGATGACCTTGATTGCATTGGTCGTAAGAATTTTGGTCTCACAGACATATGAATACCAAAGAAATGATTGAGAAAGTCAATTTCAGAAGCCGAAATCGAAAGAGAAATTTGGTTAGGGTTGGGAAAATTTTTATGGTGACAAGGAGTTTTATGGGAAAAATTTGCATTGGCTAGCAATAACGATTTGAAGTGAAATCGAAAGAGAACGGTTCAATTAGAGCGCTAATAAACTGTGTTTAGTTAGGGTTGCTGTTGTTTATATGGTCCGTACCTAGCATTCTTTATCTGGGTTGGTATTGCCCTTCTCTATCAATGAAATAATTGTCATCAATTTTAATTACACTGCCTTTAAACTTCTCATATTCTATTAATTATGATGCAGGAATGTGGTTTGAATCCATCGGTCATTACTTATGGATGTCTCATTAATCTTTACGTAAAGGTAAAATTATTTTTTTATCCCCCTTTTCATTAATCATATTCTCGATTTCCTTATGTAATCATATGGTAAATCTTTAGATGGAAATGAAGCATAACATTAGTTTATACCTGTTTCCTTTCCCCTATTCCTGTGTTTGGCCTCACCACTTTTTTCTTTCAAGATGACAATGGGTAATCAAATGATGGACATGTTATTCTTGATATATATCAGAAACAAGAAGAAAAGATGAAAAAAGATAACAAACTATTGCTATTTTGTCAAGTTCTTTCATATTTCTGGGGTATGTTACACGTGTTATTGTGTTTATACTTGCATATCAGATTTTTGCGGCTGTAGCTATTTAAATTACGATTTGCATTTTACATCACTTCCTATGAAAGTTTTGGACGTCTAAATACTTTGCTAGGAGTTGGGACACTGAAAGCTGAGTGAATTTGGTTGTCACATCACTTCTTCTCGTCTCTATGATGATTCTGATTTTGAAGATAATGATGCCTGTTATTACGAATATCATCGTTACATAGGTTCTTGCATGTATAGGGTTACAGATTATCTTTTATTATTTTTTACCTATCTTTCGTCATTCTTTCAGCTTGGGAAAGTTTCCAAAGCTTTGGAGGTTAGCAAAGAAATGTTGCACGCTGGCATAAAACACAACATGAAGACCTACTCCATGTTGATCAATGGGTTCTTGAAGTTGAAAGATTGGGCTAATGCTTTTGCTATTTTTGAAGATTTGATAAGTGATGGTATTAAGCCTGATGTAGTACTTTATAATAATATTATCACGGCATTCTGTGGGATGGGGAAGATGGATCGTGCTGTTTGTACTGTCAAGGAAATGCAGAAGCAGAGGCACAGGCCCACAACTCGAACATTTATGCCCATCATACATGGTTTTGCGAGAAAAGGAGAAATTAAGAAGGCGCTAGATGTATTTGATATGATGCGGATGTCTGGATGCATTCCAACCGTGCACACCTATAATGCTCTGATTCTTGGTCTTGTTGAGAAGCGTAAGGTAATCATCTCAAGTGACTGCTATAGAACGTTCCATGCCTTGGGAAGTTCCTTTCTAACCACAGCTCCCACGAGATTACTCTAGTAGTAGTATTAAGCCATAAGATCCTGACTTTTCTTTAAATGTTGGCCCCATAAAATGAAGTACTCGAAATCTTTAACGCCTCTATGGAATGCCGACTCCATCCAACTTCTCATGTCCATGAAACTAATTGTAGATGGATGTTTGCATTTTAATTTGCAAGATCCTAGTTTCACTCATATTGTTGTAGTCTTTTTAAAAACTTCTGGTGGAGTTTCTTATTTCCTTTTTATTTTATTGTATGATTGTTCATCCATAATTTCATTAGTAGTAATAGTTCACTTTTTGGGGGAATTCTCCTCTTTTAGATGGAGAAGGCTGTACAAATACTGGATGAGATGACGTTGGCTGGCGTAAGTCCAAATGAACACACATACACAACCATCATGCATGGTTATGCTTCTTTAGGTGATACAGGAAAAGCATTCTCTTACTTCACGAAACTGAGGGATGAGGGTCTGGAGCTCGATGTTTATACATACGAAGCATTGCTTAAAGCATGCTGCAAATCAGGCAGGATGCAGAGCGCATTGGCAGTCACCAAGGAAATGAGTGCTCAAAATATCCCAAGAAACACCTTTATTTATAACATTTTAATTGACGGGTATGCCATCCAAGATGTATTAGTTTCTGATTATTTTGATGTTTCTTTCATGTAATTCTCATTGCACTAATTATCTTTTTCCATGTAGATGGGCTCGACGAGGCGATGTTTGGGAGGCAGCTGATCTAATGCAACAAATGAAACGAGAAGGGGTTCAACCTGACATCCACACATACACATCCTTCATAAATGCTTGTTCCAAGGCTGGAGATATGCAGGTATCCGCCAAAATATCATCTCTTTTTAGTTTATAGAACCCGTTTAACCTGTATTTGTTTATAGAACAAATATATTTTGACCATTTGAATTTGAATAGTCTATTCCAAAAATAAAACTAAGCTTTTACTGAGACAAGTGAAAGGATACAGATTGGACCAATATAAAAGAAGAGAAGTGCTCTGGGAAAAGGACTCCAATTGGGTTGAGGGAATGGAACAACATGAAAACTGTGAAAAGGACTCCAATTTTTGTTATCTTATGAAATATTGGGCCGAGGAAAATAGGAGAATGTTTTGAAGTTTTGGGAGTCCTTAGGTAAAGTAAAGTGTGGTGGCCTATGCCTAGATTTTATAGCTCTTTTGAATGTTGGTTTCTAAGCATTTTGGTAAATATCCTTCCACTCATAGTTGGTATTTAGGTTCATGAAACATCATCCCTTCATCAGTCCATGATTTAACCACCATCTTTGCATGTATCAAATTCTAACCAGTTAACTATTTTCCAGAGAGCAACTAAAACAATTGAAGAAATGAAATCTACTGGAGTGAAGCCTAATGTTAAAACGTATACTACACTGATTCATGGTTGGGCACGTGCCTCTTTACCAGAGAAGGCATTATCATGCTTTGAAGAGATGAAACTATCTGGGTTGAAGCCAGACAAAGCTGTTTACCATTGTCTGATGACGTCATTACTTTCAAGGGCCACTGTTGCAGAAGGATGCATTTATCCTGGCATTCTCTCTGTTTGCAGAGAGATGGTTGATTGTGGACTAACAGTAGATATGGGGACAGCAGTTCACTGGTCCAAGTGTTTACTCAAAATTGAGAGAACTGGTGGTGAGATTACTGAAGCCTTGCAGAAGACCTTCCCTCCAAACTGGAACTTGTATAACAATGCCCTCACAAGCTCCGATGTAGCCCCGGATGACGAATCTGATATAAGTGACGACGAGGATGACAACATATGTCAGGGGGGAGTATCGAATGCTGGCGATGATGGTGAAAGCGATGGTGATGTAGTTGGCAGATCATGGTTTTGAGTGCAGGATGGCTCTGCACAAAAGCCTAGAAACAGACCTTTTGAGAATTGAGAGCACGCAAATAGAATCCCACTGTTAAATGGTTAGTAATTTGGCCCTACTACCTTGTTCACCGATTCAACCATTTGGTTTGAGATTATATTCTTTTATGTAGAGGCTTTTAGATTTACTGATTTGCTGTTTATGTAATAGTTTCCTATATAAATCTATTGGGGGACTTCCTGTTTAAAAGAAAGTAGGCTAGTGGAAGGAGGCATTCTGATATCAAGATGTAAACTTAAAAAGAGGAGATTAAACTTGAGTGTATATTCAGCTGATTTTTATATGGAAAGCATCCTCCACAAGGCTTCCAAACATTTCTCTATTTGGTAAAGAAAAATCAACATCTAGAGCGAAGAGATTTGAACTTCTGACCTTGGAGGTCTATGTCTTTACCAGTTGAACTATAACTAGGTTAGTTGTAACTGTAACTAAGATTTATTATCTTACTGATTTTCTTGACATCCAAATGTTCTAGAGTCGGGCGGATTGTTCTATGTGTAAGTTGGTTCGGACACTTGCTTTTAAAAAAAACAATTAGGTTGGTTGTACAAAATTGTATCGAGATTGATCTTCTTAAATTATGCCATTGATTTGACACTTTCAAACTCAAAATAAATTCGAACAGAAAACAGGCATGGTTGATTCGACGATAAGGAAGCATTCTTGTGGTTCCACCAAACAGCATTGCAGATTTTAACATGTTCTTCCCACCACTGCCTCATCTCCATCAAGGAAGCAAAGTGGGGTTTTAAAAATCAAACCATCTCAGGGTCCAATGTGATGAAATTGAATCTTTGCCTAATTTTGCAACTAGTTTTGAATGATTGTATAAAGTTTATTCTTGAATTCAAACAGTTTAGAAATGGACAAAAAGAATAGTGGTTTAAGTATCATAATCTGTTGGATTAGTTGAATGAAGCTTCATGGCTATGGAGAGTCAATGATGAACATGTGCAGTCATGGATAATTTTTATTATTATTATTATTTTTGGATGAATATCATAATCAAGGGAGACAAACCAGCTCATTTGTGCACCTACTTTCTAATTGATACACACAAAAACCTACAAACCGCCTTAATTTTGAGATTTGTACAACTTCAAAGTCTCTTTATAGAGACATGTACCCGTTAAATTATTGGCAGAAAAACCTAACCACCCAATATGTTATATTTATTGTATATTATCTTTGTACATATATGTAGAGAGAATTTACGACCCTACATATATATATATATTGCATAAGTCATGCTAAAAAAATGCATGCAAATATGGTAAAAAGTAAATTATTTGAAGATAAGTCAAACTCAATTGGTATAGTATTTATAACTTTGAAATCAGTGATTCAATTTTCTTCTCTCATATATTGTTAAGAAAAAAAAAGTGATTACGACTTTGTAATGTGATACTTTTGCTTTAAGTAATTATGTTCCTAAACTATTTAATCCAAATTTCAAGTTTTTCCTTGCTAAGTACTAAAACATATTTTGTTTTATATGAAATTCTTTAAGATGATTGATCATGTCTGTCTGATGAGCTAAAATTTTTAATTAGAACAATAAAAAGATGGTTGTAGTAATTTTTTTTTATTATGAAGTAAAAATAATGTATGCTTACAGAAAACAAAAAGAATTTAATTATTTGAAACAAATTGACAATAAATGCACATGAAGTTTTCCAATAAAAAGAAAACATATCAGGTCAAATCACAGCCATTGAAACAATGAGTTTCACCAACATTGCTATGACATTTTTTTTGTCTCTGTTCCTATACAAAATTGGCTCCACAAATGCTGTTTTTTAATTGATGTCATTCTCCATCATGTTGTTTAGCTAATACAAATATATATATATATATATATATATATATATTAAAAAATTCAATAAGTGGTGTATATTTGAATAGAAAAGAAAAACATGTCCACATAGATTCTAGAGTGAGTGTACGTGTGTGTGTGGCCGAACATGCGTACGTGTGTCTTTAAAACGACGATAATCTTCAACGTTGAGGGCGAAATGAGCATATATAGTTCAACCAGTATAGTGTATGTATCATCAACTTCATGATTAGAGGTTCGAATCCATAAATATTAGGTGGACTTTAAAAAAAGATTCCTCACCTTTGTTCTTATTTTTCTTTTTTTTTTAGTAAATACTTATTTAAAAAATTATTTTAAATGGTAAAACTGTTGAAAATATTTTTTAATATAACAAAATATCATAGTCTATCAGTGATAGACATTATCTATCAATGATAGATGACGGTAGTGTATCAATATCCATCACCGATAGACAACTATATTATTTTGATTCGTTTTACAATATTGGAAAACAACCCTACTTATTTCCCACATTTACACCATTTACACCTAGATTCGCAATTCATTGGCATATTATTTTACTCTATAGAAAATATAGCTGATAATGAATTGAATTAATATTTAAAAAATTTTTAGTTAAATGATACAAAAATTTTCCTATAAATGTGATCCTCATGGCTGCGAATAATTTTAATTTTACTTTATTTTAAAGACATCCAAGGGACCCATCCACATGGGATATATAGATATAAGGTACATATATATTATTGTTAACATTTTCCATGTACAAATCTTAATAAAAAAAAATATCAGTTTTGGTTTATTGACCTTTTAAATAAAAAGTCTTAGGGAATTAAAAAAAAAGTTAATTGCAAACCAAAAAAGATTGTGCTTTTAGCATTTTTGGAAGGTTTAAAAAAAATCTTCCAAAAGTTTGCTCAAATCATTAGCCAACCTGCTTCCTTTTGGTTATAAAAATTATATATTTCCAATTTTAAATGTAATTGGTCAACTACCCCACTTTAAAATGATTTTTTTTTTTTTTTTTTTACCAAGGCCAGAAATAAATCTAATTTTTTTTAGAATAGACAATATTATTATACAACAACAAGAGAATCCCACAGTCCAGATCAAGACATTAAAGCAACAAAACATAAGTAAAGACAAGACAACAAAACCAAATTAAAGCCAACAGGACCAGAACAAAACCAACACAAAAACGCAAACTAGCAAACCACTAGGAGAAAGGTAGAGAAAAGAACCCAAAACCACACAAACTAAGTGCTACAGCAAAACAGAGAACATCGTGAAGTTCAAAAAGAAAAAACATCCATACACACACTAGATAAAATCAAAAAGGTCAATCTACCAAGAAGTAGCACGAGCATGAACCGTAGAGACCATAAGGTGAACTAGAGTAGACACCAACCTCAGTCGACCTCAGTCGACCTCTATATAGTCGCCGCTCATGTAATATATGGAAGCACACCAGAAAACACGGAACAACTTACTATGCACCCTCTTATCCGACCCCACTCGACACAACCAACTCAACTCTAAATCTAATTTTCAACCTACTTAATTCAACAATATTAATTCACAATTATAACAATTAATGGATAGTATTAAAAAAAAAAAATTGATGTTCCACCAATAAATGTAAAATTTTTAACCGTATTTTATTCCTTAACTTTTTTTTGTTTTTTTTTTTTAATGCATGTCTATTTAATTTATAAGCTTTAAAAATATTAAAAAAATCTCTTACATATATTCAAAGCTTTTAAAGATTAATTATTCCGTCAGATGTTAATTAATTTTAAAAAAACTAATCTATTGATTAGAAATAAATTTTATTTGTGTGTATAGTAGGTCTATAAAATTTTAAAAATATATGGTAAATTGGATAAAGACCAATTATAATAAAATAAAAAATTTAGAGACTTATTACACACAAAATTAAAAGAATATTAGAAATTTTTGAAATTCATTGTCAAATAAATACAAACTTAAAAGTTCAAAAAATAAACTTATAATTTAAAGAGAACTAATATATGTGTATGTATGTATATGTATAGGGAAATTTTTCCTACTAAGATTGTGTGAAAATTTTCATACTATTTTTATATATTGTACGTAACATCAACATACTTTTAAAAATAGGGTGAAACCCGATACAAATATTTATAAACGTAAATTTATAGTATGAATATAGTAAGTATAGTACTACGAGAGTACTAGAAAATTTTCTAGATATATACATGCGTATATAAATATATATAGAGTAACCAATGGAAAATGGTAATAAAGTAGCAATAAATGTAGTTGCTAAATTTGAAAAAGAGAGAAGTTTTTTTTTTAAGGAAAAGGCATGTAAGTGTCATAAATTAAAAATGAGAAGCCCATCTTTTGAGGTCCCAATCAAAATCTCTCCTCATTAAATAATATTTGAACAAAATACAAAAGTTATTTTGAGTATTTTGTGCATGATTCCACCATCCCTCATTAAACAATTCACATGAACTTTGCCCTTTCTTTGTGGTCATACCCTACTTGTGTGTGTTTTTTTCTTCATTTTTTCCCCCAATCATACCCTACTTGTGCTTTTCATTTTCCCTTTTCTCAAGTTTTCTTTAGATTAATGTTAGATGTTCATGATTTAATTCGAGAAATTGATTTGTAAATCTATCTTAAACAGAAATGAAAACATGTATTTTTAGTTACTACTTAATTGAAACATAACGTGATTGTTCTTATCGAATGTTCACTTATTTCTTAAAGAATAAAATAAAAATTGTTCTTCTATAAAAAAGATCTAGATACTAATTTAGCATTACGTAAAGATATCTAATACTATAATGTTTACTACTAAGAAAGTGTTAGTATAAAAAGTTATCATATTTTGTTTTTGTAGAACACTATGATCACAAAGTTCCTTAAATTCTAAACTTTAAGGTGAGACTTTTAGAAAAAGAAAAAGTTCTTTGAAAAATTTAAAAAAAAAAAAAGAAAGAAAAAAAGAAAAAGTTGATAAAGATTTTTTTTTTTTTTGAATAGATATGTTCATAATTTTATTTGTATTTGAGTTGTCCCTTCCCATTTGGGTCACAATATAACTCTATTCACTTGCCTTTCTCTAAGTGGGAATCAGTTGACACACACACTATTTCTAATTAACATATACATTCTCTTGTCATTTCCCCAACCAATCCTTTTCATACTATTGTGCATCTTTACCCTCTCTCTCTTGTTTACTTCTCTTAGCCAATTCCTTTTTTTCTTTAATGCCTAATTCATAAAATATGTTCTTTTTTCCAAAAAAAAAAAAAAAAAAAAAAAAAAAAAAACTTGTTAATGTTGGAAAAAATGATTTAAAGTTAATCTTGGAGTAAACTAGCGATATATGTTTAGATTTCTATGTCCTTTAAAAGTGAAAATTCATTCCTATGGTTTGAAAAAACATACAAGATCATCCGATCATTGCAATGGGTAGAACGTTTAATAATAAAATACATAACATTTTTAAAGAATCGTAAATAGAGCAAATTTTATCGCTAATGAACTCCTATCAACGATATAGTCTATGACCATAGACTATGAGAACTAAAGCTAAATTTTGTTATATCTACAAATTCTTTTACATTTTTCTATATATGTTAGTATTTTGAATCTTAATGTTATATTTGTAACTGTTTATTTAATAAATTATAAGGATCATATATAAGACTTTCATATCAAACCCTAAGTACAAAATTATAACTTTTTACGACCATAATACTTAATTATAACTTCCTCAGATCAAATTAATAATTTATTAAAAATAAAAAAATTTTAAAAAATTAATTATCATTATGATTAATATTTTAGCCAATAAGAATTTAGCTCAACTGATATAATATTCATACTATCGATCTCAAAGTTTGAGGTTTGATTCTCCTACCCCACACTTTAATTACAATACCTTTCAATTTTTTTTAAAAAATATCCATCAATATTAACATTTAAGCTTCGGTTACTAATAACTCAATTAGTCGAGTTCTTTTTAATTCTTGTGAGGATATAAACTTTCAATCCTTGACTTAAATTAAATTAAAAACGGATGAGTTAGAGTTAATATGATTAGAGTTGAAAATAAATTAAAATATTAAATAGAAAGTTAGAGAGAGAGAGAGAGAGTAGATTGAGATTTGAAAAAGTGAAAGGACTGTTAAATTCAGTTAGGAAGGAAGGAGAGAGAGAGAGCATTAAATTGAGCATTAAATTGTCGAAACCTACAAATTAATTACACACACGAAATCCCTCACCAATCTCATCTTCTTCCTTTTCTTTCCCCTTTCCTTTATATCCCAAAGTCCGCCATTAAAACTCCACCTTCAACCTTCAACCTTCAACCTTCAACCTTCAATGGCGAACACCAAGAAGAAGCATCTCATGAAGTTCCCTTCCATTTTCAAATCCAGACTACCAGCACAGCCATGGGAATGGGATTGGCCTTCTTGTAAGCATCCCAAAACTCTCTCATTCCGCGCTCAAAACGACCTCGTTTTCAAGACCGTCAACTCCATCTTCTTCGACCAACCCTTCGAAACCACCACCACCACTCCTGATTATTCTTCACTTTACACCAACTCCTCCGAATCCGCCTCTGTAACCAACTCCACGGCGGCGACGGAGTCCCAAGAAGAATCACTCGAAACGGTGGTCCGCGGCGCTAGATCGGAGAGGCTCTTCTTTGAACCGGATCATACGAGCTCGATACTCGAGAAATCGAAGCCGATCGAGTCGTCGATTGAATCGGAACCGAGGTTAGTGTTTAAAGAGAGCTTGATTGTGTCGATTGAATCGGAGAATCCGTATGAGGATTTCAGGAAATCGATGGGGGAAATGGTGGAGAGCCTTGGAGTTAAGGATTGGGATGGATTGGAAGAGCTTTTGGGATGGTATTTGAAGGCTAATTGGAAGAACAATCATCGGTTCATCATTGGAGCTTTTGTTGATTTACTGATCCATATTCTTCTTGCTTCTTCTTCTTCTTCATCATCATCTTCTTCATCTTCTTCTTCGCTGTGTTCTAATTCAGAATCTAACTATTACACATGCACTGAATCTTCATCTTCTTCTTGTTCTTGTGCATCGTCTTTGAGATTGCTGGATCGATCTTCCATTGGAAAGGAGCTTCATGAGGAAGAAGATGATCATATCACAGAAACTCTGTAGAATTTCAGATTTCTTCCTCACTTTTGTTCTTTTTTGAGGGGTTTTATATTTTCCCCCTCTTTTTTTTTGTATTGTAAATACAATATTGATATTATATCTATATATAATATATATGAGCTTTTTTCCCCTCTATTTTGAAATAGATCATATGAATATGAACTTAATTAAGGATAAATTCAACTATAATTCAAACTTTAAATGTTAACTAATTACTTGTATATAGTATTTGAAGTGAAAAATGCGTTTGATGAGATTCTTGTTTTAGTGAAACATTTTGTAATGTCTCTTTCTCGTCTTGTCCTCGTGATAGCAATCACGCTGTTCATTGTGTATGTAGTTAATTATGTTTTTTTTAAGATTTTTTTTTAAATTGTTTCTTCCACCTTATAAGATTTTAGGAAAAGTTAGGTCATTAATTTTTTGTTAGCTAGATTTATAATGTTTTTATCGCTTACCTTTTGTTTCCGTTGTCCCCTTGAATTTGGTTTTGTATGGAAAAAAAATCATAATACATCTCTAAATTTAGTTCGTGAACATATTTGTTTCATTTCTATATTTTAGAAGGTTTATAATAGATCTCAATTTTGTTGATTTAATGTTTAGTGTCATACTATATCATTTAGAAATTACATGGTGAACTAATTTTGAATAATTTTAGGCTTTCTCTTAAAAAAAAAAAAAACTTTGACAAGTTATCTTAAATTAATGTAAAGACCTATTAAATACATAAAAAGTTGTTTTTCTTTCTTTTCTTCTAGCATAAAAAATGAAATTATAAAAACATACAAACAGATCTAAGAACATTCATGATGAACAAAAACCTCTATTCAAGGGGTGGTTTTAAGCAAAGTTTGTGTTGCATTAGTTCGGCAGGATTGACAAACCCATTATTTATTTATATATATTTTAAAGAGGGAACAAGATAATAGCAAATGTGACAAAAAAAAAAAAAAAAAAAAAAAAAACTACGACATAAGAAAAGGCCCTCACACAAGAGGAGTGTCTGTCCAAAGAGCTTAATAGGCCTAGTCCGAATTGGAACCTCCTCGATCCAAATGGCCAATGAAGAGGTGATTCCAGCATGATTTACAAGTGAGTGACCGATTATATTTTTCTCTCCAAAAATATAGATAATGTTCTTCGCTCCCACCTATAATAGTTTTATTTTTCCAAGACTAAATCATAAACAATCTTGGAATCGTTCTCTACAAAGACTTGGGTGAGTCCCAAAATCCAAAGACATTTCGAATAAATTTTGACATCCCTTTTAATGCTAGATCACATGGATGATGGTTTATAGGTTATGAAATCATATTGAACAATCTAAATGATGCATCTCCGAGAGGTTGGCTAGAGTTAGAAGAACACTCAGACAAGCTTACCATAAGTTTTTGTTGGAATGTTTAAAATCTAAAGATTCTTCTATAATCATGTTATCTTTCGACTAATAGATTAAAAAATCCATCGAGACTCTATTTGAATGAGTTTATACCTACACTTTTACTTAATAAAAATCCACAAACTAATTAAAAGCACAAATTACCATTTACCAATAATATTTTGATTATTACCTTATATGTTAACTATAAATTGGATTAATGTAAATTAAACTTGACAATTATAAATAAATAAATAAATAACTTGTGGATTCAAGATGTTATGGCCCAACACCGACTAGAATTCTAAAAGGTCCACTTATGATGGGCTTCTAATTTTTTTCGGCCCGTTGGATGCACCACTTTCTATGAGAAACATCCGTGACCATTGGATTTTATTAATTTATTTAGGGCTTTCTACCAATTTAAATTATATTTTTTCCATGAATAGCCAAACATGTCACAATATTACATACAAATCAAGTCCAAAAATTCATGATAGCCCATTCATTTCTAATCTTTTTATTAAAAAAATTTTTGAAAATCATGTGCTAGTTTTTTTCCAAAATTTTCAAAACCCATCACGAAAGAAAAATTTCAATTAAATTTAAGTGATTTTATTTCTTCCCTAATCTGTCTTATAATTTTTTCTCTCTTTAAATTTTGATTTTTGACTTAAAATTCAAAAGCTTCAAATTCAATACATTGCATTTAATAAATAATTATAATACCAAATCTTGGATTTCATCTATGTTTCGTTTCTTTTATATATAACAGGTTTATTTCAAATATCTACGATGTTATTTCAAATATACTTCGAACAACTATAGATTTATGGTTGTTATATAATATATACCCTATATTATAATTTTGATCTCATTTCTATATTCCACTTATTTTATCACATCTATCCATGTATATTTAGTCATTTACAAATATACACCCCATATTATATAATAGTAATGCTAGAATAAATTGTAAATTTCATCCTTAAAGTTTGGTAATTATTGTAATTTTCAATTGGAGTTAGTTACTTTATTTAAAGAAATTTCATAGCAGGTGAATAATTTTGGGAACATGACCACACTAACATATTCCTGAGATTTAAGAATATATAACATATTTGTTAACTAATAAAATAAGAAACAATTAAATTAAAAGCACTCATTAATGTTATATATTTGTAAGTAATGATTAAAAAAAATATATTAAGAAAACTCTCTAGATAATTATAGGGTCCTTTTTAAATATAAAAAATATTTAAAAATGTTTACATTTTATAGTAAAAAGTTCAAAAAGTATAAAACACTTTTGGAATTTTTTGTTATAAAATGTAAATTTTTTTGAAATTTTTTTATTTATAAAAATTTCTCTAATTTTTAATATTAAATTCATTTTATTTTTCTTTAATTTTTTTAATTATAAGATACAACAAAAATTATTAAATAAGAGGAAGAATATACTATAAAATTAAAATTGTCCAAAAAAATATGTAGAAATCTAATTATGAAATACCGATTAAGTTTAAGTTATTTATGATATATCGCTAATGAGGTAGGTTGATTGTATAAATTCTGTTGGAATTCAAATTTAAAGCCTAAAACTTAAATACGAATAATTCTTATTTTCTCAATTCTATCCTTTTCATTATTTTTGCATAAAATTTCTTACTTTAGCAGTTTTCTTTACATCAATATTTCATAAATGATTTGACCAAACTGTAATTTCTTAAAATTTTATTTCATAAATGATGGATAAAAAATTAAGGGAAAAAAAACTTTTTTAGTTTCTGAGTTTTGAAAAATAGGTTTAAATGATCCCTAAGTTCATATGTATTATTTACTACTATTTTGTTATTATTTTAATTATGAAATGATATTTTAAAAATAAAATAAAATAAACTAAAATTTCTCTCCCATCTCCCTATTGAGATTGATGTCCTAAATCTCTCTTATACTTTCATAGTTTGTAAACTTTGTATAACCAAATAGTTATTATTAAAATAATTGATAATTGTTATTTTATGAGCATACACTAAATTCAATAAACGAGGATCCTAGGTTATTTTATGTAATTTAAACATGTATGTGAGACATACAGGTGGATTTTGTTTAAATGATAACCTAAATAGTCTGTAGTAGATAAATAAGGTTGGGTATCTTATCCTAGTGACACTACGATTACGACCCGCTTTGTAGATGTTACAAGTGTTGTAAAGTGCTACAAATGATCTGATCCCGATCATTCATGTGGAGATATATGAGCGAAGGTATCCTATACAAAGAGTTTGTATAAGACCGGACCACAAAATGACTAGTCTCATTATATAATGTCGTTAATAGTAGAGACTTACATTTCACCAGGATGACCAAATGTGACATGACCTGAATCCTTAGTGAGTTGTGAACTTCTACCTATGAAGGCTGTCCTTTAATTTACATGGGTGAGATTGGCCAGATCGCCGACTCAATATGCCTACCATTTTGGGGATTCATCTGATTGGGGAGCTGGGAACACAACTATATAAGACGAAATTCACTCGTTCCCTAATGTCGGGGTAAGTAGATAAATTGCTCCCTTAAGGGCTGATTCCAGGACTTGAACAATGTGGCCACTGAAGGATCCCTAACGGGAGGGAAGCATAAGCAGAAGCAAGATCGACCCAAATCCTCCATTTTTCATTGAATATAAATTTTACAGTAAACAAGAAACAAGATATGCATTTAACTAGAAATTACAGCATGCTAATAAAAGGTTTTTGAAACCTTACCTTTGAAGATTTTTCTTCAAGAATTCCCTCGAACAGCACACAAACGACTTGAAGACTTTCTTAAAAAAAAAAAAAAAAACTTCAAACAAGTTCGACCACGACCACAAAGACTTCCTCGATATTCTCAGGGTGAGAACCCAAGAGTAGTGGACTCTGACTATTTTGGATTAAGAAGAAATTTTGTAGAGAGGAGAAAAGAGATTTGGAAATTGTTCAACAACAATTTCATAACCCATAACTCTTCTGTCTCTTTTCTCTTGCTCAATCGATCAACTACTACCAAAGAAGAAGAAACTTTTTCTTTTTCTACATGACAAAAATAACAACCACCCACTTACGTGGGTGGAGAGAAAAGGAGGTGAAAGGAGTTGTAATTCTCTCCCTTATTATTAAAATAATCATTAACATAGATATAAATATGATAACTAACTTATCATGTTATATATATATATATATATTAAACTATATGTTATACCAAATATAACATATAACCTATAGTTGTAATATTGTATCACATACAATATAAACTAGTTTCTTTTCTCTCTTAAATGACATTTAATATAAATCACATTTATATTAAATTTAACAACTATGAACCAATTCATAGAAACTATATTTGAATCTTATTCTAATGTTTATTTCCTCTTACTAAAGTTATAATGTATCAAATACATTATAATAATTATATCACATATAATTAAAACAACTTAATTATATCATATATAATTAAATTCCTCTATTAGTTTGAACCATTCAAATTAATCCAAAAACTGATTCTCAATTAATCCTATTGAGCTACCAAGGGGACCTCATGAACCTGTAGCTTGAAGTTCCAATGGTACATGAATAATTAATTAAACTCTTTAATTAAATTATTCACCATCTGTTAACTGTCAGACACTCCACTGAAGACCGACAGCTGCACTCTTCGCACTACAGATATATTTCTGTGTCCATTGGATATAACCAATCAACAGTACGATAACCCTTCACAAATTGCTCCTAAGTACAACTAGGCCAAAAATACCATTTTGCCTCTGTAGTTACATTTAACTCATTAAGTACCACCGATCCCTCTAATGAACAATAGATCATAGTCTAACTATGATTAAACCCCTCTTGGGCCAGGAGAGGGTGTGGCAGCACATTGTTCAAGATTTGAAATCAGCCCTTAAGGGACCAATTTATCTACTTACCTTTACTTCGGGGAAAGAGTGAATTCCATCTTGTGTAACTGTGTTCCTAGCTTCTCAATCAGACGAATCCCCAAAATGGTAGGCTTGTTGAGTTGATGATTTGACCACTCTCACCCATACAAATCAGAAGATCGTCCTCATAGGCAGTAGTTCACAACTCACTCAGGATTCAGGTCATGTTACCTATGGTCATCCTGGTGAAATGTAAGTCTCTAATGAGACTAATTATTTTGTGGTTCGGTCTTATACAAACTCCTTTGTATAGAATATCCCCGCTCACATATCTATACATGAATGATCAGGATCAGATCATTTGTAGCACTTTACAACAATTGTAACACCTACAAAACGGGCCATACTCGTAGTATCACCAGGATAAGGTACCCAACCTTATCCATCTACTACAGACCATTTAGGTTATCACTTAAACATGATCCACCCGTATGTCTCTACATACATGTTTAAGTTACAAAGATAACCTTAGATGTTAGTTTATTAGTTTGTGGCTAATGCAAATAAAATATCATATATTTTATAGACAATGAATTTGAATAAAATATCATATATTTTATTAAATACACAATGAGTTTGTTCAATAATATTTACAAATTATAGGACCCTACGAGATTTAGGGCATTAACCCCAACAGCCACACCCTCTCTTGGATCGAGAGGGATTTAGTCATAGTTGGACTATAATTTATTGTTCATTAGAGAGATCAGTGGTACGTAAGGAGTTAGATGTAACTATAGGGGGAAAATAGTAATTTTGGCCAAACTATACTTACGAGCAATTTGTGAAGGGTCATCACCCTGTTGACTGGTTATATCCAATGGACACATAAATATATATGTAGTGAGAAGAGTGCAATTGTCGGTCTTTAGTGGAGTGACCGACAGTTAATAGATGTTAAATAATTTAATTAAAGGAGTTTAATTAATTATTCAAGTACCATTGAACTTTCAATCTACAGGTCCATAAGATCCTCTATGTAGCTCAATAGGATTATTGAGAATTAATTTTGGATTAATTTGAATTATTTAAATTAATTGAGAAAATTAATTATATATGATATAATTAATATAATATATTTGATATATTATAATCTAAAGTTGATTTTGAAAGGAATTAAATATTTGAATATGATTCATATGATTAAATTTAGTATAAGTGTGATTTATATTACATACCATGAATGATTGAGAGAAATTAAAACTATAGGTTATGTGTTATATTTGGTATAACATATAGTTATATATACATATAATAACTAGTTAGTGTATATATAGATATAGATATTAAATTTAATTTAATTTTGAATTAAATTAATTGAGGAAATTATTCTAGTTTTTCTCTATATTAATCGTGTGGCCAAAAAGAATGGGAGGAAGTTTTAACGATGGTCTTTCTCTTCTTCACGAGAAAAAAAAGAGCATAGAAGAGAATGTCTTTCTGTGATTCACTGTAATCTACCAAGAACACACAGAGAAGAAAAAAGTTTTCTTCTTCCTCTCTTGAAATCCCCTCTCTCTTCCCAAAAAGATAGTAGAGCCCACACCTCCTACTTATTCTCAATCCTTAAGGAGAATACAGGAGGTTCACTTGTGGTGGTGGCCACTTGATTTTGTTATGTTTGAGATTTCTATACGAGAAGAGTTCGTGACTGGATCGAGGGAATAGTGAAGACATTTTGGCTTCAAAGGTATGTGTTACTTTTTCCCTAATTCATTCTCCTTAGCATGCTGTAAAATTGTCTGTATAATTGCATATTTTATGTTATGTAATTTGAATTTTGTGAAAAACAGAAAAGTTGGGATCGATCTCGCTTCCGCTGCGGACTTCACAGTTTCCTTCAATCCCAATCCCATTCCTTTTCCATCTTCATCTTCCTTCCCCCCTTCTCTTCCTAGGAACAAGATTCACAAAAATGGAGCAAAACTCTTGTCTAGACTAGACACTTCAATCTCTTTCCTCTGTTGGATGTTTTGTGGGGACGGCGAAAGAAATGGCTTCTTGAAGAAGCTTGGGCATGAAACCAAAGATTACATTTGTCGAGGATCTTACTTGGCTTGAGCATGGGCTCATGCTTCTTGGCCAAGACTTCAAAAAGGCTTGCCAAGATATACACTCAAGCATTTTCATTTGTCCATGTCCAACGCTCATATGCCTCATGAATGTTTCGATGAGAATTTTGAGCAGGAAAAAGAGGACAATCCTCCATAAGGACAAATCTCAGATCATCGACGATTAATATTGTGTTGATTGTGTTTTTGCATGTTGCGTAAATTTTGCTGGTAAGTTTGTCGGCAGAGAGTAAGCTTAGTGTTATGGAAGTCATAATGAATTTGCTGAAACATACAATTTATTTATATTAGTATTCAAGCATTACCCATTTGGAAAAACCAATCAAATTTAGCAAAATAAATTTAATGCACCCTATGTGACATTTATTTTGCAATGATGTTTCAGTAAGGTATGGTAAAAGCTACCGTAGGGTGATCAAGTACCCCTTCACTAAAATGAGACCATCTCAACCAATATACAGAACAACTTCTTGTTACTGTAAATATCAATCACCATTGTTCGGTCCAGAAACTATTAACTGGCTTAACATTTTCTTGTAAGTGTGTTGGGTTTTATGTCCTAAAAACTCGCAGTTTGTAAAATAATAAACATCTTTTATAATCAATATACTTGTTATTGATTTCATAAATTGTATGAAAGTCTAAATCCAATAAACTAATACCCATGACTATTGTATCGGTACTTGAACTTTATGTGAGACATAAGAGTGGATCGGGTTCGAGTAAATAGTCAAAATGATCTATGGTACATGAATGAGGTTGGGTACTTTATTTTGGTAACACCATTGGATGCGGCCTACTCTATAGTTATTACAAAGAGTTGTAAAGTGCTACATACGATGTGATCCTAATTCGTACATATTATGATATGAGGAGTGGAGGCGTCCTATGCAATGAGTTTGCATAAGATCAGGACCAAGAAATAAGTCACTCTTACTTTATAACACTGTTTACTGTTTAAGACTGACTATTTCACCTAGATGACCTAGGTAACTCGATCTTAATCCTGAGCTAACTATGAACTCTTGTTTATTCGAGATTGCTTTTAGATTTGCATATGGCTCAACAACGTCAGCTCAATAAGACTCCCATTTCAGGGGTAAGACCGGATAGATAGCTGGGGACATAGGGTGCAAAACGAAGTTCACACCTACCCGATTTAGGGATAGGAGAGAGGTTGTTCTTGCAAGTACTGAATCCAGGTCTTGAACAAGGGGCCCCACCCTCTCACTAGGCTGAGAGAAATTGGTTTAGTGATTGGATCATAAACTAGTTGTTCATTAGAGGATCAGTAGGGACTTGAGGAATAAGATGTAGTCTTGGGGGTAAAACAGATATTTGACCCAGTTGTTATTTCAAACAACCTATAAAGGGTCGACTTGCTGATTATGGTTAAATCATGTGGACATAATATATCTACAGTGAGGTGAATGCAACTATGGGCTTTAGTGGAGTGACCCATTAGTTAACGAATGAGGATTAATTTTGTCTAATGAGTTTAGCCAATTAATCTCGGATCGTTGGACCCCATGATCTGTAGGTCTGCGAGGACCCCCTACTAGCTCATAATGGCTAGAATAACGTGATAAGTTAATTTGAAACGTTCAAACTAGAATTATGGGAATTAGTAATTATATGAGATATAATTATATGTTTAAATTTAAAATTAAACGAAATAGGAGAATTTATATATTTAAATATATAAAGATGGATATGCGTTAAAATTATTTTAATATTTGATATTAAATTAATTAAGTTTTATTTAATAATTAATTTATGAAATTAATTAAAATTTTCATTTTAAAATTAAAATAGATTTAATAAAATCAAAATTTGATTTTTTGAGATAAAATTGAAAAAGGAAAAGAAAACAAAACACTTAAATGGAAAATGAAGTTTTTCCATTATCCATCTTTTCGAAGTAGCTCACACAAGAAGC
The DNA here is from genome assembly GCF_027475165.1 of Benincasa hispida. Taxonomy (NCBI): domain Eukaryota; kingdom Viridiplantae; phylum Streptophyta; class Magnoliopsida; order Cucurbitales; family Cucurbitaceae; genus Benincasa; species Benincasa hispida. Next base: position 35,470,177 of record NC_143484.1, on the reverse strand, counting down.
GGTATCATTGCCTTGTCTTCTCCAAGCATGAGCTGCAACTCATGCAACTTTTTCTTTGTATGTTGATCTGCAATATAATGAAAAAATTGAAGTGAAAATCGGTTATGCAATCTATAAAGAATTTTAGAGAAAATTCGGTTTGAAGAAAGGTTCTTTAACAAGGTTGCTGTAGTGAGCTTTTCTCCTTCATCCCTTGATTCAAGCTTGTTTTGAGTACCACAACTCAATCTAGAGTACTAAGAGAAGTGAAAAAGATCTTAAGGTGGTCTACAACAATATTTGGAGAAGATAGTAGTTGATGAAGGAGATTTGAAGAAGTTCTACAAGAGGTATGTCTTGAAACTCACTTGTTTCTGCAAAAGCATGCTTTATATTATGCCAAAATTAGTGAATTTTAATGCTTAGATGATCCTTGTGCTTCCTCTACTGTTGATACACTCCTACAAAGTGTAACCTCTCATTTTAGATTCCAGAGTTTCGCCCCAATGAGCCAACCATAGGAAAAAGCTGATTGGGACAAAAAATAAAGCAATCCTATCTATTTCTGGAGTTTGAGTAAAAAGTCATGAAAATTTCATCCATAGAGGGACACAAGTAAAGGTGCCTCGAGACCGAGCATGAAATTTTACTACAAACTAATAAGAGAGACCGTGGGATGTGTTGACACACGTCCCGCTCCCACTTACTATAAACACTTTCTCCATTCATCTTGGTATTGACTTATACAAACACCACTCGTAGGGGTATACAAGCTAAGGTGTCTCGAGGCTGAGTATAGATCCATGGTGTGAATCTTAAGGTAGAAACGTGAAAAGGAAAAATGAAGTATCATATACCTCATTTTCCTCCCACTGGGTGTTTTACCTAGGGTTATTTAACTTAGAAAAATACGACTACTTATTTTTACTAAGTATTTGTTTAGATTTTCCCAAAAGTAATACTTTCTCTAAATAGTTAAACAACTTTGATTAATGTTCATCACTTTAATAAACTTTAATTAATGATTGCATGCTTGTAGCAAATCTATCTAATTCACCTTTCCAGGTCAGTTCCCAGGTAGGGGTGTTCTGTTTCCTCCATTAGCTTTAAATACCCCAACTAGACAGACCTAGCCTTGACAAAAGGTCCCTTATAGATACATTTGCTACAAATTTAATATTTTAATTAAAACCAATTTAATCCTATTAAACTGATTACAAGATTAAACTTATTTCTAATTTCATTAGGAATGTGATCTTAGGTCTATGTGAATCATATTTTAAAACTATTTTAAAAAAGATTTTAACCTAAGGTTTGCATGAAATTTTGAATTATTTATTTTAATTTCTAATTTCACTTAAGTAAATTATAACCAATCATTGTATGTGAAAGCATATTTCAGTAAATTATAACAATTATAAAATAACCTAAAGTGATTTCATGCTTTATGCAATTCCATTTTATTACTACTTAACATACATAACACTTATATATAAAGTAATGAGATAATTAATAACATCCATCCATCCATACATTCAAACTATATATTATAACTCTTATAATATAAATGATGTATGGCTATGTTATTAATGCATGCATAGCACTTATATTATATGATACGTGAGCATGCTATAAAATTAAATCATGCAACTATATATCATAATATTTATAATATAAATGATACATGAATAATGCATAGCCTATGGTGGGATTTTACTATATGACATACATTATGACATATATAAATAATAATAACTATACATCAAATGCATAATTTAAACAATAATTATTGGATCGGAATTTGACTCCTAAGACAATTAATTAAATTAATATAAAATTTATATTAATTTAACTAATTTAAACTAACTATTACATAATAAATAGCCAAACCGGTTCTAAAAAGGTGAACCGGATCTTGAACCGTACGAACCAAGCCGCCCAAAACCGGAATCGACCACGTATTGCTTGAATCAAGCTGGGAATGTGGACCAACTGAGACACGAGCCAAATCGCACGTGAATCGGTTTATTCTTTCCATCTTGGAGCATTGCAACGCTGTGACCCAGCGTTGCAACACTATGGAATGAACATTTCGTTCGCCCTTCGCAGTGTTGCGACGCTAGGACACAGTGTTGCAATGCTACTGTACATTAGCCACTGTATAGTTGCGGATTCCATCAAATCTTCTTCGATCTTGGCTTCGTTTTATCCAGAAAAACACCAGAACAATCACGAACGACTCAAAACTTTCAAATTACAGACTCTATCACAATTTATGCAAAAAAAAAAAAAGCCCTTACAAAACAATTTGTAAAATAAAGCGATAAATCTAAAGCCCAATCCCAAAATTATCCATAATTGCAAACAATCAGCATTCCAGACACATTCATCATATGAAAAATTTACAGAATACAATCCACTTAATCTGTAAAAATATTTTGGAAAAAATTAAAAAAAATTGTGACCAAAACCTGGCTTTAATACCAATTGAAGGAATAGTGAAGTTCCACAGCAGAAGCGGGGACCGGTCCCAATTTTTAAATTTTACACAAAATAGAAATTTACAAAACCAAAATATGCATTATTCAACTGATTTACAGTATGATGAGAGAAGGGAAAAGGAATTTAGGTTTAGAAATCACTTATCCCTAAAGAACTCACAGCCTTCACGAAATCTTCTCTCCAATAACGATCAACCACAAACAATGAAAATCACGAATAATTACAACCACGAACGATAAAACCAAGGGGCACCACCACAAGAATTACCTCTGTATTCTCCCATAGGGTCTGAGAATCACAGGAGGTGTGGACTCTATGATTTTAGAATACGAAGATAGATTGAGAGGAGAAGAAAGTGTGTCTGGGATTTTCTTAAGATCTCATAACTAAAGAATCCTCTATCACAAGTCTTCTATGAAGAAGATTATCACTAATCCAATTGCTCCACTCATTACGTGAGATTAAGAGAGAATTAAGTGGAGAGAAGTTACTTCCCTCCCCTTAATTTTAAAATTAAAATTAAAATTAATTAATTTTATTTTAAATAACATCCAAGGTTATATGATATTTTATTCTATATTTTAGTTGCATTAACCACAAACCAATAAACTAACATCCAAGGTAATCTTGTAAATTAAACATATATGTAGAGACATACAGGTGGATCGTGTTTAAGTGATAACCTAAATGGTCTGTAGTAGATGGATAAGGCTGGGTACCTTATCCTAGTGATACTACAAGTATGGCCCGCTTTGTAGGTGTTACAATTGTTGTAAAGTGCTACAAATAATCTGATCCTGATCATTCATGTATAGACATATGAGCGGGAATATTATATACAAAGGAATTTGTATAAGACTGGACCATGAAATGTTTAGTCTCATTATATAACACCGTTCATAATAGAGACTTACATTTCACCAGGATGACCATAGGTAACATGACTTGAATCCTGAGTGAGTTGTGAACTTCTGCATATGAGGGCGGTCCTTTGATTTTTATAAGTGCGAGTGGTCAGATCACCAACTCAACAAGCCTACCATTTTGGGGATTCGTCTGATTGGGGAGGTGGGAACACAGCTACACAAGAAGGAATTCACTCCTTCCCCGAGGTCGGGGTAAGTAAATAAATTGCTCCCTTAAGGGTTGATTCCAGGACTTGAACAATGTGGCGCCACACCTTCTCCTGGCCCGAGAGGAGTTTAGTCATAGTTGGACTATGATCTATTGTTCATTAGAGAGATCAGTGATACTTGAGGAGTTAGATATAACTACAAAGGCAAAACGGTATTTTTGGCCTAGTTGTACTTACGAGAAATTTGTGAAAGGTTATCGTATTGTTGATTGGTTATATCCAATGGACACATAAATATATTTGTAATTATTCATGTACCGTTAGAGCTTTAAGCTATAAGTCCATGAGGTCCCCTTGGTAGCTCAATAGGATTAAATGAGAATCAATTTTTGGATTAATTTGAATTGTTCAAATTATTAAAGATATTTAATTATATATCATATAATTAAGTTATTTTAATTGTATGTGATATAATTATTATAATGTATTTGTTACATTATAGATTAATTGAAAGGATATAAATATTTGAATAAGATTCAAATATTATTAATATGAATTAGATTCATTGTTGTTAAATTTAGTATATGTGATTTATATTAAATGTCATATAAGAGATAAAAGAAACTATAGATTATATTGTATATGATACAATATTAAAACTATAGATTATATGTTATATTTGATATAACATATAATTTAATATACATATAATATGATAAGTTAGTTATCATATTTATATTTATATTAAATGTCATTTTTTATTTTAAATAAAAATGAGGGAGGGAGTTATAACTGTTGACCTTTTGGCCCTTAATCTCAAATTAATTAATTAATTAATCAATATTTTGATGATAACAAACTCAATTTTTAAGTACTAAAAATCTTAGTATTTTAATATATCAATAGCATAGAGCTCGGAACAACGATTTCAACACCTCTTGAATCACTCAAATCGGAGCTAAAACGAAAACGATATGACCAAAACAAGTCTATAGAGAAAATACCGTGGTGGATGACGTGGCATACCAGGCCATTTGCATGCAGACATGTGGCAGCATATTGGTTGAATGGTGGATCATTAAGAGATTAACATATGATGGACTTTTGATTTTTAGATTGATTTAAAATAAAAAAATTGAAATTAAAAAGAAATTTAAAAGGAAAATAAATTTAATATTATTTTATGTTTGTGTCTAACGGCTAGTTTTTTACACATGGTATGTTTTTTATTTTTGGATTGACTTTAAAAAGAATGAATTTAAAAAGAAAATGAATTAAAAGGAAAATGAATTTAATATTATTTTATGTTTGTGTCTAACGGCTAGTTTTTGACACATGGTATATATATTTTTTTATTTTTTGGATTAATTTTAAAAAGAAAATGAATTTCAAAAGAAAAGGAATTTAATATTATATTTTGTTTGTATCTAACGACTAGTTTAGTTTAAAATCTCCACCATTGATTTTTCTTTTCCAAAATCCAATGGTCCAAATTAATTGTGGTTTCTAAAAATTTTTCCATCTCTATATAAACCATCTTCCTCTCCAAATTTTAAACCAACAAATTTTACATTTCATAATCCTCCAAAACTCAAAAGTTCCATTGTTGCTCTCTCTAAGTTCCCAATTTTTTTTTTTTTATCTTATTCTTGAGAGAGTGTTATTGTATTGTGAGGATAAACTTGTTGAGTGCTTAAACTTATAAATCCACTCTAGTGAGAGTTGTATTGTGTTCTTAAAAAATTTCAACATTTGTAACGGTTTGATCTTAAATCGTGGAAAAGATCGGGTTTGCTCTTGAACCTGTAAAAGGAGCGATGGCGTAATGGTTGGGCTCTAATCTGTGGAAAGAGTCGGAAAGATTTTATTCAAATTCCCAAGAGGCGTTTGGGGAGTGGAGTAGGTCAAGTTTGACCGAACCACTATAAAAATTACGGTGTCTTCTTCTCTAACTCTTTCCTTTTTATTTTTGCAATTAATTTAAGCAATTTATTGTATGTTTTAGTTTGTTCTTATTTATTTGCTAAAATTTGATAGAATTAAATTATCACATTTTTTGTCATCTTATTTGTTGCATAATTTGAATTTTTCTTATTATTTATAAGAAGTGTATTAATTAGTTTAATTGGGTTAATTTAAAAAAAAAAGTTTAATTAAACCCTATTCACCCCCTTCTAGGGTTTCCATATCGATCTAACAATAACTCCCTTCCCCTTTTTCTCTCCACCCACGTAAGTGGTGATGGAAAAAAGGGCATACAAAGCAGAAAAGAGGATCAATTTTACTCTAATTGCACAAATTAAACATACAACCCTAAATTAATTAATTAGGATTTTTTTAAAACATTACCTTTGAAGCTCCCGAAACTCTTCTATCTTCGCTCGAACACAAACTGGACAACCACTAGAGCTAACCTACTATCCTTTAGACTCAGAATCGGGTTCTATCATACTGTTCTAAGTTTATTCCATATGAGTTAGTAGGAGAACCTAATGGACCTATAGATCATGGGCTGTAACGATCCGAGATTAGCTGGCTAAACTCTTTAGATGGAGCTAATCAACATTCGTTAACTCACGGGTCATTCCACTATAGTCCCGTAGTTGCACTCCCCTCACTATAGATATATTTGTGTCAATATGATATAACCATGATTAGTAAGCTAATCCTTCATAGGTTGTTCGTAATCTCGGCTGGGTCATAAAAACCGTTTACCCCTGAGACTACATCTTATTCCTTAAATTCTACTGATCCTCTAATGAACAATTGGTTTAAGGTCCAACCTATAAACCAAACCCCTCTCAGGCCAAGGAGAGGGTGGAGCCCCTTGTTCAAGACTTGTATTCAGTACTAAAGGGAACAACCTATCTACTATCCCTATAACAGGTGGGAGTGAATTCCGTCTTGCAGCCTATGGTTCCAACTATCCACCTAATCTTACCCCTGAAATGGAAGGCTTATTGGGCCAACGATAATGAGCTGCCCTCACCTATGCAGATCTAAGGATAATTCCAAGTGAACAAGAGTTCATAGTTAGCTCAGGATTAAGATTAAGTTACCTAAGTCATCAATTAACGAAATAGTCAGTTTTATACATTAAACGACGTTTAAAACATAAAAAGTGACTATTTCATGGTTATGTCTTATGTAGACTCTTTACATAGGATGCCCCCATTTTCATGTCTCCACATGAACGGTTTAGGATCATATCGTTTGTACTAACTACAAAATGGGCCGCATTCATAGTGTCCCCAGAATAAGGCACCCAACCTTATTCATATACTATAGACCATTTTGGCTATATATTTGAACTTGATCCACATTTATGTCACTACATAAAGTTCAAACTTAAACTTAATAGCCTTGAATCCTTAGTTTATTGGATTCATGAATATAGAATTTAATTTTACTAAAGATTTTCAATAACAGCTTTATTGAACAAGAATATGATATTACAAACTACGAGTTTTAGGACATAAAATCCAACAAGTGGGTGGTTGTTATATTTGGCATTTTAGAAAGAAAGCTTTCTTTTCTAGCTTTTGATCATCAAATTTGATAGTGAGGAAAAGAGATAGAATTGTTCTGTGAGTTATTAGATTTGTTGATGAACAATTTCAATACTTCCTCTTCTCTATAAAAAATTTCCCTCTTTCCAAAATAGTCAGAGCCCACTACTCCTAGATTCTCTACCTGAGAATACCGAGGAAACCATTGTGGTTGTGTTCTCGTTTTTTATTGAGGTTTTCTTGAAGAAAGTCTTCAAGGCGTTCGTGTACTGTTCGAGGGATTCTTGAAGAAAAGTCTTCAAAGGTAAGGTTTCTAAAACCTAATTTTATAGCATGCTGTAATTTATGTAAATGCATATTGTTCATGATTTATTGTAAAACTTACATTCAATGAAAAATGAGATTTGGGACGATCTATCTTCCACTCACGGTTCCCTTCAATTTGGGATCCTTCAATACATATATATATACATACATATATATATATATATATATATAAGTATATGTTATATCATATATGACACATAACCTATAGTTTAATATTGTATCAAATACAATTGACCTATAGTTTTAATTCTCTCATTAATGCATGGTATTTAATATAAATCTCATTTATACTAAATTTAATTATATGAATCCAATTCACATAATTAATATTTGAATCGTATTCAAATATTTATTTCCTCTTAAGAAAACCTTATATTATAATGTATCAAATACATTATATTAATTATATCATATTTAATTAAGTTAAATTAATTAGATCACATATAATTAATTCCCTCAATTAATTTAAGCAATTCAAATTAATCCAAAATTGATTCTCATAAATCCCTGTTGAGCTACAAAGGGGACCTTATGGACCTGTAGATTGAAGCTCCAATGGTACTTGAATAATTAATTAAACTACTCTAATTAAATTATTCAACATCCATAAACTGTCGGTCACACTAAGACCGACAGTTGCACTCTTTGCAATATAGATACATTTTTATGTCCATTGGATATAGCTAGTCAATAGTGCAATGACCCTTCACAAATTGCTTGTAAGTACAGTTGGCCAAAATTATCATTTTGCCCATATAGTTACATCTAACTCCTTAAGTACCATTGATCCCTTTAATGAACAATAAGTCATAGTCCAACTATGACCAAACCCCTCTTTTGTCAAGAGAGGGTGTGACGTCACATTGTTAAAGCCCCAAAATAAGCCCTTAAGGGAGCAATTTATCTACTTACCCAAAGAGTGAATTCTATCTTGTGTAGTTATGTTCCCAACTCTCCAATTAGACGAATCCCTAAAATGGTAGGCTTATTGACTCGATGATCTGGCCATTCTCACCCATACAAATCAAAGAACCGCCTTCATAGCAAGAGTTCACAACTCACTTAGGATTCAAGTCATGTCACCTATGGTCATCTTGATGAAATGTAAGTCTCTATTATTAACGTTGTTATATAACGAGACTAGTCATTTCATGGTCCGGTCTTACACAAACTCTTTTTTATAGAATACCCCGCTCACATATCTCCACATGAAAGATTAAGATCAGATCATTTGTAGCAATTTACAATAGTCGTAACATCTATAAAGCGGGTTGTATTTGTAGTGTCACCACGATAAGGTACCCAACCTTATCCATCTACTACCCTGCTCACATGTCTCTACATGAAAGATCAGAATCAGATTATTTGTAGCACTTTACAATAGTCGTAACATCTATAAAGCGGGTTGTATTCGTAGTGTCACCACGATAAGGTACCCAACCTTATCCATCTACTACATACCATCTACTACCCAACCTTATCCATCTACTACAGACCATTTAGGTTATCACTTAAACATGATACACCTGTATGTATCTAAATATATGTTTAAGCTACATAAGATTAGGGGTAGTCATTCAAACCGTAAGAATCAAATCGAATCGAAAACTCAATGAAACCGAAAAATACAATTCGATTCGATTTGAAGAAATTTTGAAACCAAATTAATTTGGTTCGATTCGGTTTCACTTTCGAAAACGAATTTGAAACCGAATTGTACCATTTTTAACTAATATATATATATATATTTAAAAAAAGAGTAAAATCGAATTTAAAACTAAACCACTTTTAATTTAAAAGAACAGAACCGAATTTAAAATCGAACCGATCCGAACCGCTTTTTAATTAAAAAAGAATATAACATGGATTTTTTAAAAATTCCAAAATCGAATTTGAAACCAAATCAAACCGCATATGTGGTTCGGTTTCACATTTTTAAAAAATTCGATTCGGTTATGTTTGACCATCGAACTGAACTGAACCGAACCGAACCGAACCGTTTCCATCCCTACATAAGATAACCTTGGATGCTAGTTTGTTGGTTTGTGGGTTAATGCTACTAAATGTTGAATAAAAATCTCATATTTTATTAAATAAATAAAATGTCTATACATTATAATTACAAACTACAGGATCCACGAGATTTTGGGCATCAACCCCAAAATTATCGATGTTATTTCAATAAAAGTTATTGATTGTGTTGTATTAGTTTTGTCATAATAACCTTAAATTCAATAAACTAACATCCTAGGCTATGTTATGAGTCTTGAACAGTATATGGAGACATCCAGGGATCAATGTTTAAGATATAGCCTAAAGGGTCTATAGTATAGGGATAAGGCTAGGTACCTTATCCTAGTGACATTATGGATACAACCCACTTTGTATTTGATACGAATGCAATGATCCAACGCGATTCGTGTAGGTGACATGCAATGGGGGTATCCTATGCAATGAGTTTGCATATGACCGAACCGTGAAATAGTAACCATGATGGAAATCGGAAGCGAGATTTCCATGAGCAACAAAAGTAAGATTATTCCAAATCGCAATCATGAATGAACAATACATTTACAGTCGACTTCAAACAAATGGTTATACAATTCATACAGAGAAATTACAGCATGAATAAACTCAAATGAACAGAGAGCAAACTCTACACACATTTGAAGATGGGTCTCCATGCTCCATTGCACGACCGCTCAAATAATCAGCAACCTCGAACGCTCGATCTACATGACTGCAACACAGCACGAACTCTTCGCACTTGTCCTCAACAATCTCCTCGGCCACGAACTCATCCACAACAGCGCAAACTCCTCCGCAGCACCACAAACGGCCTCCAAAAAACCTCGATGGTGTCAAGTTGAGTCTGACACCACCAACAAGGCTACCTTGGTATTCTCAGTGTGAGAATCTAGAGGGTGGGCTCTATTCGAACTTGGTATGAGGTAGACGAACGAAGGAAACACCGATCGTATACAAGACTGAGCAAGTGGGAGATGGCGGAGACCTATCATATAGGTCGATGCCCAATCGTTTAGATAAAGCTAAGCGATCGTCTAGAAAAAGCTATACGATCGTTTAGCTCATCATTTAGCTTGGTCTGTTGCCTACAGACACTACACGATCGTTTACTTAGGGCAAGCGATCATCTAGCAAAACTATGCAATCGTTTAGTAAATACTGCACGATCTTGAGCTCGCCCAATCGTCGTTTGAGATCCTTTGCACCGAGAGAAAATTTTCAAAAGCTTTTTCAATATCCTGTAAAAACTTCTTTCCAAAATAGGAAAACCACTTTCCTTTTAAACTCACGGTTACCATGAACCCAATAACCACCCACTCACTTGGTTATTAAAGAAAAAGAATTAATTATCCAATAATTAATATTATTATAAATATAATTGATAACCAACTTATCATACTATATTTATAACCAATAGTTTTAATATTTCATCTCATGAAACATATAAACCATAGTTCTTTTTCTATTCCTTGGCTCTGTAACCTTTTCTAGTAAAAGGTCGTTTGGCCATCTTACCCTCGAGGCATGATTCACATACCGACAAAGAGTTTTCTTCTAAACTTTTTGAAAGTCCACTTCGCACCAACTTCTCAATCCTATTGAGGTTGATGTGACCTAACCTAAGATGCCAAAGATGGACATTTTCCTTTGGAGAAACCTTTGGTTTTTTAGCTGTTGTTGCCGTACTGAACATTTCAGTGTTAAAAAAGGCTTTTATGACTAATGGCCTTAGTACATTTAAGTTATTTTCCATTGAACCATAACCAAGCTCCATTCCATTCTTGAAAATAAACACTTTATTCTCAGAAAAGGAGACGGTATAGTCTTGTTCAATGAGACAAGAAACTGAGATTAAGTTCCTCTTAATATGAAGAATTACAAAAACATTATCCAGTAATAGATAACGTTTCTTGTCAACAAATAACTTCAGCCTGCCTACAACAACAGTTGAAACAACCTCACAAGTACCGACTCGAAGAGTCATTTGTCCCTGTGGCAACGTTTGCCAGGAACTGAATCCTTGGTAAGAGGAACTGGCATGATTGGTAGCACATGAATCAAGGATCTAGGCAAAATCATCATTCTTTACCAGACATGTCTCCAAGACCAATAAATCATATTTACTGTTTTGTCTCCTCTTTTGAAGAGGAGTGGGATCGAGCTCGTTTACCACGAAATTCGTTTCACACGATTCTTTCCACTATAAATAATCGGTCATTTTTTAAAACTTTAAACGGAAATACTAACGAGTTGTTGAAAAGAAAAACACATTGACTTACGTAGGTTTTAAGCAAATACCCGTTGTAAAACAAAACAACATCCAATAAGGTTTTAGCAAAACTAATATGAACCCCGTGTGACATCTAGTTTCACAATGACGCTTCAAAGGTTTAGGACAAAAGTCGCCGAAGGGAGGTCAGTTATCCCTCCTCTGAATTGAGAAGTTCTCAACTAGTCATTAATACCAGAACAACTCTTGCTCATATAATGACTAGCCATCATTGATTTGGCCAAGAGATCATTAACTTACTTAACAATCTCTCGTAAGTGTGACCTTCCATTTTAAGCCCTAGAGGTCTGTCCCAAAAGGCCATTCCAAAGGGAAAAATTCGATTGGGGCAAAACCTAAAGCGACCCTATCCGAGCAAAACCTAAAGCGACCCTATCCATTTCTGGAGTTCACCTTGATATTGACCAACTACACAAAACCCATCCGAAGGGGGATGCTCCGAAGGCGACACGAGGGCGTACAGAATGATCTCACGGTGTGAACTAATGACAGAGACCATAGGACGTGTTGACACACACCCTTCACCCATTTACTATAAACACTCTCTCCGTTCACCTTGATATTAACTCATGCAAACACCATCCAAAGGGGGATGCATCCTGGGCACCACGAGGCCAAGCCTGAATCTCATAGTGTGAACACACAGGGAGAAACGTGAGTGGAATTATAGATATATCTGATACGCCTCTTCCTCCCACTGAGTATTTTATAACCCAGGGTTTAGCTTACTTAGAAAAAACACGGCTAAGGATTTTAAATAAGTGACTTTTAGGTTTTCCCAAGAGTAACATTTACCTTGGATAGTTGAACAACTTTTGATCATCATCCATTAAACTATTCAACAGAATCTTTGACCAAATCGTCGCATGCTTGTTGAAAATCTATTTAATTCACCTTTCCAGGTAGGTTCTCATGTAGGGGTGTTACGTTTCCGTCAACTTAAGAACCCCAGCCTAGCCAGAACCCGCCTTAGATTAAAAGGTCCCTTATAGATAGGTTTACAACAAATTTAATCTTTTATTTTAACCAATTTAATCCTATTAAACTGATTTTAAAAGATTAATCTAGGTTACTAAACTCTTTAGAACCACTTAAACTTAAGTCTATCTCAATCAAATTTTAAAACCCTTTTAAAAACTTGAGTTCATCCTAAGTCCATATGAAACTATGAATTATTGATTTTAAGTTTAATTTCCTTTATAACAATTATAAACGAAAAAAATCATAGAAAAATCCAAATGATCGTTCAGCTATAACTACATGATCGTGTATCTTTACTTAGTGATGAAGCCTGAAGTACACGATCTCTTAGCGTGCTCCTCACAACGCTTGCCTTCCGCGATCGTCTAAGCGACTACGATGCTGTAAAGTAACATCACCTAAGCGATCGCTTAGCTAGTGCCTCCATATCGCATATGCACGATTGCATAGGTAGTAACTAAGTGATGAAGCTTGCTAACTACACGATCATCTAGCGCGCGCCTTCCACTAAACGACGAGCATCGCATGATCCCACTACGATCGTCTACCTCCAGCGCCTAGACGATCGCGCAACCAACGCTACGCGATATGGTAAACGATTTACCCCATCGCTTAGCATTAGCTAAATGATCGATTAGAAAATACTACATGGTCGTCTAGAAAAAACTACTAAACGATCACTCAGTAAAATCCCAACGATCGCTTACCTGAGGCTACACAATCTGACCAACGCTTGGTCTTCATCTTCGTTGAGAATTGCATCGCCATGCGCCGAAGCTTCATCACGAATCACTCGACAAACTCGTTTTTGAATTACAGACTCAATTGCAAAGTTAATTTCGCCCAAAAACACAAGGGCCCTTACAATTAACACTTTGTAATATCGAAAGCTTGAATAAAAAAGCAATTTAAACCCGAAACATTCATTATATTCATCCACACATGCAGAAAACGGTTAGCCACAAATGTAGAAACCCACCGTGATTGAAAAATGCGTTCAATTCAGATCTATAATTTGGAATATTAGAGAACATGGCTCTGATACCAATTGAAGGAAATTGGAAGCGAGATTTTCATGAGCAGCAGAAGCACGTTTATTCCAAATCACAATCATAAATGAATAATACATTTACAGTCAACTTCAAACAAATGGTTATACAATTTATACAGAGAAATTACAGCATGAATAAACTCAAATGAACAGAGAGCAAACTCTACACACATTTGAAGATGCGTCTTCATGCTCCGTTGCGCGACCGCTCAAACAATCAGTAACCTCGAACGCTCGATCTACACGACCGCAACATAGCACGAACTCTTCACACTCGTCCTCAACGATCTCCTCGACCACGAACTCCTCTGCAACAGTGCGAACTCCTTCGCAGCACCAGGAATGACCTCCAGAAAACCTCGAAGGTGTCGAGTTGAGTCTGACACCACCAATAAGGCTACCTTGTTATTCTTGGTGTGAGAATCTAGAGGGTGGCTCTGTTCGAACTTGGTATAAGGCAGACGAACGAAGGAAACACCGATCACGTACACGACTGGGCAAGTGGGAGATGGCGGAGACCTATCATATAGGTCAATGCCTAATCGTTTAGATAAAGCTAAGCGATCATCTAGCGAAAGCTATGCGATTGTTTAGCTCATCGTTTAGCTAGGTCTATCGCCTACAAACACTACACGATCGTTTACTTAGGGCAAGCGATCATCTAGCAAAACTATGCGATCGTTTAGTAAATACTGCATGATCATTTAGCTCGTCACTGCATGATTGTTTAGCTCGCCCGTTTAGTAAATTTGTATTTACTTGACGACCATCGTGAGATCCTTTGCGCCAAGAGAAAATTTTCAAAAACTTTTTCAATCGTTTTTTCAATCTCTTGTAAAAACTTCTTTTCAAAATAAGAAAACCACTTTCCTTTTAAACTCACGGTTACCATGAATCCAATAACCACCCACTCACTTGGTTATTAAAGAAAAAGAATTAATTATCCAATAATTAATATTATTATAAATATAAATGATAACCAACTTATCATACTATATTTATAACCTATAGTTTTAATATTTCATCTCATGAAACATATAAACCATAGTTCTTTTTCTATTCCATGGTACTTAATGTAAATCTCATTTACATCAATCCTCCACAAGATGTATCTTATACATCATACCAATTATATCACATATAATCAAAATACCTCTTGTCAATTTGAACATTTCAAATCTACACCAAGAACTGATCCTCAACTGAATCCATTGAGCTACCAAGGGGACCTCATAAACCTGTAGCTCGAAGCTCCAACGGTACATGAATAACTGACTAAAGACCGACAGTTGAACTCTCCTTACCAGAGATATATTATATGTCCATCTTAACCAATCAGTAGTGCGACAACCCTTCACAGATCGCTCATAAGTATAGTTGGGCCAATAACCGTTATGCCCCTGTAGTTACATTTGTCTCTTTAAGTACCACTGATTCCTCTAATGAACATAAGTCACAGTCCTACTATGACTGAGTCTTCTCTTCCAAAGAGAAGTTGTGGCCACTATATTCAAGCCCCAGAATTAGCCCTTAAGGGAGCAATCTCTCTACTTATCCCTGCTTCAGGAAATGAGTGAATTCCATCTTGTGGATTGAGTTCCTAGCTCCCAGATCAGACAAGTCCCCAAAAAGGTAGGCATGTTGAGTTGGTAATTTGGCTACTCTCACCCATACTAATCAAAGGACCGCCCTCAAAGGCAGGAATTCCCAAAACACTCAGGATTAAGGTCATGTCACCTATGGTCGTTTAGGTGAGATGTAAGTCTCTAGTATCTACGACATTATGTACAGAGTGTAGTCATCTCGTGGTCCAGGTCTTATACAAACTCTTTGTATAGGACACCCCAGCTCGTACGCCTCCACATGAATGGTTAGGATCAACCATCTGTAGTAGTTTACAACACTTGCAAACCTCTACAAAGCGGGCCGTATCCGTAGTGTCACAAGGATCAGGTATCCCACCTTAATCCTTATACTACAGATCTATTTAGGTTATCACTTAAGGCATGATCCACTTGTATATCACATATACATGTTTATGTTCACATAAGATAACGAAGGAGCTTTGTTTATTGGATATGAGTAGATGCTAGAATTAAATTACAATTATTTTATTCATTAAACAATGTGTATCTTTACAAAACAACGAGACTCCGGGAGAATTAGGACACCAATCCCAATAATCTCCCACTTGTCCTAATAACTCGGTAGACTAATGTACAATACAATATAAAAATGTACAATATACAATAAACTAGAACATACGCCAGTATCATCTCCCACTTGCCCTAGATAAGATGTCGCATGTCCCACAGACTAAGACTCTCCAGATGACCCTTGAATACTTTAGCTGTGAGGGCCTTTGTAAAGGGATCAGAAATGTTGTGCTCCAATGCGATCTTCGTGACTATCACATCACCGTGATGCACAATCTCCCTGGTCAGGTGATATTTTCGTTCTATATGTTTACCCCGACGATGACTCCGAGGTTCCTTCGAATTTGCCACAGCCCTGCTGTTAACATAATACAGTGTGATCGGCAAATCCATATTTGGAACAACTTCCAAATCTGAAAGGAACTTTCTTAGACAAACAGCCTCTTTAGCTGCTTCACAAGCCGCTACGTATTCGGCTTTCATAGTGGAGTCCACAATGCATCCTTGCTTGATGCTTTGCCAAACTACAGCCCCTCCATTCAGAGTAAACACTAACCCCGATGTCGATTTGCGAGAATCTCGATCGGTCTGAAAGTTAGAGTCTGTGTATCCTGTAAGGATCAGATGTTTATCTTCATACACAAACATGTAGTCCCTCGTTCTTTGAAGATATTTGAGGATCGTCTTCACCGCCATCCAGTGATCAAATCCTAGATTGGACTGATACCGACAGACAACCCTACTGCATAGTAAATGTCAAGTCGAGTACACAACATTGCATACATCAAGCTTCCTATAGCACAAGTATAGGGAAT